>NC_067407.1:142790473-143103917 GCF_009764475.1 Pristis pectinata | reverse complement strand
TTTCTGGTAAAAACTGTATAATTTACATTTATGTTTTTTTGTGAATGCTGCTTCTGCCATGTGTCTGTGATGCTGCTGCAAGTAAGTTTTTCATTGCACCTGTGCACACATGGACTTGTGCAGATGACAATAAACTTGACTTTGACAAGATTCATTGTCCCTGTAATTCTGCAGACATCTCCCTCCCATATCTGAACCTTGTTCTGTGCACAAAACCTTGGCTGATCCCAATGCTTAAACCCTTTACACTGAATAGCTAATATATTGTAGCCACACAGCAGAGAAGGTCTATTAACTGTCACTGGTTACAGAGTCTGCTCAACCAGGAGCTGAGACACCAAAGACCTGCTCTCTCATCGTGTCTCTGTGATCCCTGATCCCTGACAGACGGTGCAAGTGTTTGACCACATTACCGACACAGTGATCGGTTGTTCAACTGTCATAACTACCAGTGACTAATGCAGCTGACAGTGTAAGTTAAGAGTTCCCTCGAGAGCAGACACTGAACAAAGCACCATCCTGCAGATTCCCAGCCATTCATCAGCCTACAGGTTATTCTGTATGACAGTTTCTCTTCTGCTAAACACAGCCCGAGGTTTCCTCAGCTCTGCTTGATCCTTTGATCATTTTTACATCCAACGGACATGCAACTGCGATGGGACATTGATACTATGGTGGGATGGATCACAAGGATCAATGTCCATGTTGATTAACATCAGACACTCAAGGTGGGAACCAACCACAGCCCAGAACAGTCCATTTGCTAAGAGTTGGGTTCTAACCATTGGGCATAGACAAGACCATTTAGATTCCTGCTGAGATTGTCAGATGCTGAGGGTGGTTGATGGGGAAGAGGGGAGGGGGGGGGCGGGAAGCAGTGACTGGAATATGGAACCGGGAGAATGATCACCTCCCACAGTTTCAGCATAGAGTCAGTGAAGTGCGCAAACTTTCCGTAGAGGGGACCCTCTCACAGCCCTGTTAAAGCTCCTGTTTTGCCTGAAGAAACTGACTGTATAATTAACTGAATATGATGGGCTCAATTGTCAACAGCTTGTATTTATGTAGTGAACTTTGCACAGTAAAGTGTTTCATGGCACTTTGCAGAAGCATTACAAAACACACGACACCAAAGACTCTTGGAAGTTTCTAAAGATATACAGTGGAGAGCATTCTGACTGGTTGCATCACCGCCTAGTATGGAGGCTCCAATGTGTAGGATCGCAAGAGGCTGCAGAGTGTTGTAGACTCAGCCAGCTCCACCACGGGCACAACCCTCCCTACCATTGAGAACATCTTCAATAGGCTGTGCCTCAGGAAGGCAGCATCCATCACTAAGTACCCTCACCACCCAGGACATAACCTCTTCATGTTACTACCATCGGGGGGATGGGGGGGGGGGGGTGGTGGGGTCGGAAGGTACAGGAGCCTGGAGGCCCACACTCAACGATTCAGGAACAGCTTCTTCCCCTCCGGCATCAGATTTCTGAACAGCCCATGAACCCCTAACTGCCTCGTTATTCCTCTTTTGCACTATTTATTTATTTTTGTAACTTAAAGTAATTTTACATCTTGTACTGTGCTGCTGCCACAAAACAACACGTTTCACAACATATGTCAGTGAGGATAAACCTGATTCTGATAAATGCTTGGACAAAGGAGGAGGCTTTAAGGAACATCTTAAAGGAGGAGAAGCCAGATGCAGAGGTCTAAGGCGAGGAGTAAGAAGGTTAGAGGGGATCTGAGGAAAAACTTGCAATCTGGTTGGGTGGCAGAGGAAAAGACTCTCACAACTTTTAAAAAGTATCTGGATGAGCACTTGAATCACCAAGGCAGAGATGGATACGGACCAAGGGCTGGTAAATGGGATTAACGTAGATCGGTACCTGATGGGTAGCATGGACATGGTGGGTCAAAGGGCCTGTTTCTGAACTGTTAGACTCTATGACTGAGAGAGATAGTCAAAAGGTGTAGGGAGGGAATTCCTGAGCTTGAGGCCCAGGCAGCTGAAGGCACATCAAGCAACAGGGAGAGTGATGAGGTCAGAGTTAAAGCAGTACCGAGATCCTGAAGGTTTTTGGCCTGGATTAAGCTGCAAAGGTAGAAAGAAGCAAGCCATGAAATGATTTGCAAAACAAGAGTTTTAAAATTGAAATGTTGCTTGACCAGGAACTGATTAGCTCAGCAAGCAGAGTGATAGTGGTGAAGTGGTGAGTTTTGTCAAGGGGCTGATGCCCAGCTCCAGCACACACAGGGAGGATCCTTAACCAGTAGCTAGGTCGGAGAGAAGCAGACACACTGGAACCTCTGCTTTACCTCATTAATGGAGCACAGTAACACAGAGGTAACATGAAGTGGTTGCTGAAGTCACATTAAGATCATTGTGAAGGTTTCTGGGCATCTTCCCCTCTGCGAAGGTACAGGCCACAAAAGGGTTACATGGTGAAGGGTTTGGGGATGTGAAGTGTATAGAGACCTCATCGAGATGCTCAAGTGATTTGACTACATAAATGAGGAAAGATCACTCAGTGCAACTATTAGTTCGTCAATAAATGCAGGGAATCCAGGTGCACAGATGGGACGTAGAACACTGAGCGCAGCAGCGGTAGATGCAGAACCCATGGTAGGTTTTAAAAGGGAAGTGTATGAAGGTTTGGCAAAGTGTAGAAGGGGCTGAGGAAAGCACAAAGTTTGTGGAAGTTCTTCCAGAGGTGTTGTTAGATTTGAGCACAGCAAGCTCCTACATTGAGATAATGACAAGATCATCTTTTCTCATGACGTTAAGGGAATACTGACCAACTCCACTGCTCTTCTTCAAAACACTTCCAAGGGATCTTTCATGTCCTCCTGAAGGGACAGACGGGCCCAGGATTAACAACTCTTCTGAGAAACAGCAGCTCTGAGTCAGTACCTCTTGAGTTGTGCCTCGACAACGAGGCTTCTCGCCGAGTGCTGAGACTCCATCCATTCCCACCGTCTCTTCCTATGCTTCTCCGCAGCCCGGATGCTGGATGGGGATTAGGATTGGGAGCTTCGACCAACCTGCCTCTGCTGTTGAGTGTACCTCAATGATCCCTGAAGCTGAGGGCCGTGTCCCTATGTTCAATGTACACCCCAACAAGCAGTGAACTGTACCTAAGTAGCCATCTGCCAAAAAGTAAGGCACTCATTAGAAAGACCACAGAGAGTTAATCGGTTTGTTCTTTCACGCAGTGCAGGTCGCCGCTTTGATCCTGACTTTAAACTAGGTTAGATGTGGTTTTCAGATTAATTGTTTTTTAAATTATTAGTGGAGGAAAGTCCAGGAGTTTGGAGTGTCTGCATCTCAACCCCTGACTCAGTTAGCTCGTGATATCATTTTCCATGTGAAGCGGTACAAACCCCTCCACCTCTGCCAGTAACCTGCAGCAAGCCACGTGGATGCTGCCCTCTATAAAAAAAGGGTGTAGCAAGCATTCAAACAACCAGACTCAAGGCAGACCTCAGAGCATTCACTGCCTAGCGCAAGGAGACCAACCTCACAAGGCAATCCAGAAGAGGCTTCAAGATGTTTTGCAAGGACAGACTTGTGGTGAGTAACGGGCTTTTTAAGACAAGGAAGGGAAATGTATGCAGACACGAGACTGTAGATACTAGAACCTGGAGCAAAAAGCAAACTGCTGGAGGAACTCAGTGGGTCAGGCAGCATCTTTGGAGGCAGAGGGATGGTTGATGCATCTGGTCGAGACCCAGCATCAGGACATCGGGACAAATATGTGCAGCAAATTGAGGCAGCAAAGTACAGGTTTGGGTGTAACCCCTGAACAGGAGAGTTCCAAGGTAAGACCATAAGCCAAACCCTGTCTATCTTTAGCTTGGTTGAATTCTCAATGAATAGTCAGTAAACTGTAACACTGTAAAACTGTGGGCTGAGGATTACCTCCAACTGCAGAGTGCAGGCATTAACATGGCTCTCCGAAACAAAGCTACACTCCCAACTACATTTTTGTTTGCCCTGAATGCTCAGCTATTGAGGACAGCATTCACATAGTGAGAGAATTTTAGGACAGATTTTCCTGGATGTGTACAGACTACGGTAGAGCTGATGGTGTCAGCCCTGAACGTCGACCATCCCTCTGCCTCCACAGGTGCTGCCTGACCCATCGAGTTCCTCCAGCCATTTGTTTTTTTACTCCAGATTACAGCATCTGTAGTCTCTTGTATCTAGAATTTAAGGCAGGTTACTGTGTACAAGGAAAGATGTTAAATGCCCCAATTGTCAATGTAATAATAACCAGATTAACTGTTTATTGTGATGCTGGTTGAGGGTCAAACAATGGCCATGATACCAGGAGAGCTCTCCTGTCCTCTTTGAAACAATGCCATGGGATTTGGCAGGTCTAACTGGGAGAGCAGATGGGGCCCTGTTTAAGCGAACACTGCAAAGCTCCCCTCAGTAGCATCAGCCCGGATTTTGTGCTCACCTCCTTGGCATGTTTCTAAGTGCCAGAGTGAGGCAGAAGATAACTCCGATTTCAGCGCTGAGCACACGCTGAGTTAATGCGGAAGACGAGAGCTGACCAGTGGGTGTTCTGCAGTGGGAGGTGTGTGTGTGTGTGTGTGTGTGTGTGTGTGTGTGTGTGCCAGGGATGGTATCAGACACAGAGGGAGGTGAATCTCTGGAAATTCTCTGCCCCGGTGGGTGGTGGAAGCTGGATGATTAGAAGTGTTTAAAGTGGAGGTGGATAAATGTTTGATGGAGGAATAGAGGGATACAGAGAGAAGGCACAGATCAGCCACCATCTGATGGGGCAGGCTTGAAGGGACTGGCGGCCTACTCCTGCTCCTATCTTCCTGTGCCCTGTAAAAAGACCATGTTTGTCAGACTTGCCTGTAGTTTATGGCAGTTGGTTCAGTCAAGGACAGAGGAACCTGAAGATCAACCATTCTCTCTTGGTTAATGTATTATGTCTTTTCTGGCAGATATGGCCTTATGAATGATTAGACCTCTCACCACTCAACATGTTTCATTTCAGAGACCACAGAGAAACTGATCCTTGCAATAGAAAACAGTTGTGTTCTGCCCAATGCTTGAAAGTTGCCTTGCAGACTGTTGTTGCTGGCTCAGTAACTGTGCTACCCTGCCCTGTCAGAACTGAACTGTGATAATAAAGTGAGATACCACATAGGCTTCAGGGAGAGGGGAAAGAGCACATGGAGATAAATAAAGCAACATAGCAAGACCAGTTAAATGAGAGACAGCGGCCTGGATACAGGTTGATGGTAAAAGTGAGATGTTTCTTGTAGTGCTGCTTTAGTGACTAATACTGGAATAGCATCAAAGGAAAAATTCTCTAGACCTCCAGAAAAGTGCTGGAGAGTGGAATTAACTGGAAAGCCAAGAGCTAGCACTACACAATGGATTGAATGGCCTCTTAAAGTGTTACAAAATTCATTGATTTGGAAAGAAAGCTAGAAGATACTGTTAAAGAAGTCAATGGGCCCAAAATTGTAGAGAAGCACAAATAATGGTTATTTCTGCATGGGAAGCCGGGGGATAAATGCCCTCTCCACACACACAGATAGGTTACCAGCACCGACTAATTCACAGCCACTGACTGTCATCTGACTGGATGTGTTAACTGACACTGGGCTTTTCCTCAGGCATCTGCTGTACTGGTCATTTTGCTGTTCGCCACCATGACAGAACCTGCCACTGCGGCAAAAGGCAAGAACAACAGAAGGAAGGGGGAACATATGCGCTTAAGGAGGACCACAAAGTACACGCTGGAGCTGGGAAGCTTAAAGCTGCTCGCCGACTTCCCAACACACAGCAGGCACTTCCATGATGCTTCCTTCAGGAACCGCTCTCTGTCCCCTTGGATTTACAAGTAAGTTGCATTGCATATCCCCCCTCCATTATAAACCCACCATCTCCCCATAGCTAGCTAAACCTGCAATAAGTAACACCAGGTGCTCTGTCCATGTCTCCATCACTCCCTCCCTCCGTCACACTGCGGGCTGCCCATCACTGCAGGCTCTCTGTAACTGGGGGTTCTCCATCACTCTCTTCTTCAGCTTGGGCTGTGTGTCACACTCCTCACCACTCACTCCATCACTTACGATCTCCATCGCTCCAGCTCCCCATCTCTCCAGGTTCCCCAGCACTGCCATCTCTCTGTCACCGTGGTACCTCCCTCACTCTCTCCATCGCTGTGGGCTGTCGGTCTCTTCACCACACTAGGATCTCTATCACTCCTGGCTGCCTGTCACTGACAGCTCTCTGTCACCACAGGACCTCCGTCCCGGTCACTGTGGGCTCTTCATTGCTCTCTCTCTCTGTCACACCCCTCACTTCACATCTCTTCATCATCACTCCACCAGCCACCGGGCACGTACAATAGGTTTGCCACGTCCAGGGTGTTTCCCATCCCCTTCTACCACAGGACATAAGGGCACCGGCAGACCCTGTACATCCCCGGTTCAGGGCCAGTGACTGTTCCACTGCACTAACGGACAACGACAAAGGAAAGCAGAGCTGTCCCGACGACAATGTGATGTTTTACCCATTTCTCCTCTTGCAGGGAGGACTCTGACGCCAATCGCTACCCTTCTTCCATCTTTAAGGCAGAGTGTGTGAGCACACATTGCCTCAACAGTCGAGGTTTCCTGGATCCAGGTCTGAACACTCGTCTAGTCAAGCAGGAGATGCTCGTCCTCAGGAAGAAGAAGACACCTGGTGACAAGATTACTTTCCATGTGGAGAAACTCTTGGTCCCTGTCGCTTGTGTCTGTGTTCGCCCAGACATTCTGGGTGCCTGAGGGAGCCAGCTGTAGATGCGTCAAAGGATAAAGTCATGTTAAGCCAAGTCCAAATCAATTAGTAGCACGTCCTTTAGCATGTTAAACTAGAACCACAGTGAGGAAGGCAGTATTTGAATCGGAAGCCAGCCAAAAGTATTGCTTTAAAGCACCCACTCCTCTGCCAGTCCCAGGGTAACAGGAGGCACCATCACCTCAGCATTTAAATGACCACCAACCATCCTTTGTGTGAGTAGAACCCCACCCAGGAGATCCAGGAGCCTGTGTGGTTAGGATTTGGGACATCACAAAGAGCTTGGACGTCCCTTCCCTGTGCGGTCAGGAAATGCTGTGAAAACCCCAAGTTCTCCCAAGGTATAAATCAAATGGTTTCAAGTCCTCTTTGTAGCAAGCTGCCAGTCAAAAAACATGATGAACACCTGTACCTCCCCCCTCACTCCCTCCGCTTCTCACTCCTAAATGACTGCCGTAGGTATCAATCGTGCAACAAACAGACAGGGAAAATTACAGCAGGCTATTCAGCCCTTCCACCCTACCCCACCATTTAACATGGTCATGGCTGACTCTCAGTCTCAATACCACCTTCCCCGCCCCTTGATCTCCCTCAGTCTCCCAATCTCCACCATAATCCCTGGCGTTGCCTGAACCTTGCCTCAGGAAGAGCCTGGTGGCTCCTGTCATGTTGCTGGGCAGGAACACCTTTCTCCCTGTGGAATGGCTCTGCTCCAGATGGACTCACGCCCAGCCCCTTTCACCAGATACCAATTTCAGTCACACTGGGTGCCTGGGATCTTGCCATGTACAGCCTATTGTAGGTACCAGTCTCAGAAGTCTAGATCTCTGGCAGTTGGGTCATGCGCATTGGACTCGGGACTGGGTCGTTCCCTCAAGAGTGCAGACTATACACAGCAGGTATGTGTTGGAGCAAGTCAATCCTCGCTCTCCAACACCACAGCGTCACACGTCATTTGGTGCTGCTGTGCCCTGGTGTAAGAATGACAAGCAACATTCTGCAAATGAAACTCAAGGCAGAGGTACACTGGAATTTCCACACACTCTCCATGGGTCAGTGTTGCATCGAAGTGTTTGCTTCGGTTATTCTGTTTATGGCTGTGCCTTGGAATCTCCCAGTAACTAGACCGGGTCTGTGAATTCACACAGAACAATTTCAATGCAGCATATTCTGATCATTTGCTCCCTCTGCCTTTCTCCTCCTTGGTCTTCCAGCTGGGCCAGGGAACACAATGGCCTTAAGATTCCAGCACTCCCTGTACTGCAATAGAAGTCACAACCCATCAGTTGCTTGCCGGCAAATGCAGTCAACTGAATGTTCGCTTAGCAAGGCTTTGTTTTTTGCACCGTTTTACTGGTACTTTAGACTGAAAGGCGACTCTTGCCCAGATCAGTGAGACAGTATAATCTAAAGGCCTGATAACTGTAAGCCAAGATCGAGTGCATCACACCAGCGATAGAGCCAGCTGTTGTCCAGCGCTGACTTGGTACCAGCTGGAGTTGGGTACATTGGTCAAAGACATCAGCCCCAAGTCTGAGCTGACACAATCCTGGCTCATATCTGCTGATCAATGTGGCCTGCACTCTCCGATGTATCAGGGTGGGGAGCCAAGCAGGGTAGGGAAAACCTGAAGCAGGCCACTCGTGATCTGGGAAAGTGAAGCAAAGAGAAGTATGAGAATGTATTAATTATTAATTTATTAAGTTATTTTTAATATTTATATATAATGTTTCTGACTAAAGAGCCTCACTGTACCACTTAGTTTTAAAATAAAGATTCATGTGTTGAGCATCTGTGGCTTCCAGTTTGAATGTTTAATCTGGTTTCATGAGCACAGTAAATAGTGCACACTCTGGGAAAGGACAGATACAGCAGTCCAATCCCATCACTGGTCCAACCAGCGAAGAGTTCTGATTCTGATACCAGACACTGCAGGGAGCACAAGGACTCCCATTATTCACTTCACTTTTTAAGCACCCGAGACTCAAAGAACTGTGAAAGGAAGGGCCATTCAGCCTATCAAGTGACTAGTAGTGTTCCACGGGGATGCATACTGGGACTCTGCTGTTTGTGATATATGACTTGGATGAAAACGTGGATGGATAGGTTTGTTCATGACAAAGATTGGTGGTGATGTGGATAGTGTAGAAAGTTGCCAAATGATACAGTAGGAAAAAGATCAGTTGCAGAAAAAGGTGAAGAAATAGCAGATGAATTTTTAATCCAGCCAGAATCAGAATCAGGTTTACTGTCACTGACACGTTATGAAATTTGTTTTGCAGCAGCAGTACAGTGCAAGACATAAAAATTACTGTAAGTTACAAAATAAACAAGCAGTGCAAAATGAGGAATGACGAGGCAGTGTTCATGGACTATTCAGAAATCTGATGGCGGAGGGGAAGAAGCTGTTCCTGAAACATTGAGTGTAGGTCTTCAGGCTCCTCTACCTTCTACCTGATGGTAGTAACTGGAAGAGGGCATGTACCTGATGGTGAGGACCCTTAATGATGGATGCCACCTTCTTGAGGCACCACCTGGTGAAGATGTCTCAATGGTGGGGAGGGTTGTGCCCGTGATGGAGCTGGCTGAGTCTACAACACTCTGCAGCCTCTTGCGATCCTGTGCTTTGGAGCGTCCGTACCAGGTGGTGATGCAACCAGTCAGAAGAATGCTCTCCATCGTACATCTGTAGAAATTTGCAAGAGTTTTTGGTGACATACCAAATCTCTTCAAACTCCTAACAAAGTAGAGCCACTGGCGTGCCTCCTTTGTGATTGCATCAATGTGTTGTGCCCAAGATAGATCCGTAGAGATGTTGACACCCAGGAACTTGAAGCTGCTCATCCTTTCCACCGCTGACCCCTCAATGAGGACTGGTGTGTGTTCTCCGGACTTCCCCTTCCTGAAGTCCGCAATCAGTTCCCTGGTCTTGCTGACGTTGAGTGCGAGGTTGTTGTTGTGACACCACTCAACCAGCTGATCTATCTCACTCCTGTACGCCTCCTCATCGCCATCTGAGATTTTGCCAACAACAGTGGTGTCATTGGTGAATTTATAGATGGCGTTTGAGCTGTGCCTAGCCACACAGTCATGAGTGTAGAGAGAGCAGAGCAGTGGGCTAAGCACGCATCCTTGAGGTGTGTCTGTGTTGATTGTCAGCAAGGAGATGTTACTACTGATCTGTGCTGACTGTGGTCTCCCAATAAGGTAGGATCATGTGTCGTTAGAACTCTTTTCCTCAAAGGGCAGCAGAAGCAGAGTCTCTGATATTTTTTTGTTCTAAGCCTATGTTGGCTCCAGCAATGATGCCCAATAAACCTACAAGGGATTATCTCACCAATGCCTATCTAATTGCTCTGGTAAAGTCCTGATCATTTGCTTCACCACCCCGACAGATAGTGAGTGCCAGTTCCTCACCACACACTACTGAAACTCTTCCTCACCAGCTCCCCTACCCTCCACTCCACAAATATGGCTTTAGCTCTCCACTTCAAATCTATGCCCCTGGTCCGTGAAAGGGAACAACCTCCTCTGATCTCCCCTCTCGAAACTCCCCACGATTTTGCCCACGCCTTTTAAGCCTCCTGTCAACCTTCTTTGGTGCAAGTGAAATAACACAGCTTCCTTCTGCAGACTGATCCTGTCGCTGAAACCCTCATCCCAGGAACCCTTCCGGTAATTCAGGAGTTGAGGGGCAATCTGGTCACAGCAAATGAATCATAAAAAGATTCAGCAGAGGAACTAATTACACAGGTGGGTGCTTAAAAACAGGAAGTGTAATCTTAAACAGAGGTCAACAATGTCATAGTCATAGCACCACACAGCGCATTGGCCACCATGTCCATGCCAACCATCGTACCCATCCACACTAACCCTGTCACCAGCACTTCGTCTGTACCTTCGAGTCCTTGGCAATTCAAGTGCTCACCTGAACATCAAGAATCTCTGTCTCCAGAACCCCCTCAGGCAGCGAGTTCCAGATACCACCAATCCTCTGGGTGAAAATTTCTTCCTCAGATCGCCTCCAAACCTCTTACCCCTTATGCCAGCTAGTTTCAGATCCCTCTGCTAAGGGGGAAATGTTTCCTGCTATCTACTGAGTATGATTCAAATCCATATAAAGCAGGACAGCCATGTTTTCATAGAATCATAGAACAGTACAGCACAATACAGGCCCTTCGGCCCACAATGTTGTGCCGAACTTTAAACCTCACCTAAGACTATCTAACCCCTTCCTCCCACATATCCCTCTATATTAAATTCCTCCTTATGCTTATCTAGCAATCTCTTGAATTTGACCAATGTACCTGCATCCACCACCACACTAGGAAGCGGATTCCATGCACCAACCACTCTCTGGGTAAAAAACCTTCCTCTGATATCTCCTTTGAACTTCCCACCCATTACTTTAAAGCCATGCCCTCTTGTATTGAGCACTGGTGCCCTGGGAAAGAGGCGCTAGCTGTCCACTCTATCTATTCCTCTTAACATTTTGTATACCTCTACATCTTAATATTTTGTTCACCTCTTTTCCTCATTAACTCTCTCATTATTAAAAGCCCTACCAAATTAATTAAATGGACTTGATTTGCCTTTAACAAATTCACATTGTCTTTCTTTAATTAATCCACCTTGTCCAAGTGACTGTTAATTCTACCCTTTACTGTCATTTCTAGAACTTTCATTTACAGAACTAAGTTGCTGGGTTTTTTCTACAGATTTATGATCATGGGAGTAATGCATGCAATTTTCCAGTCCTCAGGTACCACATCAAGTCTATAGATCATGGCCAGGGCCTCTGTAATTTCCTTCCTTCCTATAATGCAACCCATCTGGCCCTGGTGGTTTATCCACATTAAGTTTAGTACCACTCTATTGCATTCTCTCTATTGATTTTTAGCCAATCCAGAATCTCAAGCACATCTTCTTTTGCTGAGTGTCTAGTAACATCACCTATAGTGGCAGTATTTTGTCCCACACATGCCCTCTGTCATCATGAGTACATTTCCCTTTCAGTCTCCGATCTCTTGCAGCCCTCTTCCCGTTCATGGGTGTATTTTTGTTTGCTGCCAGTTTCCTTTCAAGTTTCAAATATTTATTAATGACTTAGATGGGGGGGGGAGGGTGGGTTAGCAAGTTTGCAGATGACACAAAGATCGGTGGTGTTGTGGATAATGTGGAGGGCTGTAGAAGTTTGCAGAGGGATATTGATAGGATGCAGAGCTGGGCTGACAAGTGGCAGATAGAGTTCAATCCAGAGAAGTGTGAGGTGGTACACTTTGGAAGGACAAACTCCAAGGTGGAGTACAAGGTAAATGGCAGGATTCTGGGCAGTGTAGAGGAGCAGAGGGATCTGGGGGTTCATTTCCACAGATCACTGGAAGTTGCCACACAGGTGGATAGGGTAGTTAAGAAAGCTTATGGGATAGAACCATACGGCACAATACAGGCCCTTCAGCCCACCATGTTGTCCGGCCCTTCAAACCACACCTATGACTATCTAACCCCTTCCGCCCACATATCCCTTTTATCTTAAATTCCTCCATGTGCTTATCTAACAATCTCTTGAACAGCCCTCCACACTACCCACACCACCGATCTTTGTGTCATCTGCAAACTTGCTAACTCACCCTTCCACACCCTCATCTAAGTTGTTAATAAATATCACAAAAAGCAGAGGTCCCAGAACCGATCCCTGCAGGACACCACTAGTCACAGCCCTCCAATCTGAATGCACTCTCTCCACCACAACCCTCTGTTTTCCACAGGCTAGCCAATTTTGAATCCACACGGCCAAGCTTCCCTGGATCCCTTGGCTTTCATAAGTCGTGGGATCGAGTTTAAGAGCCACAAGGTAATGATGCAGCTTTACAAAACTCTGGTTAGACCACACTTAGAGTACTGTGTCCAGTTCTGATCGCCTCATTATAGGAAGGATGTGGAGGCATTGGAAAGGGTGCACAGGAGATTTACCAGGATGCTGCCTTGATTAGAGAGTATGGATTATGAAGAGAGACTAAAGGAGCTAGGGCTTTACTCATTGGAGAGGAGGAGGATGAGGGGAGACATGATAGAGGTATACAAAATATTAAGAGGAATAGAGTGGACAGCCAGCGCCTCTTTCCCAGGGCACCAATGCTCAATACAAGAGGGCATGGCTTTAAGGTATTGGGTGGGAAGTTCAAGGGAGATGTCAGTGGGAGGTTTTTCACCCAGAGAGTGGTTGGTGCATGGAATGCGCTGCCTGGGGTGTTGGTGGAGGCTGATACATTGGACAAGTTCAAGAGATTGTTAGATAAGCATATGGAGGAATTTAAGATAGGGGGATATGTGGGAGGAAGGGGTTAGTCTTAGGTGTGGTTTGAAGGTCGGCACAACATGGTGGGCCGAAGGGCCTGTATTGTTCTGTGGTTCTCTCTCTGGCTTTCTTACTTCCTCTCAGAACATTGTGATCAGCGGAGTTCTCACCGGCATTCACAACTCCATCGATGTGCTCTCTTATTCCCCACTTTAATTTTCTTTCTACTTTTTTTGTCACACATTGAGTGTGAGTTTCCCTAACATCTTCCGTCATGGCAATATACATAGACTATAAGTGAAACAGCTCTCCTATAACTGTACTTGTTCAATTACATCTGTGTGTGGAGAGTATAGATTCCAACTTACCTAGGCCCTATTTCTTCTCATCTCATTAAAATTCACCTTCCTCAGTTGACCATTTGTACCTTGGAGTGGTCCATTCTTCCCCATTGCTATTCCCTCAATGTTTCTCCATTGATATTTGCACCACTTGGTTTGGCTAAATACCCTGAGTCAGCTAATACTTCCATGTAGAAAGGATGCTGATAATCTGAAACACTCCCCACAAAAGAGTGGGGAGGGTCAACTGAACTGTGAGGTAAAAACAATGTATTTCAGGGAAATGGAGAAGAATTCAGAGACGAGGATGGTGAAGCCACAGTAGTATTTAAACAGGAGGGTAAGAATTTTAATCAAAGTGGTTGGGTGACCAAGAGGCAAAGTGGATTCCCAAGCAAGAGGATATGGGGGAGTGGGATGTGATGTCAGATACAGCTGAGTTCTGGGTGAGTTGAAGAGAAAGGGCAAGATAGTAGAACACTGGAATAGTTGAATGTGCAAGTGATGAAAGGCTGATAAAGCTCAGGTTTAAACAGATTGCCAAAACTACAAACAGGTTGGTTTAAGCCCAGGGAGAAGGGATGAAGTTAACTGCAGGACTATAGGGAAACAGTTGGATAATGGGATGGAATAGATTGTTTTACAAGGAGCCAGCATGGACCCCATGGTCCAAATATCCACCTGCTGGGCTGTAATCATTGTAGGAGTTTGTACATAACTGGAAGAAATGGCAGCTCTTCTAGGTCTGGATGCTTTTCAGTCTGACATCATCTCTGAATAATTGAACGCAAATCATCGAACCAGCAATGTAGAGGTTAAGTGACAGGACAAGCATGCAGAATTCCAGACCACTGCTGCATACACGTTCAAATCTCACACAGCAATGCAGAATTCAAAACTTAAAAACCTTCAAAATGTAATTTCTTAAGGTCTCAGTAATGGTGACCCACCTGGTTCACTTCATGGAAGGAGATCTGCTCAGCATACCTGGTCTGACTGACATGAGAGCTGTGGTGGAGTCTGAAATACCAGCATTGCCAGTGATGGCCACCTCCAATAAACAAACACATTGGAAGACTGGTGAGTAGCTGGTGTTGTGCCCTTGTTAAGGGCTGCAGGAACAAGCTCGGGAACTACAAGCTGCTGAGCCTGACATTAGCAGTGGGCAAGATACCAGAGGGGACCCTGAGAATAGGATCAAACTGCATTTGGAACGACAAAGACTGATGAGAGATAGTCAGCATAACTTTGTGTGTAGGAAATCAAGGCAGAGTTGTGGTAGTGAAGGGTTGTTATTCAAATTGGAGGCCTGTGACCAGTGGTGTGCTGCAGGGATTGGTGCTGGATCCACTATTGTCACCTATATTGACTTGGATGACAACATTGTTAATGTGGTTAGCAAGTTTGAGGATGACACCAGAATTGGTGGCACAGTGAAGGTTATCTGTAAGATTACAAGAGGATCTGGATGAACTGGGGAAGTTGTCAAGGAAAGGCAGATGGAATTTAACTCAAACAAGTGCAAAGTTAAACCAAGGCAGGACTTGCACAGTAAATGGTAGGGCCCTTGAGAGTAGAACAGAGACCTGAGATACTGTGGGGATACAGGTCGACAGGGTGGTGAATGTGGTGTTTGGCATGATTGCCTTCAGTCAGGGCAGTGAATACAGGAACTGAAACATGTTACAGCAGTACAAGTGATTTGGCCAGCAATACGAAGCTGGAAAGGTGCCGAAAAGGTTCACAAGGACGTTACCGAGACTGAAGGACTTGGGTTACAAGGAGAGGCTGAGGCTACCCCCCACCCCACAGCATAGGAGGTGGAGGGGTGACCTTACAGATGTTCATAAAATGAGGGGGATAGACAAGGTGGAGAGTCACATCTTTTCCCCAGGGTAGGGGAGTCAAACTAGAGAGCAAAAGTTTTAAGATTGAAAGGGGGAAGATTCAAAGGGGTCCTGACGGGCAAGTTTTTCCAGAGGGGGGAGCCAAAGGACCTGTCACATGCTGATTAACTTCATGACTTGACAGAATTGTTACAGCCCAGAAAGTCATTTGCTTGATTGAACCTATCCTGCAGCTTTCTTCTTAACAGGTATTCTCTTTGGATTTACACAATTCTACTGGAAAGTCAAAGCAGAATCTGCTTCCACTACAGTTTCAGGTAACGTGTGTTTACAATCAGTTTTCTTTCTTGTCACCTTTGTCAGAACCAATTACATTAAACTGTGCTATCTGATCCTCACCATTGTACCAACAGGAATAGTTTCTCTTCATTTTGTCTAGACCCTTAACCACTTGGTCACACAACCTCTCAATCTTTCTGCTTTAAGCTGCACATCTATCAAGAAATGAACCTGTGAGAACCTGCAATTCTCCTTTCTGCTGGGATCCAAACACAGATTATAGACAGCATCCATAATTATTTCTGCAGTATAAATGAAAGATATCTCCAAGATCATGTACTCTTCAGATCATTGACCTTACAATGGGTGGTGTGTAGTGGTGTAGATTCAATCTACAAAATAGTACACACACCCATGCTTCACCCCCAACTACACACTTACCCACACAAGGTCAATGGGAGCCGTCACACCCTCATGGGCTTGCTTTTTACATTTTCCCTACATTATGCTTCTTGTTAGTTCTATGCCCACTGACTTCACCCATCTATATCCGGTACTGGATGAGATGTACCCCAGGCTGCTGTGGGAGGTGAGGGAAGAGATTTTGGAGCCTCTGACGACGATCTTTGCATCATCAATGGAGACGGGAGAGGTCCCAGAAGATTGGAGAGTTGCGGATGTTGTTCCCTTACTCAAGAAAGGGAGTAGAGATAGCCCAGGGAATTATAGATCAGTGAGTCTTACTTCAGTGGTTGGTAAACTGATGGAGAAGATCCTGAGAGGCAGGATTTATGAACATTTGGAGAGGTATAATATGATTAGGAATAGTCAGCATGGCTTTGTTGAGGGCAGGGCCTGTCTTACGAGCCTGATTGAATTTTTTTGAGGATGTGACTAAGCACATCGATGAAGGGAGAGCAGTAGATGTAGTGTATATGGATTTCAGCAAGGCATTTGATAAGGTACCCCATGCAAGGCTTATTGAGAAAGTAAGGAGGCATGGAATCCAAGGGGACATTGCAGTGTGGATCCAGAACTGGCTGGCCCACAGAAGGCAAAGAGCAGTTGTTGAGGGGTCATATTCTGAGTGGAGGTCGGTGACCAGTGGTGGACCTCAGGGATCTGTACTGGGACCCTTACTCTTTGTGACTTTTATAAACGACCTGAATGAGGAAGTGGAGGGGTGCGTTAGTAAGTTTGCGGATGACATGAAGGTTGGGGGTGTTGTGGATAGTTTGGAGGGCTGTCAGAGGTTACAGAGGGACATAGAGAAGTGGCAGATGCAGTTCAACCGAGATAAGTGTGAAGTGGTTCATTTTGGTAGGTCAAATGTGATGGTATTGGTGTATTATCCTTCATCAATCAGGGAATTGAATTTAGGAGCCGTGAGGTAATGTTGCAGCTATATAGGTCCCTGGTCAGACCCCACTTGGAGTACTGTGCTCAGTTCTGGTCGCCTCACTACAGGAAGGATGTGGAAGCCATAGAGAGGGTGCAGAGGAGATTTACAAGCTGCCTGGATTGCAGGGTACACCTTATGAAAACAGGTTGAAGGAACTCGGCCTTTTCTCCTTGGAGCGACAGAGAATTGGGGGGGGGGAAAGAACCTGATAGAGATGTATAAGATGATGAGAGACATTGATCAGATAGAGGCTTTTCCCCAGGGCTGAAATGATTACCACAAGAGGACAGGTTTAAGGTGCTGGGGAATAGGTATAGAGGAGACGTCAAGGGTAAGTTTTTTTTACTCAGAGTGGTGAATGCGTTGAACGGGCTGCTGGCAACGGTGGTGGAGGCAGATACGATAGGGTCTTTTAAGAGACTTTTGGCTAGGTACACGGAGCTGAGAAAAATAGAGGGCTATGGGTAAGCCTAGTAATTTCAGAGGTAGGGACATGTTCGGCACAGCTTTGTGGGCCGAAGGGCCTGAATTGTGCTATAGGTTTTCTATATCCACTTCATACCCTAGTGACTTGATGTCAGCTTTTTGACGTTTAATATTCCCAAGCAATGCCAAAGGCCGCATTATTACATCATTACTTTGTCCAGCTCAAGCTCTTAAATTTGACTGTGAGCAACATAAACCTTCACCTCTCCGAGAGCAGCTGCTGTCTCATACCAAGACACATGCTGCCTTGATCTGGTGCGCCAGTCTCTACATGAGCACTGCATGCAAAGTCATTTCCAAAGTTGTTGTGATGCATGAAACTGCCGCTCAAGATTGTGTTAATTTGGTGCAATATTGATTACAAACACCATCTTTACACTGGTACTACAGCTGCTCAAAATGAAGGAATATTTGAGGAATCTGTAGAAAGTGTACTGAGATTGGGAGCCAAGGGTAGTTGGTGAGAAAAGCAGTGTGTTGTCAAATTGCATGTACAAGAACTTTTTCTTTCTGTACTTTCATTTACCTTATATTTGAGTGCAGATTTGGAAATAACAGTGCTTAACTTGGCATTGTGTCTGTACAATAGCTGAAGCAGGGATCTCAACTATTTTGAAAAAAAACATGGTTTACAAAGCAAAGATGAATCAAGATACAGCAAGGGTAATTTTCCACCTCAGCCTGAGATTTTTCTCCTTTAAACAAACTGGTGGAAAATCTCAGCCAATGTTCCTGGTTGACATTAGTGGCTGCAATGAAACTATGACTTCAGTACAGAAACTGCAACATGAAAACCCTGCCTCAAAAACCACATAATACAGAAGAAGTGAGACTAAGCTATTACAAATTAGCATAACGCAAGCAGAATGTAGAAAGTAGAACAAAAAAACAAGGTCAAATGCATGCTTGGTATTGGAAAATAAATGCCTCTTGTTCTACATTTCCATATCTAGCTTCATCTGTAGTTTGAATACCTCATACTGAAACTGAAGACAAGGGCTCCTTTGGTGAAGAATGGGCGCGATGAGAAAACAAATTCAATTTTATTACAAAAAATCTTTTCACAAGCAGTAACGCAATTCAACATGATGCAACTTCACTCAGCTGTTCATCCATTTCAGTGGAAATCAGGTTTACAGTGTGCTTGTAATTAACCTCCGCAGGTAGTCAACAAGGGAGGACCCAACGGTTTGCACCATCAGGTCAGAGGTCAGAGCCTTGACCTGCAGTGACTGCTGCAAGGCCACTCTTGCAATGTCAGGCCTAACCATTCTGAAGTCAAAAGGTGCTGCCATAAACTGGCATACAGCTTTCAGCAAAGTCCAATCACATGGGCAAAGTGTAGCACCAGACTGCTTCACTGAACCCCGATCTTCACACCAATGGAATGATTGATCATTGGCTGATGCAGCATTTGCCTTGGATGTCAAGGGGCCCTGAATTAGTGGGATACTGGGAAGGGTAAGAACAACCATGCCCAACCTATCCTGAGGTACAGCTTGGGTGCAAGACAAGGGAAACCAAAGTATGATGCAGCTCCTTCTGAATCTTCAGAAGGAAGAAGTGCCACTTTGCTCATCTACCTCAATCCAACCCTTTTAAACACTTCAACCACCTCTGGGACTTGCACAAGTGTAAAATCCAGAGTTTAGCCCTTCCATTTCGAAGAAAGATCCAAACCTACCCCTCAAAACAAACAGCAGCCCAGCTCTTCCTGCGCTGCTGGAAGTTCTGTCCTCACCAACATATCCCTGGATGTTGATCAGCAGCATTTGCAATGTCAACAGGACCTCAAACCCCATTTGAGCTGAACATAACCAGCTTCAACCATACCTGACAATAAGCAGCTGTGTAACCCTAAAGAAATTAGCTTGTGTACATATGATGATGTGCTTTCCTTCTTCAACCACCACTGGCAACCCCTCCCTGCAGTCTACCTACATGGCTACCTACATGGAACTCAAGCTCTTGAAGTGAATCGAAAATGATTGCGTGAAGCAGGGTCAGGAAAATCTAATTTATTTAAAATTTGGCTATATTTAAGCTATCAGAATGTCCCTCAGTCACACCCCACTGTGCCTTTAATTCTGTTTGATGCAGAGGTGGACATTGAAGCCCTCTGCTTTAGATTAGGAAGATGATGTGATCCGACACCATGATCTGGTTGTCTTCCTGCATCTTGTCAAGAGCAGTCTGCACCTCCTCCTCAGAGAATGGAACCTCATTTCCTTTGTTGATTGAAGCCATCAGAGTTTGCATTCCAAGGGACTGAGCATGTGCAGCCTTGAAAGCATCTAACAGGGCACTTTTGAATGCTTTGAACCTGTGCCAGGATTAAAGATAGGATTAGAACCACAAAACAGTGCAGTCATCCACAGGTGTGTACCCCAGGTCCAAACAAAATTACTTTAGCACCAGCTACAACCAATGCCAAGGCACGCAGCACTGTGATGCAATCAAATGTTTGACCACTGCACTAGTTCCCTGCCCCACCAGTCTTCAATCCAAGGATTAAAGGGGCCAACAATAAACTTCCAGCAAAGCAGCTGCTCTCTTTTAAAGTGTTGCAGTCTAAATTCTCATTCCAATCAATTCTGCACGAGCTTCTAACTAATTCTGCATCCAAATCAATCTTCTCCAACACAGTGCAAAATGGACTTGAAGCTCCTTAAATTAAAAAATCTGGAAACCTGATTTTTTTTTAAAAAAAGATAGCACTAGCTTCCCATTTTTAATATTTATCTAGTTTGCAAGTTGCATTCATTCCCACCCTAGGAATCTAACCCCAAATACACCAACAGGTTTAATTGGATATCATACCTTGTCACACTTCATTATATACGATGTTAACCATCATACCAATCCCTACATTTAAACCCAGCAAACATCTAGATCTTATGGCACTGATCAGCAAATGTTAAATCTTAGGTAACTCAGTAGCAGCCTAGGACACAGTGAAAGTGTACATCATATTAAAGTAATTTATGAAGTTAAAGATGGTGCAACTTTCAGTGGACAGATAACTATAGTATATAACAGTCTTGTACATTGACCTTAAATCAAAAGGAGAAATATGACCCACTGCTGACCGTGAACGCAACCTCCAGCACTCCCTGTATGGCCCGAGCTGCGGAAACAGCCACGCTGCTGCTAGCACAGCTCATGCCTCACTGGAAAAGAAAATTCCAAAAACCGTCCTGTTGCTGTGGCAACCTCTGCACCACGAAGTGACGGGGCTTGCAGTCACTGGGCCAAAGGACCATTGGCTATGCAGAGACCAGCCTAGGTCCACTTCATCCATGGGATACGCGGAGACAATGGGGATTGTCGTCAGCTGACTGGAAGGGGAAGGTTCAGGTGTTTGTTCACCCCGACCTCTGGGATCAGCAGGTGGGAGCCCATTGCGCAGGGTGAAGTGGTTGCAGTGAGCAACCTGGTTGTGTTCCCGCGTCCCACCTGCCTGGTGCTGCGTTTACACGCTCCGAATTCCTTTGGCTGAAGGAAGCAAGTCTTCCTGTCGTCATACCGGCACTGGCTTCCCCATGGCCTTGGCACTGGGCCAGTTCAGGGGGTGGTGGGGCACAGTCTGTCATCCTGTGTGCCGTTCTGTCACCTCATTACAGGAAGGATGTGGAGGCTTTGGAGAAGGTGCAGAAGAGGTTCACCAGGATGCTGCCTGGATTAGAGAGCATGTGCTATAAGGAGAGGTTGGACAAACTTGGGTTGTTTTCTCTGGACAGTGGAGGCTGAGGGGAGACCTGATAGAAATTTACAAGATTTTGAGAGGCAGAGATAGACAGCCGCTATCTTTTTTCCCCAGGGTGGAAATGTCTAATACTAGAGGACATGGGTTGACTGGCCTTCATCAGTCAGGGCATTGAGTATAAGAGTTGGGACGTTGTGTTACAGTTGTGTAAGTCGATGGTGAGGCAGCACTTGGAGCGCTCTACGGTTTTGGTTGCCCTATTAGAGAAAAGATGTGGTTAAACTGGGAAGAGTGCAGAAAAGATTTATGGGGATGTTGCCAGGATTCGAGGGCCTGAGTTACAGGGAGAGGTTGGCCAGGCTGGGTCTTTACTCCTTGGAACGTAGGAGAATGAGGGGCGACCTTATAGAGCATAAAATTGAGAGGTACACGTAAGGTGGACGGTAACAGTCTTTTCCCCAGGGTAGGGGAATCCAAAACTAGGGGGCACAGGTTTAGGGTGAGGGGAAAGATTTAGAAGGGACCTGAGGGGCAACTTTTTCCACACAGGGTGGTGAGTGTGTGGAACGAGCTGCCAGAGGAAGTGGGTGAAGCAGGTCCAACAGGATCATTTAAGAAGCACTTGGATAGGTACATGGAGGGGTGAGGCTTGGAGGGATATGGGCCGAATGCAGGAAATTGGGACTAGCTGGGTGGGTGGACACCATGGTTGGCATGGACTGGTTGGGCCGAAGGGCCTGTATCCATGCAGTATTGCTCTCTGGCTATCCACAGTACGAATGAAGGTGAAATGGGTTTAGTTTAAGGGAGATTTACGAGGCGAGGGAGGTGGCGTAGGGCCAGGTGTAGCACTGAGTGCGGTTACAGAGATAATTGCTGGGAGGGACAAGTGGACAAGGGATTCAAGGAGAGACTCCTGTGGAGGAGGGGGGTGGGGAGGGGAAGATGTGCCTGGTGCTCGAAGCCCGTTGTACATGCTGCTCCAGATTCCAGCATCTGCAGAATCTTTTGCACCATCAAACATCCTCTGTGCTTAGCATGAAAGTAAAAGCACATTTGTGAATTTGAGGGTGGTCTCAAGACACTGACAGACTGACCTTTGTTCACTCAGCATAGTCTTGGCAGTTCCGTCACTGGTGTCCACATGCTCGCCAGCTTCTGGGGTCTTTGGAGTGCGTGGCTGCACTGAGGAAAATCACATCAGATTGTTTTACCAACTTGGTTGCACATGTTGACTTTCTACATCCAAACTAAAGCAGCAGGCCTCAACGCAGATCCAGTCCTACGTATACCACTATAATAGCCTGAAGCTTCAAATCATCCAGCTCCCAAGTTCCCATTAAATATTTCCCCTCTGATCTTAAACCCATGCCCTCTAGTTCTAGATTCCCCAAATCTGGGGGAAAAAGACCAAGCGCTATGCCCCTCATGATTTTATACATCACTACAAGATCACCCCTCAATCTCGTATGCTCCAAGGAATAAAGTCTCAGCCTGCCCAACCTCTCCCCATGACTCAGTCCTTCAAGTCCTGGCAGCATCCTTGTAAATCTTTTCTGCACTCTTTCCAGTTTAATAACATCTTTCCTATAGCAAGGTGACCATTTGTGGGAACTTGCTGTGCAATGAGCCAACATTTCCCAGACCACAGTGAGTGTTAATCATGCATCTCTAGGGGAGATAAATGATGCCAAATAAATAGACGTCTTCATTTCCAAGGTGCATCAGGCTGCACTGTCTACCTAGACTTTCAATAAGCAACAGGATGTCCTAATTTCATGCATCGGCTAACTAAACTTAAACACCCAACTCTAGAGTCTGTGGCACTACAATGGCAACCCACTCACTGTCTGGAGTCGGTCTTTCTCAAGGCATGTTCTCCTACGCAGTCTTGAGATGTAACAGTAGTTCAAGACAAAAATGAGAACTTACTGTCTGGAGTCTCTTCCTCAGCATCGCTGAAGTCGTAGGGGTCATACTGTTCACCCTCCACCAGCTCCCGTCTCCGCTTCCTGCCTTCACCATGCTTCGCTTGAGGCTTCCTTCTGAGGATGCAAAGAAGAGTAAATAAAGGAGATTGCTCTTTTCCTGTCTCACTAACAGGGGCAAACATTTGATTGTTCAGTTGGGTTTGGGGGCAGGGGGCTGGAACAGCAGAGGCAAAAGTTCACAATGACCCTTCACCAGCAATTTCTCAAAGCACAATGTGGTTATAAACATGACGTGGCTATAGATGATTGATGTGGTGTGGATTTGGTTCTTCAAAGTTTCCAAGAAAAGAGAACTCTGCAATATCTGGAATGAGTCAAGAATAAAGAAGATCTTGCCCAGCAATCACGACATGCGCCAGTGACAAGTAAATGCACAATTCTGTACACTTACCACAAGGTTCTTACCTCTTCTTGCTGTCGCCACCTTCCTGGCTAACCTCCTCCTCCTCCGTCTCCATGTCACTCTCATCTTTGCGTGGCTTCTTCTGTCTCTCCAACACCTGCAGACAACAAGCCAACATTACCTTCACGGGGGATGGAGCAGCTTTGGTATTCATTGAATGTTTGAACAATGAGGTGTAAACTTGAGACATTAAAGATCCCAGGAGGCATGGCAAGGTAGACATTGAACGTCTCCACTCACGGGAGAGTCCCGAACGAGAGGATGTAGCTACAAGATGAGGGGGCAGACAATCAAAACTGAGGTGTGCAGCAATTTCCTCTTGCAGAGGGTGGTGAATCTCAGGAGGGTTGCAGAGGCTGGATCACTGGAGGTATTTAAAGAGAAGGAACTGGCACAGGGGTTGAGGGCTGGGGCAGATCACCCATCAGGTCACAGTAATACAGCATGGAAGCAGGCCTTTTGGCTCACCACGTCCTCCCCAACCAGTAAGGACCAATCTCTAATTAATCCCAACACAGTGAATGGCAGGGCAAGCTTGAAGGGTCGAGGGACCTATTCCTAATTTTTTTGTGCCTTTAAAGTAGTGTTTCTTCACGGATATGGTGAGCCTAAAAGGCCAGCATGAGACAGGACTGCCAGGCTAATGATGCTGATATTTGTGGCAGCATTCCAGACATGGGAGACTACACGCCCTTTTCCCAGCAAGTTAAGAGCAGATATGAATATAGGGAAGTTAGTCTAACAGACTAATTATACAGGAAAGAGTACCTGTGTCTTTCATTACTTTGGTACTTATTGCTCTATGAAGCCCACATCCCTTGAATGAATATATTTTAGAGGCTGAGGGAGCACTTAATTATTAAGGCAACAAGAGGTAGGAAAGCAGAGGGTGGTAGTAGATGAAGTGTATTCTGCCTGGTCAGTGACCAGTGGTGTTCTGCAGGGATCTGTTCTGGGACCACTGCTCTGTGAATTGTTATAAACGACTTGGATGAGAAAGTGGAGGAGTGGGTTAGTAAGTTGACAGATGACAAACATTGAAGGTGTTGTCGATAGTGTTCAAGGTTGTCATAAGTTACAACAGGATATAGACAGGATGCAGAGTTAGGCAAAGAAGTGACAGATGGAGTTCAATCTGGGAAAGTGTGAAGTGATACACTTTGGAACAAACATGAAGGCAGAGTACAAGGTTAATGGCAGGATTCTGAGCAGTGTGGAGGAACAGAGTGACCTTGGGGTCCATGTCCATATATCCCTCAAAGCTGCTGCACAAGTTAATAGGGTTGTTAAGAAGGCATATGGTGTGCTGGCCTTCATTAGTCAGGATATTGAGTTCGAGCCACGAGGTGATGTTGCAGCTCTATAGAACTCTGGTTAGACCACACTTGATTGTGTTCAGTTCTGGTCACCTCATTATAGGAAGATGTGGAAGCTTCAGAGAGGGTGCAGAGGAGATTTACCAGGACGTTGCCTGGATTAGAGAATACATGAGGATAGGTTGAATGATCTAGGGCTTTTCTTTTTGGAGCAACAGGAGGAGGAGAGGAGTCTTGATAGAGGTGTACATGATTGAGGAGCATAGATAGGACAGTGGATATGCCAGCACCTTTCCCCAGGGTGGCAATGGCCAATACCAGAGGACATCAATTTAAGGTCAGAGGAGGATGGTTTAAGGGAGCCATCAGAGGTAGGTGTTTTTTTTAAAAAAAAGCAGTGGTGGGTGTCTGGAACACACTGCCGGGGGTGGTGATAGAAGCTGATACAACAGCAACAATAAAAAAAACTCAGATAGGCACATGGATGTAAGAAAAATGGAGGGTTATGGGCTGCGTAGGAGGGGTTAGATTGATCGTAGAGTAGGTTTATATAGGTCAGCACATTGTGGGCCGAAGGTCCCGTACTGTTCTGTTCTCTGTTATGTTCTATGAAAGTGCACAACAGTACTCGTGGTATACAGCCACCCCAGATCCAATCAAGCTCCCTGCAGGATACCAAGATCAGAATTCCACAGGGATATTTAGATCTCTGCCAAGAATCACCCTAGTTACAAGTTAGCAACAGGAGCCAATTGTGGGAAGAGATTTCCTCCACTGGGATTTTCCTCAATAGCAACGCCAGACGCTCATGCTGCATACTAAATCAAACGATACATAAACTAACAGCAGAAGCCATTGCTTTAAAAGATGTAGGTGCTGTCTGCTGGAGGTGACACATTATGGATGGAAGCAGGCAGGAAGCCCCAGAGTAATAGAAATTAAATTTTAGGCAACTTCAGCAGTTTCCGTCCAAGGCATTCTGAAAAGGTACCTTTAGCTTTCAGGTCCCCCCCCTCCCCCCAATTATATGAGAGAGGTTATGGCACTGAAAGTTTAAATTCTGCTTGTCAGAGGCTGCCTACCTCCCCATCTCCATCACCAATACCAAAATGTGCAGCTGTTCTTGGAACCACTGTTTCTGGTTGCAATGGTGAATGTGGCATTCGATCGCATTAGACAGCATTAGCTAACAATTGTATATAACCACAGCCATTTAGGAATTGAGATTCACTTGATTAGTATAACCAGGTCCTCACTCAAGGCATGCAGCAAAATGGAAACCAGAATGAGAGTGTTTGTACCAGTGGTTTGCTTCCCCAGTGAAGCTGCCAGTGGTTCCTTCAGCAAGCACAGGTTTAGGGCACACATTGTGCTGGGTCCATAAAAGGCTTTTCCACCATCAGTGGATGGCCATAACGGGGGTTAAGCCCAGAGTACATCAGAGGAATACATTTGGAGGAACAGACAGATGCTCACAAGCACTTACCTTCTTAAAGTAAGCAAACTGAACCAGCTCAACTGCTGCTTCGGCATCCTGGAGGTCGATGGTCTTGCTCATCCGGGCTTTTGCATGAGCAGTTGACAGTCTGATCAAGGTCTCCAGAGTTCGGGCAGTGACAGGTGAAGTCTAAGTGGAAGGTGTGGTGGGAGAGGGAAGAGTAGGTTAGTTACTAAATCCTCAGCCTCCATGAGAAATCGACATCAAATCAAGATCAGTGCACCCAGTCTGACTAACATGACAAGCACAAAATGAACCGCCTCTCACTCCACAATATAGAGTGCTAGTTGTGGGAGGAAACAGCTCTGCTCACTTTCGGATGGGACCACTTCATCTTCACTTAGTGGAAGGCAAGGCTAAAACTTAGACTGTCATCACCAATCTGTTGCCAACATGTCAAAGGTAACAGAAGTAAGGAGCACAAATGGAAGACACTGGAAAGTTTCCTCCATGAAGAACTCCTTCCTTAGAACGCAATCTTAAACCATCGCTTGTGTTAGTGACCCTCTAACATCCACCAGAGTCTTGTAAAGAGCAAGGTACAATATGTAGCCAAATCAACTAGACAATGACCCTCCTTGCAGCTTGACTGTCAACAAGACCTAACATCAGAGTCCTAACAGAGGTTGGAGGGCTGGACAGGGTAAATCTGAGATGTTCCCATTCATGGGAGAGTACTGGACCAGGCAGTGTAGTGTCAGAATAAAAAATAAAATTGAGGATTGCAAGTCTTTCATACACCTAGCCACAGAGAACAGGGAGAGAGGGAGGCCTTGTGTATATGACATGGGTAGCTTTCTAATTAGAAAAAGGGTACGAAAGCAGAAAAGGGACTTTGGATCAGCAATGATCTGACTAAATGGCAGATCAGGCTTGAGGGGCTGAGTGTCCTCCTCCTGTTCCTACTGTACAATCAACACTAGAGCTACCAGAATCTCCCAGAGGAAACAGTCACATCAGGCAACAGCGATCAGAATGGGCATGAGAAAACCTGGTAGAAGAATTTCTACAAAGTCCACACACCCGAGCAACATCAGAACTCATCTGGTCCTGACTGCGCAGACTGGAATACTCCTCTGCAATGTAGTTCGCTGCCTCTGAGGTAAGTACAGGTTTGACGATCTTCGCAACGTGGATGTACTTGCGCATAAATTCCATACTAACGATCTTCTCCCTGAAACACAGGATAGTAGGTGGTCATTTGATAATCAGCTGGTGACTTTCATTTATTCTCAGAATAAGTGACACTGGCAAAGCAGCATTTATTACCCAACCTTTGTTGCTGAGTACTGGGAGACAATGGTCAATTCTGGGCTGGAATTGTATACCAACCATACTGGATGGAGGTGTCAGGTTCTTAGTGTCCTAATCAGAGCAATCCAGCAGATTTCATGGCCATGTTTCTGTGGCAGCCCGTGAATGACCAGAGTGGAATGGGTGATGCACGGAATGAAGTGTGAGGCAGAGATCTGTAGCAACTTCAGAAACCAGGGGTCAATCCTCACCTCCGGCCTGTGTGGAATGTGTACATTCTCTTTGACTGTGGGGGTTACTGCCAGGTGGACACTCCATTTCCCTTGATTGTTTTAACACCCAGAGATCTATTGATCTTTGTCACTGAGTCTATTCAAGAGTTTCCAAAGCCATCTAGGTAGAGAATACCAGAAGTTCAGTGCACCGTGTGAAGAAACTTCTGTCTGAATGGGCTTATGCTGACGTGGTGATCTTTGGTTCCGTTTCTTTGGCATTAAGATTCTAGAGAAGTGCCTCAATCTGTACAGTCTTTGCTGAAAGAACCCAAATTCTTGTAGCATTTTTAAATAAAAAGCAGCTCACCCCATATCCCCTTCATTCAATAGTGACCAGAAAATGCATGAAAATCAAAAACAAAACTGCAGATGCCTGAAGTCAAACAACAGAAAATGCTGTAAGATTCAGCAAGTCGGGCAGCATCTGTGCAGGGCAATGGTTAGTGCTTCAGGTCTGGGACCCTTTGTCAGAACAGTTCTGATCAAGGGTCTTCCACCTGACATCACCCATTTCTCTTTCCAGTGATGCTGCCTGACCCGAGTGTTTAGCCTTTTCGGTTGTTGAACAGAAAGTACAGTCTTTCAAATCTGTCATGCATGCATTCATTGACAACTTTGTGCAATATTCTTTAGGTTCTGTGCAATTCCCACAAGTAAATCAGAGCGCTAGTTCCATTGTCAGCACTGTTTGACTAACAGAGGGTAAATCAGCAACTTGTTGCGTAACTGCAAGTAAAATTCAGTATAGGCATGAGAGATGAACAGAGATAAGAACAGAACAGTACAGCACAGGAACAGGCCCTTCAGCCCATAATATTGTGCCAAACTAGTAATTAAACACTTAACTAAAGTAATCCTTACTGCTTACAGTGTCCATCTCCCTCCATTCTCTGCACATTCATGTGCCTGTCTAAGAGCCTCTTAAACACTTTTATTGTATTTGCTTCGACCACCTGCTCCAGCAGCACATTCCAGGCACCCACCACTAAAACTTGTCCTGCACATCTCCTTTGAACTTACCCCCCACACCTTAAATGCATACCCTCTGGTATTAGACATTTTGACCCTGGGAAAAAGATACCAGTTATGTACTCTATCTATGCATCTCAGTCTTATAAACTTCTATCAGGTCTCCCCTCAGCCTCTGCTGCTCCAGAGAAAACCAAGTTCATCCAACCTCTCTTTATAACACATACTCTCTAATCCAAGCAGCATCCTGGTAAACCTCTTCTGCACCCTCTCCAAAGCCTCCATATCTTTCCTATAATGGGGAGATCAGAATTGAATGCAACACTCCAGGTGTGGAGTAACCAGAGTTTTAAAGCTGCAACATAACTTCCTGACTCTTAACTTGAAGCCGACTAAGGCAAGCATGTCTTGCATCTTCTTTACCACCCTATCAACCTGTGCAGGAAGCTATCGACTTGGACCCCAAGATCTCTCTGAACAACACTGTTAAGGGTCCTGTTTTTGTCTGTGTACTGTCCCTTCACATTTGATCTCCCAAAGTGCAACACCTCACACTTGGCTGGATTAACTCCATCTGCCATATCTCCACCCATATCTACAATTAATCTAAATCCCGCTGCATCCTTTGGTAATCTTCCATGCAATGCACAATGCCACCAGTGCTTCTATCGTCTGCAAACTTACTAACACACCCATCACACTCATCCAGGTCATTTATATACATCACAAGCAGCAGAGGTCCCAGTGCAGATCCCTGTGGAACACTAGTCACAGGCCTCCAGCCAGAATAAATCCCATTGATCACTACCCTCAGTCTTCTACGAGAGAGTCAATTCTGAATCCAAATGGTCAAGTCACCATTGATCCTATACAGCGATCTTTTGGATGAGCCTCCTATGAGGGACCTTGTCAAATGCAACAAGGATTCCAGGAGACTATTTACAGTTTGGCCAAATTTAGCAGGCCTGAGGTTAAAAAAAATTCTTCGCACAAACACCAAATCATCTACACTCAAATCTGATGGATCTCTGGAGATCAGCTGGGAGATATAGAAGTTATTTCCACTTGCAAAGGCCAGAAGTAGACAATAATACAAGACAGTTATTAATATATCCAGTAAAGAATTTAGAAAAAACTTTACTCAGTGGGAAAAATATGGAACCTGCAGCATCAGCGAACTGAGACTAAGTGGCAGATGACTGAGGGACAACAGAACAAAGTGTCAATGGATTATGTCAACCACAAGCACCAGTGAAGTCAAATGGTATGTTTCTACACTGTAAATAATTCAGTGGTTTTGTCAAGACATTTGGAAAGGACAGCAAGTATTCTGGACTAAACCCTTGTCTGAACTTGAAGAGATGGATCTGGGCAAACTGGACCAAAACAGCACCAAGAAATCATTAAGAGCAGGTAGAAAACTTACTGATACACCCAAGATTGATAATCTCAACTAACCTTAGAGTCTTACGTACAGCACAGAAACAGGCTCCTGAGACAGTTCATGCCAACCATCAAGTACATTTACACTAATCCTACTTTTGTTCTCTCTGCATTCCCACCAAACCACCTGCACCAACCCCCCCCCCTACTTTTCACTTACACACTAGGGGTAACGTAAGGCATCCAATTAACCTATCAGCAGGTTTTGAGATGCAAGAGGAAAACAGAGCACCCATAAAAGACAACTTCACAGCACCGGAGGTCAGGACTGAACTTGTGTCATTGGAGCAGAGGCAGCAGCTCTCCTTGGCTACTGGGCTCTCCTCATCAAGAGGAGAATTCATACAATCAGTGCAGCCATTCAGCCCATCATGTCTATGCCAGCTCTCTACCAGTTTCACCCACCAGGCCTTTCCCTGCAGCCTTTTAAACTTTTCTCCAACCATACATTTATCCAATTCCTGCTTGAAGGCCAGAACAGATCCTGGCTCCACCACATCTAAAGGCAGTGCATGCCAAGTTCCAACCACAGCTTGTATAAAAAAAGTTAATTCTCTTCCCCCTTTTTCTTTAAACCTGTGACCCCCTCTACCAAAGAGCCTCCCACTATCCACTGTCCCAACCCCTCATTTTACATACTTCTGCAAATCTCCTCCAAGAAAAACTCCTCCTGCCTCCCTAATCTATTCCTCACCCCAGGAAACATTTGCACAAGTTTCTTCTGGACCCTCCCTTAGCCTACGTGTCCATTCTATAATGGGGCACCAGAAATGAACATAAGCCTGCAGTTGATGCTGAACACCACATCTGAAGTGCAGTTGACGCACTTCATTCCCTAGAACCAGCAACATCCTCTTCTTCACTGGACAAGAGGCATCCTGCTCTAGAAAGTTATCCCACACACATTCATCCTTTCTGCCCTTTACACCATTATCCAACTTTATATTAGGATCGAAGCTCCCCATTTGAACTACCCCATCTTTTGCACTTCTGTAACTTTCCTATTTGATCCACCACCTCGCCAACTCTTGGGTGATCTAAAGAACACCACCAATATTGGGTTATGTTCCCTCTATTGTTTCCTAGCAGGTTGTCCTTGATCTCTTTGCACCATCCTCCTTCCAGCACTGCAACATCCTCTTCAATACTGCTACCTCTCCTCCTCACTTCTTCCCTGCCCTTCCTGAACATCTGTATCAAGGGATGTCTTAATGCCCAACCCTGCACCAATTTGAGCTAGATTGCTGTCATCACCACATCATATTTCACATACGTCTGTGCATTAACTTTTCCATGGCCACTGACTCCACTAAAATTCTTAAACTGGCATAATCTAGCTTCTGCACTCGTTTGCCTAAATAGAAAAAACATGAAACAATTTTGATAGAATAAAGAGAGCTTCCAATACCTAGATAGTTAATAACCAAAGGGTAGAGATTTGAGGGGGTGGGCAAATAGGAAAACCAGTATCCAATGTTTGGAAATCACTGTTTGATAGGGCAGTGGACAGTGATTCAGACAACTCCAAAGGCGAACTGGAGAAAATGCAGGGACATAGGGAAAGAGTTGGAGACCAAGACATGAACAAGTGGTGGGTCAAATAGCCCCGTCCTGTTCTAATCTAGCACTCCGCTTACTCTTGCTGATAATCACCTGTTAGTGCCCTCCATCTCTCCACTTCAGTGGCTGCTAGACACTGCAGATATTTTGAATCATTCTTTTTGAAGGATGATGAGTTTTCATTGTGCATTCAAAGCTCCATTCTCAGATGGTGATTCAGTCCAAGAATTGACGAATAACTGTTGAAAGTCCGTGTGCGCCAGCATAACTCGCTGCCCAGAACATGAAGTGATTCAGTTTGTGCTGCTGGCCCAGAGGATGTATGGTTATCTGCTCAGCAATTTATGATCTGATAAAGAGCTGCTACACAGAAGTGGATGCAGCCAATGCTGACATCTAACCACATTAGATCAGGGACTCAGATTTCACTGCTGATACCATTTGTTTCAAGTTAATTGCACTAAAACTAGTCAAGATTTCATTCCTCTTTTGTGCAGTAACACTATACTCAAATTTCAAAATCACCCCTTAGATAGGCTGGACCTAGATCTGAGCACTGGAATTAATCTAAATAGCTGTTTTTTTTTTGAAAGCTAAAATGAAAATAAGCTGAATGGCCTCCTGTCTTCCAGCTTACCCATCTGTACATTAAAGTTCACAGTTGTTACAGTTTACACATCTGTACAACCTGGTTGGCATGGACTTGTTGGGCTGAAGGGCCTATATCCGTGCTGTATTTGCACTAGGACTAAGACACAACTACATGTCAAAATGCAGCAATCACATTACAGTCAAAAGTATAGTGAAATACCTCGCATGGGAGTAAAAATAATTGATCAACACTTTCACAGGCATGTTGGTTGATTAACACTCTCTCACAGACCAGCCTTTTGGTTCAAAAGTTGACAAATTTCAAGATGAAGATAAATAGCACTTCCATCAGACTGGAGTTACACTGCAACTCTATCAGATCGTAACCAATTACTCAAAGATTTGAGGGCAAGCTATCTTTGTCAAAGAATCCAGAGATGAAAGGGAGTGCAGGAGATGCAGCAGATATGGATTTTCAGAATGCTCTGTAAGTAGGTAGCAGCTGTTATGAACTGGAGGCAGTGTTGAGATCAATGGGAGGGTCAGACTGGGGAGGGTCTGCAGGTGTTGTGCTCTGTCGCATGAGGTTTATGCACAAGATTTTCCACAATATTTTAGGACCTTCTCAGCACTCAGAGTGGGTTCCCAATGGCACCAATGGAATCCCCATGGTAACACCCCCGAAGTAGGTCAATGGCCATTGAACCAGCTGGAGTGCAGAGCTGAACAGACACACTTTGCCCCAGGCCAGCTCAACAAGTCCTCACTGGCAGCCTCTGCACAATGGCGTGGTGGTTCACTCCACAGACTCCAGGGTGGAGACATCAGCTTCAATGCCACAGGAACACCAGTGAAGGAGGTTCTCAGCACAGCAGCTTGTTTTTAAAAATATAGAGTTATGTATCTGTGAGCGTTCAAACTCCAGGACCAAAATCACCACAATAAATCAGCGCTTTGCAGTGTCCAGAAGTTACACGAGTAAATAACACAGGCTAGAGTAACCAGAGGGAGACGAGACAGGAGCACACAACACGGTAAGTCTGATTTTCCTTTGCAAGGTGTCTCAGGGGAACAGTTATGATGCTAATAAACGCAGTTACATCATCCAGTTCCAAGAAGCAATTCAATTGTGCCTATCCTCCCACACTGTCAACACTTGGCAGTTATCCATTACCTTTAAGCAGAAGAATCTAACGGTCCAGTGTGACGTACAACAAACAGAATGCAGCCAGGAAGTCCAACTTGGTAAATTCCACCACCGACCCCCCCCCCCCCCCCCCACACACAAGAACGCCTGGGTCCGATTCTGCTATTTCCATTCAGTTCCCATACTGTTCAGTATTCATCTTCAAACTGCATGACAATAACATCACTGCCAACTCTCAAACACTCAGTGGACCAGGCTGACACTCGGTTTACTGGTACCACCTTGTTTAAACAGTGACCACCCGGCATCAACCTAGGCATTGGGTTGGGACTGCCCTGTGTCAAACATGGCAACGTCATTCCAAACCAGTCTGCCTTGCAAAGTCCTCTTCAAACATCTGGGGACTGTTATCGAGATTGAGAGTGCTGCCCCACACCCTGAGCCAATAGCCCGAAATGGTCACATGCACAGAATCGTACTGTACAGACAAATGTGGCAGACTGGTCATCACCCCTGCCTTGTCCACCCAACAGGACAGTCCCACCGAGGTGTCAGCACAGGCGAGAGGGAGTACCCCTCAGAGTCCCAAACTTCAACTCCAGACCGATTCGATTAACTCCACATGACATAAAGAAACAGAGCACTGGATACAGCAAAGGCTATGGGACCAGACAACATCCCAGTTGCAGTAATGAAGCCCTGTGTTTCTGAATTAGTGGCTCCTCTAGCTGAGCTGCTCCAGTACAGTCCAAACACTGGCATCTCTCAATGGGAGAAATTATCCTGACATCCTGTTCAATGCCCACTCACCAATAATCTGTGGACCAATGACATTTGGATTCCACCAGGACCACTCAGCTCTGGTCCAAATTATGGCCAGAGAGCCAAATCCCAGAGGTATAGAGGGACTGCCATTGATATCAAGACTGTATTTTGACCGGGTGTGACACAATGTTCTATTCTATTCCCAACTCCTCAGCAAGCAGGATATGCTGGCAGACAGCAGGACCTGGACAACATGCAGGCAGGGGCTGGGAAGTGGCAAGTCACCCTTGCACCACAAAGTGCCAAATATTGGGCATCCCCAACCACTTGCCCTTACTGTTCAATGGCATTACCATCACCATGTTCCCTACCATAAGAGACACAGATCAAGTGGACAGCCAGAGACTTTTTCCCCAGGATGAAAATGCCTAACATGAGAGGGCATAATTTTAAGGTGATTAGAGGAAGGTATTTTGGGGTTTGGGGGGGGGGGGGGGGGGGGGGGGGTGGTGGGGTGGTGGTGAAGAAAAGAGAAGAATGTCAGAGTTAAGTTTTTTCTTTAAATACAGTGGTGGGTGCATGGAACTCACTGCTGGCAGAGGTTGTAGGGGCAGATACATTAGGGACATTTAAGAGACTCTTAGACAGATACATGAATGATATAGAAATGGAGGGCTATGTGGGAGGGAAGCATTAGATAGATCTCAGAGCAGGATAAAATGCCAGCACATCATAGGCTGAAGGGCCTGTACTATGCTATAACGTTCTAACAATATCCCAGGTCGCCATTGACCAGAAACTCAACTGGTCCAGCCACATAAATATCTGGCTACAAGAGTAGATTACAACTGGCTATCCAATGCCAAGTGGCTCACCATTTCACACCCAAGGCTTTTCCACCATCTACCAGTTTGTTGGAAGACACTCCACTTGCCCACGAGTGCAATAACTCTCAGGAAACACCACACTATCCAGGAGAAAGAAGCCCACTTGATTGGCACTGTATTATTCATTACCCTAAACATTTACTCACTCCACACTCAGTACCAGGTGGCTGTCGTATCCCCATCTACAAAATGTACTGCATTTACTCACCTTGGCTTGTTAACACATCCCAAACCCCCACAAGCTCTACCACCAATAGGAAACAGGTGCATGGGAACACCACCTGCAGGTTCTCCACCAAGTCACACACTAGACTCACTTGGAAATATATCGCCATTCCTTCACTGGGTCGAAATCCTGGAACTCCCTCCTCACAGCACTTTGGGAGCCCCTTCACAAGAGGGACTGCAGGGGTTCACTATCACCTTCAAGGGCAATTTGGGATAGACAATAAATGCTGGCTTTGCCAGTGATTCCCTGATCCTAAAACCAAATAAAAACTACTGCAATCAGTGAGGATAGGCAGCAATACCTCCGGCACAATACCTCCGGCACGATTATTCTCAACACTGGTGCCCCACAAGGCTGTGTCCTCAGCCCCCTATTCTACTCCCTGTACACTCATGACTGTGTGGCCAGATTCTACTCTAACTCCATCCACAAGTTTGCAGATAATACCACCGTTGTAGGCTGTATCTCAAACAGCAATGAGTCAGAGTACAGGAGGGAGAGAGCACTTCATGGAATGGTGTCATGACAACAACCTTTTCCTCAATGTCAGCAGAACTAAAGAGCTGGTCATTGACTTCAGGAAAGGGGGCGGTGTACATATACCTATCTACATCAATGATGCTGAGGTCGAGAGGGTTGAGAGCTTCAAGATGCCAGGAGTGAACCCCACCAATAGCCTGTCCTGGTCCAATCACGTAGACACCATGGCAAGAAAGCCCATCAGCACCTCGACTTCCTCTGGAGGCTAAAGAAATTTGGCATGTCCCCTTAGACACTCACCAACTTTTATCGATGCACCATAGAAAGCATCCTATCTGGATGCATCTCGGCTTGCACCTCTCTACATCAGTGGTGCTGAGATTGAGAGCTTCAAGTTCCTGGGAGTGAACATCACCAACAGCCTGTCCTGGTCAATTCACGTAGAAGCCACAGCCAAGAAAGCTCACCAGAGCCTCTACTTCCTCAGGAGGCTGAAGAAATTTGGTTTGTCCCCTTTGACTCTCACCAACTTTTACCAATGCACCATAGAAAGCATCCTATCGGGATATAGCACGGCTTGGTACGGCAACTGCTCTGCCCAGGACTGCAAGAAACTGCAGAGAGTTGGGGACACAGCCCAGCGCATCACGGACACCAGCCTCCCCTCCTTGGACTCTCATTGTCTTGGTGAAGCAGCCAGCATAATCAAAGACTCCACTCACCCAGGACATTCTCTCTTCTCTCCTCTTCCATCGGGTAGAAGATACAGGAGCCTAAGGGCACGTACCACCAGACTTAAGGACAGCTTCTACCCCACTGTGATAAGACTATTGAACGGTTCCCTTATACAATGAGATGGACTCTGACCTCACGATCTACCTTGTTGTGACCTTGCACCTTATTGCACTGCACTTTCTCTGTAACTGTGGCACTTTACTCTGTACTGTTACTGTTTTTACCTGTACTGCATCAATGCACTCTGTACTAACTCAATGTAACTGCACTGTGTAATGAATTGACCTGTATGATTAGTTTGCAGGACAAGCTTTTCACTGTACCTTGGTACAAGTGACAATAATAAACCAACACCAATGAAGCAACAGACAATCTGCTGGAGGAACTCAGTGGGTCGAGCAGCATCTGTGGGGAGATGTTGTGTCAAAACCCTGCTGCTGGACTGAGGGGGGTGATGGCCAGTATCAAGAGGAGAGTTTCAATACCACCCTCTCCTCTCCATCCTGATGCAGGTTAAAACCCAAAATGTCGACAAATCCACACCCACCCCCACCCCCCCCCCCACCAACAGATGCTGCTCAACCCTGAGTTCCTCCAGCAGATTGTTTATGCTCCAGATTCCAGCATCTGCAGTCTCGTGTCTCCTGAAGATTACTGAAATTCTCTACAGAGACAGGACAATACTAAAATCCAGCAGAATTTAAAAATAGAATGAGCAGAGAAGCAACAGGAGTGCAGTTACAGCAGCAAATACAGAGAGGCACTGCAGATGGAAGATACAGTCATGAGGATACTGAAACAAAGATCTGTGCTGGGGTTGTGCTTGAGAGCATCCTTGGAACCAAAGATGGGTCAGAAGCATTTGGAAAATCACAGGAGAGGGGGGAATGCAATGAACAGATCAATGACAGCAGACAAAAACAAAAAACATCCCAGCTGCACTGACAGGATTTTGGTTAAAAACTGTTAAAAACAACAGAATTGAAAACTTGTAAACAAGGGTGTTAAATTCAAGTGGAAATGTTGGAACTGGGGGCCAAGTCATTAAAATGGATGCCAAGATCGGAGAGCTGCAGTGCACTAAAGGATGAGAGGATTGCACAGCATCCATTAGGTTTCATTATCATTAGGTTTGAACATGAAATTTAACACTTACTGCTTTATAGATGAGCAGTTAACCAGGACCTTTGCAAGAACATAGAACAGTACAGCACCAGACAGGCTACGTGGCCCATGACATTGTGCCAATCTTGATGCCAATTTATACTAAACGTCCTCCTCCTGTGCATCACCCATATCCCTCCATATTCATGGCTGTCTAAAAACCTCAAACTCCAGCATAAAGCAGAATATGCTGGCATATCCTACAAGGTTCATGAAGCAGAGAGGAGATGATCAAGCATTGAAAAAAGCAGGAGACCACCATTTGATGTTTCGACCCTGCACCATTCACCATGATCAGAGGCATAGAGAGGTACGTCACAGAGACACCATTCACTACGATCAGAGGCATAGAGGGGTACGTCACGGAGACAGGCTCTTCAACCCATGCCAACCATCAATCACCCATTGACATCAACCTGACACTCATCTTATTCTCCACATTAGCATCAACTCCTCCAGACTCTACCACTCACCTGCACACGAGACAAATTTACAGCAGCCAATTAACCTACCAGCCCACACGTCTTTGAGGTGTGGGAGGAAACTCGAGAACCTGGGGAAACCCAGTCACGGAGAACATGCAAACTCCACACACAGAATGGAAGTAGGGTCACTGGAGCTGTGAGGGAGCAACTGTGTCACTGATCATATTAGACAATAACATATTCCTGCTCTCTCCCCTTATTCTGATGCCTGTTATGTCTACAAATTGCCAAGAGACCAAACATTCAATAATCATGTTCACGTCTTGCATGATAGACAGTGCAGTGCACTTCCTCAGTACCACATCGAGACCAACAGCCTGGATCATGTTACGATATCCATCAACAGCATGGTTATCTGGGTAATCTCAAAGATTGCAAAGTGAAACTCACTGCTTCCTCTGGCAGGCAAGACTGAAGTACAATACAAAGATCAGAAACACTGCAAGGGGACTGGAGTGTAACAGTGGCAAAGCCTTGCTCCAACTACATGGGGACTTGGGCAGACAACAGTGAGTCAGTTATAGAGCACTGAAACAGGCCCTTCGGCTCAACTCGTCTGTGCCGACCAAGGCGCTTTCCTGAGCTAGTCACATTTGCCTGCATTTTGGCCCACATCCCACGATACCTTTCCTATACACTGATCTGTCCAAATGTCTTTTAAATATTGTAATTGTACCCGCTGTTCCACACACCCCATGTGGAAAAAACCTGCCCCTCAGATCCCCTTCAAATATTTCCCCCCTCACAAACCCAAGCCCTCTAGTTTTAGACTCCCCCACCCTGGTGAAAAGACAGTGCCCATCATGATTTTAGACACCTCTATAAGGCTACCCTTCAGACTCCTTTGCTCCACAGAATACAGTCCCAGCCTATCCAGTCTCTCCTTGAACTCAGGCCCTCCCGTCCCAGCAACATCCTTGTGAACCTTTTCTGCACCCTCCCCACCTTAATCACAGCCTTGCTCTGGTATGGTGACCAGAACTGCACACAATACTCTGGGTGCAGACTCAACAACATCCTGTACAGCTGAAACATGTCCCAACTCTTGTACTGAGTGGCCTAGCCAATGAAGGCAAGCCTGCTACACATCATCTTCACTACCTTGTCTACCTGTGTTGTCACTTTCAGGGAACTATGTACTTGTACCCCTAGACTTCTCTGTTCTCCAACACTCCCCAGAGCCCTGTCATTTACCGTGCAAGTCCTGCCCTGGTTTCTCTTCCCAAAATGCATCACCTCACCTTTGTCAGAGTTAAAGTCCATCTGCTGTTCCTTGGCCCACTTCCCCCAGTTGATCCAGATCCTGCTGTAACCCTAGACAAGCTTCACGGTCCACCACACCACCAACTTTGGTGTCATCTGCAAACTTACTAATCATATCACCTAACACTATCATCCACATAATTAACATACATGACAAACAGAAGGAGATCCAGCACCAATCCCTGCAGCACACCTCTGGTCACAGGCCTCCAGTCTGAAAAACAACCCTGCACAACCACCTTTAACTCCTTCCACCAAACCAATTTTGTATCCAGTTGGAGAGCTCACCCTGGATCCCATGTGATCTCACCTTCTGGACCAGTCTACCATGCAGGTTCTTGTCAAAAGCCCTGCTAAAGTTATTCAGCATGGAAACAGGCCTTTGACCCAACTCATCCATGCCAACCAAGATACCCATCTAAGCTTATCCCATTTGCCCATGTTTGGCCCATACCCTTCTATACCTTTTCTATCTTTCATCATTGAAAACACCTTCTCTGGCAGCTTGTCCCTACTCCCCACTCAGAACACTGCGCAGCTCTGATCTGTCTGCTGAGGAAGGAGATACTTGAGAAGGATGACAAGTTACTACTTGGAGAGTTTAGGCAGACCAAATCTATACTGTCCACAGTTTAGAACAATGAAAGGTCATCTCACTGCACTGTGTAGAACCCCTGTGGGACTTGATAGTGTAGATGCTATATTGCTGTGTGCCCTGGCTGAGGTGTCTGGAGCTCAAAATAAAATCAGCCAACAACATGCATGACCTTGATAACCCTGCAGGGTATTCCCTCTGTTCTCTCCAGTTCTTCCCCCTCCCTGCAACTTTCACCTTTCCCAGTTCTGAAGGATCATCGACTTGAAAGATTGGCCATTTCTCTTTCCACTGATGCAGTCTGATCTGCAGAGTTTCATCTGGCACATTGTTTTATTTCAGATTTCCAACATTTGCCCTATTACCGGAGCATTGCAAGATCTCTTTATTAGTCACATGTACATCGAAACAGTGAAATGCATCTTTTGCATAGTGTTCTGAGGGCAGCCCACAAGTGTCACCACGCTTCTGGCACCAACATAGCATGCCCACAACTTCCTGACCTGTACATCTTTGGAATGCGGGAGGAAACCAGAGCACTCGGGGAAACCCACGCAGACACGGGGAGAACATACAAACTTCTTACAGAAAGTGTGCCAGGATTGAACTGGGTCGCTGGCGCTGTAGTGTCATGGTAACCACTACACTACCATGCTTCCCTAAAAAAAAAAGCATTGTCTATAATGACTTGCATAAAACCTGCTAAATTTAACAAAACCTAGTCAGGACTCAAGGAAGACAAGCAAATACACCATCTTTGCAGCAGCTTGTGTCCTTGCCTTCTTTCAAACCCACCCTCAATGAACTCCATAAATGTAGCATCCACTACATTTAGCACGCCCCGCAGCACCACCAAGCTTGCTGCCCATACAACATCTCCCACTTCTCTTTGGGATTCCTAGCTTTGCACCTACCCACGTTTACACCCCACCAGTATTCCATTCCTCCAACTCCAGCCACTTTGTGCAATACCCTCTTCATGCCAAGGCTAGCAGCTATTTTCAGCCATCTTGCCACAATCTGAAGCAGGTTTACTATCACTGACTTTTCTGACGTGAAATGTTTTGCAGCAGCAGTGCAGTGCAAGACAAATTACTCAAAGTTACAAGAATAAATTAGTGCAAAAAAGTAATAATAAGGTACTGCTTATGGGTTCATGGACTGTTCAGAAATCTGATGGGGAGGAAGAAGCTGTTCCCAAATCGTTGAGGGTGAGTGTTCATTCTGTTCCTCCTCCCCAATGGTAGTGAGGGCATGCTGCAATCTTGAGGCACCACCTCCTGAAGATATCATCGATAGTTGGAAGGGTTATGTCTGTGATGGAGCTGGCTGAGTCTACAACCGTCTGTAGCATCTTCTGATCCTGTGCATTGGAGCCTCTGTACCAGGTGGTGATGCAAACAGTCAGAATAGTCTCCACTGTACGTCTATTGATATTTGCAAGAGTCTTTGGTGTCATACCAATCTCCTCAAACTCCCAATGAAGTAGCACAGCTGGTGTGCCTTCTTCATGACTGCATCAATGTGTTTGGACCTTGATCGATCCTCAGATGTTGGCACCCAGGAACTTGAAGCTGCTCACCCTTTCACCATTGACCCCTCAGTGAGGACTAGAATGTTCTCCCGACTTCTCCTTCCTGAAGTCGTCAATTCCTTGGTCTTTGCTGATGTTTGAGTGCGAGGTTGTTGTTGCGACACCACTCAACCAGCCGACCTCTCTCACTCCTGCACACCTCCGCGTCACCATCCAAGTTTGGCTCAACTACCTGACATTTCACAGCTGCTGATATTTGGCCCAATTCACCCTGGAACTATTCTGGGGCATTTTCCAATGTTAAAGACACTTTGTGCTTTTGGCTTTAAACAGCCTACATTTTATAAAGTTGAACCAAAGACCCCTCACCACAACTGACCTGGGGCTTGGAAGTCTGGCTAATGAACAAATCCAAGACCATCCATTACAGATCCCCTTAAATCATTATTGCTTCACAAGTCAATGCTCTGCAAAAACCTGCCCTTCAGCACCTTCACCAGGAGGACTGCACTAATTCAAGGCAGCAGCTCACCACCCACCATCCCGAGAGCAACAAGCTATGGACAATAATCGCTGACCCAACCTGCCTACCCTCACCCCACAAGAGAATTAAAAAAAGTGCTGTGCTGTATGAAGATGCCATGCAGCAAACTTTGCAAATCACGGCAAACTGGGCAAATCATTTTGCTTTTCAGAAAGAGCCGAGAGTTGTGGTACATCAGTATTACAAAGCCCTTTGTGGTTTCATTAGAAAGTATCATTTCATTAGAGACAACGGGACATTCACTTATCTCCCGGAAGTTCAGGCAATAGTGTACCCTTTGTATTTTCACAACAAGTGGAAACATGACACACTCTCCGCTTGATAAACAGCAGAACTGATCATCTAATTCTGGACAGTTGCTTCATGCAGATGCAGGAAGTAAACAACTTCGATACATTCAGATAACATTTGTAAAATGAGTGATTAAACCAGCCCAGACATTCAGCCCATTTTAATACAATATTAACATGAAACAGTGAAGTCACAACCCAATTAAACCTTGTTTCTCCAAACAGGTGTAATATGATTAGGAATAGTCAGCATGGCTTTGTCAAGGGCAGGTCCTGCCTTACGAGCCCGATTGAATTTTTTGAGGATGTGACTAAACACATCAATGAAGGGAGAGCAGTAGATGTAGTGTATATGGATTTCAGCAAGGCATTTGATAAGGTACCCCATGCAAGGCTTATTGAGAAAGTAAGGAAGCATGGGATCCAAGGACATACTGCAGTGTGGATCCAGAACTGGCTGGCCGACAGAAGGCAAAGAGTGGTTGTTGAAGGGTCGTATTCTGCATGGAGGTCGGTGACCGGTGGTGTAACTCAGGGATCTGTACTGGGACCCTTGCTTTTTGTGACTTTTATAAACTACCTGGATGAGGAAGTGGAGGGGTGGGTTAGTAAGTTTGTGGATGACACAAAGATTGGGGGTGTTGTGGATAGTTTGGAGGGCTGTCAGAGGTTACAGAGGGACATAGATAGGATGCAGAGTTGGGCTGAGAAGTGGCAGATGCAGTTCAACCCAGATAAGTGTGGAGTGGTTCATTTTGGTAGGTCAAATATGATGGCAGAATATAGTATTAATGGTAGGACTCTTGGCAGTGTGGAGGATCAGAGGGATCTTGGGGTCCGAGTCCACAGGATGCTCAAAGCGGCTGCGCAGGTTGACTGTGGTTAAGAAGGCATATGGTGTATTGTCCTTCATCAATCGGGGAATTGAATTTAGGAGTCAAGTGGTATTGTTGCAGCTATATAGGTCCCTGGTCAGACCCCACTTGGAGTACTGTGCTCAGTTCTGGTCACCTCACGACAGGAAGGATGTGGAAGCCATAGAGAGGGTGCAGAGGAGATTTACAAGGATGCTGCCTGGGATGAGGAGCATGCCTTATGAAAGCAGGTTGAGGGAACTCGGCCTTTTCTCCTTGGAGCAACAGAGGATGAGGGGGGACCTGATAGAGGTATATAAGATGATGAGAGGCATTGATCAGGTAGATAGTCAGAGGCTTTTTGCTAGGGCTGAAATTGTTGCCACAAGAGGACATAGGTTTAAGGTGCTGGGGAGTAGGTATAGGGGAGATGTCAGGGGGAAGTTTTTTTTTTACTCAGAGTGGTGAGTGCATGGAATGGGCTACTGGCAACGGTGGTGGAGGCGGATACGACAGGGTCTTTTAAGAGACTTTTGGATAGGTATGAGTAGCTGAGAAAAAGAAGGCTATGGGTCTCTAAGGTAGGGACATGTTCCGCACAGCTTTGTGGTCTGAAGGGCCTGAATTGTGCTGTAGATTTTCTATGTTTCTGGTTCAAAATCTCAAAGCCACGCACCTCCATCCAACTGGTACCTTAATCACCCCCCGACACAGACAGGAGGCAGAACAATTAAAGGCAGTTATGGTCAGCACAAAATTGTGTAAACCCCACTCCCAATACCATTCTCAACTCAGTAAGCCTCCAGCTCCTTCGTAGAAGCAACACAGATACATTCAGAGAACGAGTGTCCCCAGGCAGAGTCTGCTCACACTCAACATTCACACAGTGCTGGTTGCACACTTGAATTCAACCAACATTCATTTCAAACCCCACCCCTCAGCCAATCAAACCTTCCCCTCTTGTTCCAGAGGCACATTCCTTGGCCCAGAGGTACACTGGGCAAAATAATGTCAAACATTCCAAAGCTCTGCCCTGCCAGCCTTGTGTCCAAGATCAGATGTCACAGAACATAACAGCACAGTACAGGCCCTTCAGCCCACAATGTGGTGCTGACATTTTAACCTGCTCTAAGATCTATCTAACCCTTCCCTCCCACATAGATAGATACATGAAGGAGAGAAATGGAGGGCTAAGAGTCCGAATGTATCTACCCCCACAACATCTGCTAGCAGTGCACTCCATGAACCCACCACTCTTTAAAAAAAAAACAAGCCTGACATGCATCTTCTCCAATCACCTTAAAATTATGCCCCCTCATGTTAGCCATTTTCATCCTCAGAAAAAGTCTGAGTGCCCACTCGATCTATGCCTCTTATCATCTTGTACACCTCTATCAAGTCACCTCTCATCCTCCTTCTCTCCAAAGAGAAAAGCCCCAGCTCACTCAACCTATCCTCATTAGACATGCTGCCTGGATTAGAGAGCATCCTGGTAAATCTCCTCTGCACCCTCTCTAAAGCTTCCACATCCTTCCTATAATGAGGTGACCAGAACTGAACATAATACTCCCAAGTATGGTCTAACCAGAGTTCTATAAAGCTGCAACATTACCTCATGACTGTTGAGCTCAATACCCTGACCAATGAAGGCCAACACACCATACGTCTTAACAACCCTATCGACTTGCGCAGCAACCTTGAGGGATCTAGGGATGTGGACCCCAAGAACCCTCTGTTCCTCCACACTGCTAACCATTAATCCTGTATTTTGCCTTCAGATTTGATCTCCCAAAGTGCATCACTTCACACCTTTCTGGGCTGAACTCCATCTGCCACTTCTCAGCCCAGGTCTGCATTCTACCAATATCCTGTTGTAATCTACAGCAACCTTCTACACTATCCACAACACCACCATGTGTCCTGATGAATAATGAAATGATTCTGAAAATGGATGAAGGGATTGCTGTAAATCAAGGGGAACCAGTGAGAAGGGGGAAGATGAAGGACCAGCTGCAATCTTACTGAATGGATCAGAATCAGGTTTATTATCAGTGATGTATGCTGTGAAGTGTGTTGTTTTGCAGCAACCATACAGTGCAAGATATAATTACTATGAATTACAAAAATAAATTAGTGCAAAAGAAGAACAACAAGGTAGTGTTCATGGGCTGTTCAGAAATCTGACGGTGGAGGGAAAAAAGCTGTTCCTGAATCATTGAGTTTGAGTCTTTAGGCTCCTGTACCTCCTCCCCAGTGGTGGTAACGTGAAGAGAGCACCATCTCTTGAAGGCACAAGGAGCCACATGACCAATGCACACGTTATGAGCCCAGGTCTACAGACAAGAGGTCAGTGTTTAATCCAGTGAGCTGACTGAAAAGCAAACCATCCTGAGACAACAGCAAATACAACCCCCAGAGGCAGATCATATAAAGTGCCACACTGCAGGCTGTCCATGTGAAGGGCTCACACCCTTTGTAGCTCTCACTTCCAGTTTAACAGTACAGCACAGGAACATGCCCTTCAGCCCATAAGGCCTGTGCTGACCATGATGCCCATTTCAAGTAATCCTATCTGCCTCCACATAATCCATATCCCTCCATGCACCTGTTTAAATGCCTCACATCACCATCACGTTTCCACCACTTCCCCTGGAAGTGCGTTACAGGCACCTACTAGTTTTAAAAACCTTTCCTTGTAAATCTCTTCAAACTTTCTCCCTCTCACCTCAAAGCTAGCCCCACCCCCTCTCCAGTATCTAACATTTCCACTCCAGAGAAAAGAATCTGCCCAACGACCCTCTCCACGTCTCTCAAATTTTATAAATCTCTATCAGATCTCCCCTCAGCCTCCAACACTCCAGAGAAAACAAATTTGTCCAATTTCTGCTCATGGTAAATAATCTAATCCCAGCAACATCCCAGTGAAAATACTACAATTCTGACCAAATCCCAGCAATATTTTATCTGCAGGCACATTCAACACCAAGACTACTGTGTGCAGAGTCATGGCATAGAGGTCACTAGGGAGAGAGTTCAGCAAGAAGGTGGAGGGAAGAATTAACATCCAAGTAAAGTTGGTTACGTGATGCTTAGCTCCTAACTGGATCGCACACATGGACACTGGGAGCCATTTGACCACAATTACTCTACATTCCTTCATGTAACTGGCAGACTTACTTTCGTCTCCTGGCTCCATGAAGAAGGTTGTCGTGCTTCTCATAAACCTGGAGCTCCTGTTCCTCCTCCTGCAAGGCATCAGGATCCTCTGTCGCCAGGATGTCAACAGCACTGCCCAGGGGCAAGGCTAAAAAGATATCACACTTGTCAATGAGTGGTGGCAATACCAGCACTTCAGCCAAAACCAATCAAATCCACATTACCCATGAAAAGGGAGCCCACACACCCTCCAGCTCCAGTTACTGACAGGCAGACAACATACTGCAGACGCCACAAGTCTGAAAAAGGAACAAATGCCATAAGTACCCAGGTCAGGCAGCATCTGTGGAGAAAGAAAGTCATCTCACTGATTGATGACTCCGCATCAGAACGAGCTAGTTCTGATACAAACTTGCCCTGGTCCAACCACGTAGACGCCACGGTAAAAAACACACTAGCACCTCTACTGAAGATATTTGGCATGTCCCCTTTGACACTCAATTTTTATTGATGCACCACAGAAAGCATCCTATCTGGATGTAGCACGGCTTGGTACGGCAACTGCTCTGCCTGAGACCGCAAGAAACTGCAGAGAGTTGTGGACACAGCCCAGCACATCACTGAAACCAGCCTCCCCTCCATGGACTCTGTCTACACTACCCGCTGCCTTGATAAAGCAGACAGCATAATCAAAGACCCCTCCCACCCCGGACATTCTCTCTTCTCCCTGGATTGTTTTTCCCTCCCTCCAAGTATTTTTAGCATTCTGCACTTTTACACCAATGCAGCATCTGCAATGTTTGGCTTCTCCATAACTTTGCACCTGTCCTAGCATAGTTTTCCCTCCTTTTTCTCTTCCCTCCACTACCATATACATCTCTCAGATTTACTGAGAATAATGAACCCTCACCACCCACCTCATTTAGTCTCCCCTTATCTCCATCCTACCCCTCCCACTTCCCGACATCTAAAATCCTTTGATTTCTAAACTCTCAGTTCTGAGGAAAATTCATCAACTGGTAACTAGTTCTCTTTATAGAAGCTGCCTGACTTGCATATCATTCCAGCATTCCCAATTTCTAACGAGAGAGGAGATGACTGAAGCACAAGATCCTGAGTGGTCCGAACAGGATGGAAATGGAGGACATTTTCTCTTGTTGGAGAATCTAGAACTGGGTCACTGGTTTAAAGTGAAGGGGTTGCCCTTTCAAGGCACACGAGAGAAAATTCTCTTTTAAGTTGTCAATTCATTGAGCTCTTCCTTAAAGGAAGCAGAACCTGTGTATATTTAAGGCAGTGGTAGACCGATACTTGATAAACAAGGAGGTAAAAGGTTACTGGGGGAGGTAGTGACATGACGTTACGATTAATCAGCTACATATTATTAAATGGCAGAGCAGATTCGAAGCACCGAGTGGCCAGCTCCTCGTTCACACACTTGCATTACTGACAGATGGAATGGGGAGTACACCAGAAATAAGCCCTTCATCCCATCACGCACTCACAACTTCACCCTGCAGATCCGGGAACTTACCATCACCGTCCTGCTCGCCTGCAGCTCTGTACCTGTGCATTCGCAGCACGTGTTCAGAAACAGCCCGGTCCTGCTCTGGGTCCATCTGGTCCAGCATGATGAACAGCAGGTCAAAGCGGGACAGCAGCGAATCCTGCAGACCGATGTTCTCCATCGGGGTTTTATACTGGTTGTACTGGGAGAAAAAGGGAGGCACAGTTCAACAGGAGGAGAATGAGTCCACCCACTGAGAGCAGCAAGCACTAATGTAACTCGACAAGAGGGAAACCGATTCATTACAGAACAGCAGCGGCCTCACTACACCAGACGAGCCCAACACAAGGAATACCTCCCTGCCGTGCTTCCCACTGGATCCCAGATTTATTGGGCACCACAGGAGACTTTCAGCAAGCTTCCCGCCCACCACCATGACAAATGATCAATCTGGTTCAGTAACATTCGTACTGTGGATAGCCAGAGAGCAATACTGCATGGATACGGGCCCTTCGGCCCAACCAGTCCGTGCCAACCATGGTGTCCACCCACCCAGCTAGTCCCAATTTCCTGCATTCGGCCCATATCCCTCCAAGCCTCACCCCTCCATGTACCTATACGAGTGCTTCTTAAATGATCCTGTTGGACCTGCCTCACCCACTTCCTCTGGCAGCTCGTTCCACACACTCACCACCCTGTGTGAAAAAGCTGCCCCTCAGGTCCCTTCTAAATCTTTCCCCTCACCCTAAACCTGTGCCCCCTAGTTTTGGATTCCCCTTCCCTGGGGAAAAGGCTGGTACCGTCCACCTTACGTGTACCTCTCAACTTTATGCTCTATAAGGTCGCCCCTCATTCTCTTATGTTCCAAGGAGTAAAGACCCAGCCTGGCCAACCTCTCCCTGTAACTCAGGCCCTCGAATCCTGGCAACATCCCCATAAATCTTTTCTGCACTCTTCCCAGTTTAACCACATCTTTTCTCTAATAGGGCAATCAAAACCGTAGAGCGCTCCAAGTGCTGCCTCACCATCGACTTACACAACTGTAACACAACGTCCCAACTCCTATATTCAATGCCCCAACTGATGAAGGCCAGCATGCAAAACACCTCCACCACCCTGTCTACCCGTGATGCTGCTTTCAATGAGCTATGCACTTGTATCCCTAGGTCCCTGTTCAATTACACTCCCTAGTGCCCTACCATTCATAGTACAAGTCCTGCACTGGTTGCCCAACTTGTTGAATGTCTGTTTCATTTCAAACTTCTGGCATTTGTGCATTATCGGGATACGTTTATCAATAATGTCAATTTTAATCAAATAAGATAGGAAAGACTGCCATGTCATAACAACACTAATGCAATTATCCAAAGGTACACAAACAAGCAATTTTAGCCAATTCATTCCATGTTTTTCCCACAGGCCTCCAATCCCAATATGATATGCAGTTGAGCATTCGAACCAACATCACAGGTAACCGTGCATGCAACACAAGCTACAAGTACAGCACCCTATTCACTCCATGCAACACCATCCAGTGACAAGGCAGACATCTCAGCATACTTAGTGGTTAGCACAATGCTTTACAGCGCCAGCGACCCGGGTTCAAATCCGCCCACTGTAAGGAGTTTGTACGTTCTCCCCATGTCAGTGCGGGTTTCCTCCGGGTGCTCCGGTTTCCTCCCACATTCCAAAGACGTACAGGTTAGGAAGTTGTGGGCATGCTATGTTGGCGCCAGAAGTGTGGCGACACTTGCGGGCTGCCCCCCAAAAATCACTACGCAAAAGATGTATTTCACTGTGTTTCGATGTACATGTGACTAGTAAAGATCTTCTATCTTACACTTCTTGCTGAAACATTCCATATGCAGTGAGAATGTCAACAACTAAAACAAAACAGATGAAGGGATTAGATACCCTAACTGATGGACAAATGAACTTAAGCAGAGAAGTGGGATTGATCTTCTCCAATCCCCGGTCACACCCTCACCTTTCCATAGACAGGGTTAGCTGCAGCCAGCACACTGCACCTGGCATTGAGCCTGGCATGAATGCCAGCTTTAGCAATAGTCACTCGTCCTTGCTCCATCACTTCATGGATAGCGGTGCGGTCCAGGTCAGACATCTTGTCAAACTCATCTATACAGACGACACCTCGGTCAGCTAAAACCATGGCACCAGCCTCAAGGCGTCGCTCTCCTGGGAGACAGACAGAGAGCAGGCTGTCAGAACTTCACATCTAATTAACAGGCACAAACCAGAGAGGATGCAGCTCTGCTGCAGCTCTAACAGTTGGCAAATCACCAAGGATAAACAAATGAACCACCCACAGACACATTATAAATCACAATTAATAAATTACTCCAATAGTGTCAACAGGGTAATAAATGTCAGCCTTGCCAGTGATACCCATGTCGTATAAATGGATTAGGGGGAAAAAATCTCTTCTACGTAGCTTTTCTACAGCAACAGCAGAAACTCCAAACCCACCTCCACAACACAGAATATAAAACATCTTTAAACTTTCCTCCTCTCACCCTATGCCCTCTAGTATTTGACATTTCCACCCTGGGAAAAAGATTGACTGTCTACCCTATCTATGCCTCTCAATTTTATAAACCTCTATCAGGTCTCCCCTCAGCCTCCAATGCTCCAGAGATAACAACCCAAGTTTGACCAACCTCCCCTTGGAGTCATTATCCAGAAAACAAATAACCCATTAGACTGACTATTTTCCCTTACTGCAGAGAGTACTAAAAGCAACACTTTTCTTTCATTCCCCTTTGTTGGACCTTGGCAGAACCAGAGCTGTAACAAGTGGCTGAAGCATCTATGAATGGGGCCTCACGAGATATTTTTAAATAACCATCTTCAATACCTACTGCATACACAGGGGTTTGGGGGGAGGAGAAGTAGGTTTGCTATAAATAGGATGTTTTGATCAGCTGAGACAGTGGCTACACCCTGCCCCCACCCCTCAGCCACAAGGAAAGGCTCCGGCACAGTGGGCTCCTTATCACGGCAGGCAGCTTCCTTTAGATTTATTTTTATTCAATCAAGGGATGTGGCTTTGCAGGCCAAGCTAGCATTTAACTGTATCCCCAATTGCCTGAGGTGGTGAGCCACTTTCTTGAACCGCTGCAGTCCTTGAGATGTGGGTAAATCCACAATGCTGTTAGGGAAGAAGTTCAGTTTATCAAAAAGTAAATAATCCTGTTTGAAATTGTCCCCTCAGAAGTTGAGCTGTCCATTGAAATCCTGCTACACAGCTTTCATTGCTGCCCCAATGTGTTGCGATGCAGAAGCTCTATACAGGAACAGACCGAATCAACACACAAAATATCACAGAGCAATGGTGATAGTGCTATGAAATAACTGGGCACACTGCACCCTTGTGTGGCAGAAATAAACACTGCAAGCAAGCAGCAGAGACCCAAATAAACTGCCTCAGGTTCTGGCTTATTTCAGAGTGACACTCTAAAAGGGAGACTCCTCCAGCAAAAATACAAGGACTAGATCTATAGGGAACATTAGTATTGAAGTTTCTTCTGAACCAAACTCAACCATGATTCAGAGACGCGCATGTAGAAGACTGGTAGCCGAATTTAAGGCTCAGGAGCTGAAGGCAATTATTGGCCTCACTGAACTGGAGAAGACATCAGGAAGAACGGACCTCAACCCTACTGGTCAAATCACTTAGATGCCACAGCCAAGAAAGCTCACCAGCACCTCTACTTCCTCAGGAGGCTAAAGAAATTTGGTTTGTCCCCTTTGACTCTCACCAACTTTTACCAATGCACCATAGAAAGCATCCTATCTGGATGTATCACGGCTTGGTACGGCAACTGCTCTGCCCAGGACTGCAAGAAGCTGCAGAGAGTTGTGGACACAGCCCAGTGCATCACTGACACCAGACTCCCCTCCTTGTTCCAACGGGACGGTTTACACCTGAACTGGAGGGGTACTGACATTCTTGCAGGAAGGTTTGCTAATGCTGCTCGGTGGGGGGGGGGGGGGGGGGGGGGGTGTTTAAACTAAATTTGCAGGGGGAGGGGATCCAGAATGAGAGAGAAGATAGCGAGATGAAGGGTAGAGAACAGGTAGGAACTACACAATTTCGGAACATTAATACAATTGGAGAGAGGAGAAATGGGTTAAAAATCCTATATCTGAATGCACGGAGTGTCAGGAATAAGGTAGCTCAGATACGAATGGGTAAGTATCATGTTGTTGGGATAACAGAGACATGGCTGCAGGGAGATCAGACCTGGGAAATGAATTTTCAAGGGTATACATGCTATCGTAAGGACAGGAAGGTGGGCAGAGGGGGTGGGGTGACCCTGTTGGTGAGGAATGAGATTCAGTCCTTTGCAAGGGGGGACATTGAATCAGGAGAAGTAGAGTCAGTGTGGATAGAACTGAGGAACTGTAATGCTGGCATGTGGCAAGGGTAATGTCACAGTAGTTATGGGGGATTTCAATATGCAAGTGGACTGGGAAAATCAGGCTGGTACTGGACCCCAGGAAAGGGAGTTTATAGAGTGCCTGCGGGATGTGTTCTAGGAGCAGCTGGTATGACAGCTGACCAGGGAGAGGGCTATTCTGGATTTAGTGCTGTGTAATGAGCAGGATTTGATAAGAGAACTCGAAGTAAAGGAGCCATTGGGAGGTAGTGACCATAACATAAGTTTTTATCTGCAATTGGAGAGGGAAAAGGGCAAATCAGAAGGGTCAATTTTTCAGTTGAACAAAGGAGACGATGGAGCCATGAGGGAGGAGCTGGCTAAAGTTGACTGGGCGGGCATCCTAGCAGAATTGTCAGTGGAACAGCAATGGCAGGTATTCTTGGGAATAATGCACAAGGTGCAGGATCAGTTTATTCCCCAGAGAAGGAAAGACTCAGAGGGGAAAGGGGCCACCGTGGCTGAGAAAGGAAGTCAGAAATAGCATTGTGTTAAAAAGGAAGAGGTATGGCAGAGCCAAGCTGAGTGGGAAGATAGAAGATTGGGAAATTTTTAAGGTGCAGCAGAATTTAACTAAAAAGGTAATTCGGGAAGAAAAAATGAGGTACGAAGGCAAGCTAGCCAGGAATATTAAGGAGGATAGCAAAAGCTTTTTTTTTAAAAAGGTATGTGAAGGGAAAGAAGTTAGTTAGGAACAATGTTGGGCCCTTGAAGACCGAATCGGGTGAAATTATTACAGGAAACAGGGAGATGGCAGTCGAATTTAATAAGTACTTTGGATCTGTCTTCACGGGGGAAGACTTAAGAAATCTCCCAGAGGTAAGGATGGACAAAAGGCAGAGGGTGACAGAGGAACTGAAGTGGATTGACATTAGGAAAGAAATGGTGATGGGTAGACTAATGGGGCTGAAGACTGACAAATCCCCAGGTCCAGATGGTCTGCATCCCAGGGTACTAAAGGAGGTGGCTCTAGAAATTGTGGATGCATTGGTGATCATTTTCCGATGTTCCTTAGATTTGGGGTCAGTTCCTGAGGATTGGAGGATGGCCAATGTTATCCCACTTTTTAAGAAAGGAGGGAGGGAGAAACGGGGAACTATCGTCCAGTTAGCCTAACATCTGTGGTGGGGAAGATGCTAGAGTCCATTATTAAGGATGAAATAGCGGCATATTTGGATAGCAATGATAGGATTGGGTCGAGTCAACATGGATTTACCAAGAGCAAATCATGCTTGACTAATCTACTGGAGTTTTTTTTTGAGGGTGTAACCAGGAAAATAGACGAGGGAGATCAGTGGATGTTGTATACCTCGACTTTCAGAAGGCATTTGATAAAGTGCTGCACAAGAGATTGGTGGGTAAAATTAGGGCTCATGGAATTGGGGGCGGGTATTAACATGGATAGAAAACTGGTTGGCGGGTAGGAAACAAAGGGTAGGGGTGAATGGATGTTTCTCAGAATGGCAGGCCGTGACTAGTGGGGTGCCACAGGGCTCGGTGCTGGGACTGCAGCTGTTTACGATCTATGTTGATGATTTAGATGAAGGCATTGTGAATAACATTAGCAAGTTTGCTGATGATACAAAGTTGGGTGGCAGTGCGACATGTGTAGAGGAAGTTAGGAGAATTCAGGGTGATTTGGATAGGTTGGGTAAGTGGGCAGGTACTTGGCAGATGAAGTTTAATGTGGATAAGTGTGAGGTCATCCACTTTGGGAGCAGGAACAGGAAGGCGGATTATTATCTGAATGGTGTGGGGTTAGGTAAGGGGGAAATACAAAGGGATCTAGGAGTCCTTGTTCATCAGTCACTGAAAGTGAATGAGCAAGTGCAGCAGGCAGTGATGAAGGCTAATGGAATGTTGGCCTGTATTACAAGGGGAATTGAGTACAAAAGCAAGGAGGTTCTTTTGCATTTGTACAGGGCCCTGGTGAGACCACTCCTGGAGTATTGTGTACAGTTTTGGTCTCCAGAGTTAAGGAAGGATATCCTGGCTATAGAGGGTGTGCAGCGTAGGTTTACGAGGTTAATTCCGGGGATGTCGGGACTGTCTTATTGGAGGTTGGAGAGACTGGGATTGTACACACTGGAATTGAGAAGATTGAGAGGGAATCTGATTGAAACATACAGGATTATTAAGGGATTGGACAGGATAGAGACTGGAAATATGTTCCAGATGTTGGGGAAGTCCAGGACCAGGGGGCATGATCTAAGAATAAGGGCTAGGCCATTTAGGACAGAGGTGAGGAAAAACTTCTTCTCCCAGAGGGTTGAATTTGTGGAATGCACTGCCTCAGAGGGCAGCAGAGGCCAATTCTCTGGACACTTTCAAGAGGGAGCTAGATAGGTTTCTTGTAGATAGGGGAATCAAGGGATATGGGGACAAGGCAGGAACAGGATATTGATTGTTGAGGATCAGCCATGATCTCAAAATGGCGGTGCAGACTCGAAGGGCCAAATGGTCTACTTCTGCTCCTATTGTCTATTGACTCTGTCTTTACCTCTCATTTGTCTTGGTGAAACAGCCAGCATAATCAAAGACCCCACCCACCCAGGTCACTCTCTCTTCTCTCCTCTTCCATCGGGTAGAAGATACAGGTGCCTGAGGGCATGTACCACCAGACTTAGACAGTTTCTTCCCCACTGTGATAAGACTGTTGAACGGTTCCCTTATACAAGAAGATGGACTGACCTCACGATCTACCTCGTTGTGACCTTGCACCTTATTGCACTGCACTTTCTCTGTAGCTGTGACACTTCACTCTGTACTGTTATTGTTTTTACCTGTACTACCCTAACATAACTGCACTGTGTAATGAATTGATCTGTACGATTGGTATGCAAGACAAGTTTTTCACTGTACCTCTGTACAAGTGACAATAATAAACCAATACTGATAGCTGCAGGGCTTGCATCTTTATCATGAAATCACAAAGGGATGAACAGTTGAATGAATGGTCAAAAATTGTGGCAAACAAATGTCAAAATAGGCAAGTAAAAGTTACCCACTTTGGGCATAGAAAAGGAAAGTTTCCTAAATAGTAAAAGCAGTAGATATTCAAAAATACCTGGGAGTTCACATGCATAAATTAAAATATCACACAGGTGCAGAAAGTAACCTAGATTTCACACCTACTGGGCAGAAGTCATGTTGTAACTACACAAAGTCTGGCTGCAACTTAGACCAAACAGAACAGGCAGGAATGATGGGAGAAGGTGCCATATCTGTAACTTACAAGGCCACCATGACTTGGGTGTAACCAGCCAAGATGGTACAAGTCATGGTCCCAGGAAAGAACACCACACATTCACAGGAGATGGCATTGATCCTAGCAGCTCAGAGTTTGGAGAGGTGATGAGGCAAGTGGGTACACCAGAATGAGAACAGCCATGGAAAAGGAACACGTGGCCAGGAGCCGTGTGTGTGTGACCTTCTCCCAATACTTCAGCCTTTTCTAGTTTGTCCATGTCCAAAAATCAGTCACGCCTTCCAGAACAAGGTTCTTGGGGTTGATGGGGGGTGGGGGGGGGGGGGGGGGGTTGTTGTGGCAGCAAGCAGACATGTGGGGGAATGCTGATATAGGGAAAAGTAGGAATGTGGAATGTCTGAGAATATCCAGGGATGGCCCAACAGTCTGCAGGGTTTAGATAGTCTGCCCTGAAGTTCCCTCTCTTCTTAAACGTCCTTGAGCAACTGTTCAGGCCCCAATCATGCTTCAATCAACTCCAGCCAACTGAATCACCCTGTCCAACTGCCTGTTTAACAGTCACACTTTCAATATTCCCTCCCATGATATCAGTACATAGTCCAAACAATAACTTACCGGTTTCTTGGTCAGTGGTGACTGCTGCAGTTAAACCCACCCCAGTGGAACCACGGCCAGTGGTTGGGATAGCACGTGGAGCACTGAACAGCACGTAACGCAGGAGCTGCGATTTCGCCACTGACGGGTCACCTACAGAAGGAACACATGGGACAGCAAGTTGTACATACAGAAAGATGCTGCACAATCCGTTGAGTACTTCTAACATTTCCCAATTTAATCCAATGTTTACACAAGACTTGGTACCTGAATGAAAACGCACTATGCCACTACAGGCACACAGACCACACACCACAGACACAGTTACCCACCCAGCCTGGATTCACAATGGTGGTGTTGGAACCCAAGTCTGCAGATTCATTTACAAACAAGGCAACGCTACACTTGCCAAGTTCAAGGGTCATCAACCTTGAACAAGTCTACATCTCCAATGGAGATGTCAACTCGTTGAATGTTTTCTTTATTTTGAACTTCTAGCATTTGTGCATTATCAGTGTACTACAACTGCAGGAGTTGCAAGATACAATGTCACTGGCAACCCAGCTCCCTTTCCATTCATCTTACAGGATTTTGGTGCCTTGGTTTGCATTAACTACCCACAGAGCAGCAGTGAACCACTGAACACCTCTTGGCACTCTCAAGGTATTCCCACAGTCCAGTAGGCATTGAAGTTCAACAATTTATATCTAACAGTGATTAACAAGCAGGAATATATTTGCTGGTGTGCAACTTAGATGGGAAACTGCAATACTGCCTTGCCCTCCCTGGTGGTAGATAATATTAGACAAATATCACTGAGATAATCTGGGCAAGTAACTACAATGCAGTTTGTAGATGGTGCATATTAGAGCCAGTGGAGGAGGGAATGAATGTGTAGCCAGGCAGATGGGTGCCAAATTACTTTGCCCTAACAAATGTTAAGCTGCTTCAAGGAGCTGCACTCATCCAAGCAAGAGCATCCCATCACACTGCCGATTTGCATCTCGCAAAGGCTCGGGAGAAGCAGCATATCACTCTGATAGACACAGTGTGCTTGGGCCTGGTCCAACTGAGGTTTTGGTCAACATTGATCCCAAGGATATTGATGGTGAGCCAATTGGGGGGGGGGGGGGGGGGGAAAGAAGGAGGTGGCAGCTAGTGGAAAGGAGGCACAGGGAAGGTATCTCGGCAGTGGCAATGGCACTTAATATCAAGTATAGGTGGTTACATTCCACTGTGTTGGAGATGGTACATCAACGATGCTGAGGTGGAGATGGTTGACAGCTTAAATTCCAAGGACTAAGTATCACCAATAGCCTGTCCTGGTCCAAGTGCAGACACCATAGCCAAGAAAGCTCACCAGCTCCTCCATTTCCTCAGGAGGCTAAAGAAATTCAGCATGTCCCCCCCCCCCCCCACCCCCCCCGTTGATCCTCACCCTTCTTTTTTTTTTTAAAATCGATGCATCATAGAAAGCATTCTATCCAGATGCATCATGGTTTGGTATGCCAACTGCTCTGCCCGTGACCAAATGAAACTGCAGAGTTGTGGACACAGCTCAGCACATCACAGAAACTAGCCTCCCCTCTGTGGACTGTCAACACTTCTGACTGCCTCAGTAAAGCAGCCAGCATAATCAAAGACCTCACCCACCCCAGGCATTCTCTCTTCTCCCCTCTCCCATCAGGCAGAAGATACAAAAGCCTGAAAGCACATACCACCAGGCTCAGGGACAGCTTCTAACCTGCTGTTACAAGACTATTGAATGGTCCCCTAGTATAAGATGGACTTAACCTCACAATCTACCTCATTACAGCCTTGCACCTTATTGTCTGCCTGCACTGCACTCTCTCTGTGACTGTTGCACTTTATTCTGCCTTCTGTTATTGTTTTCCTTTGTACTGCCTCGATGCACTATGTAATGAATTGATCTGTACCTTGGTACATTTGATAATAAATGAAGTTACCAATTTGCTTGGCAGTTTAGTGGTGTGAATGTTACTTGACACATCAGGCCATGCCTGGTTGTTCTGTCTTGCTGCACGCACACACACTCAAGAGTTGTGTATTGAACATTGTTCAATAATCAATGAACATCCCCACTTCTAACATTATAATGGAAGAAAAGTCATTGATGAAGTAGCTGAAGATATGGATTATTTACAGGCAGAAGAGATTTAGTTTAATTCAGCACAGACAGTGGGTTGAAGAGCCTGCTCCTGTGCTGTGTTCTGTGGTTGGGCCTAGAACACTACCCTGGGAACTCCTGCAAATGCCTTGCAGTTGGGTCGAGTGACCTCCAACAACGACCACCTTCCTCTGCACAAGGTGCAACTCCAACTGGGTGTCTTGCCTTTAATGCCCATTGACCTCATTCATACCAGGGCACCTCGATACCACACTCAGTAAAATGCTCCTTTTATTTCAAGGCCATTGTTCTCTTTACCCCTTTGGTCCACATTTGAACCAAGGCTGTGATGAGGTCTGGAATCACACCAAGATCGACGAGTTAAGGATGGCAAATTTCCTGAAGGACAATTGCGAAACAGCCACTCTTATGACAATCCAGAGTTTTGTGGTCAGAAACCATTCCTTTAAATTTTCTATATTAATCCAAATTCCACAGCTCCTACAATGCATATTTAACTTCCATGTCAGGATTGCTAACCTGATAACTCAACCACTGCTTGCACAGCATACCTTTACAGTTAAGGATGCACCAACTCTTGCAGGGGCCTGGTGTTGAAGCCACTTCCCTGGGATACATTTATAGCACTGATCTACCTCCCAACTTCTACAAACATACAAACAGGGAATTATAGACGAGTAAGTCTTACCTCAGTGGTTGGTAAGCTAATGGAGAAGATCCCAAGAGGCAGGATTTATGAACATTTGGAGAGGTATAATATGATTAGGAATAGTCAGCATGGCTTTGTCAAGGGCAGGTCCTGCCTTACGAGCCTGATTGAATTTTGAGGATGTGACTAAACACATCGATGAAGGGAGAGCAGTAGATGTAGTGTATATGGATTTCAGCAAGGCATTTGATAAGGTACCCCATGCAAGGCTTATTGAGAGAGTAAGGAGGCATGGGATCCAAGGGGACATTGCAGTGTGGATCCAGAACTGATGGCCCACAGAAGGCAAAGAGTAGTTGTTGAAGGGTCGTATTCTGCGTGGAGGTCGGTGACCAGTGGTGTACCTCAGGGATCTGTACTGGGACCCTTACTATTTGTGATTTTTATAAATGACTTGGATGAGGAAGTGGAGGGATGGGTTAGTAAGTTTGTGGATGACACAAGGTTGGGGGTGTTGTGGATAGTTTGGAGGGCTGTCAGAGGTTAGAGAGGGACATTGATAGGATGCAAAGTTGGGCTGAGAAGTGGCAGATGCAGTTCAACCCAGATAAGTGTGAAGTGGTTCATTTTGGTATGTCAAATATGTTGGCGGAATATAGTATTAATGGTAGGACTCTTGGCAGTGTGGAGGATCAGAGGGATCTCGGGGTCCAAGTCCATAGGATGCTCAAAGCGGCTGTACAGGTTGACTCTGGTTAAGGCGGCATACGGTGTATTGTCCTTCATCAATCGTGGAATTGAATTTAGGAGCCGAGAGGTATTGTTGCAGCTATATAGGTCCCTGGTCAGACCCCACTTGGAGTACTGTGCTCAGTTCTGGTCACCTCACTACAGGAAGGATGTGGAAGCCATAGAAAGGGTGCAGAGGAGATTTACAAGGATGCTGCCTGCAATGCAGAGCATACCTTATGAAAGCAGATTGAGGGAACTCTGCCTTCTCTCCTTGGAGCGACGGAGGATGAGGGGGCGACCTGATAGAGGTATATAAGATGAGAGGTATTGATTGGGTAGATATTCAGAGGCTTTTCCCCAGGGCCGAAATGGTGGCCACAAGAGGACATAGGTTTAAGGTGCTGGGGAGTAGGTATAGGGGAGATGTCAGGGGTAAGTTTTTTTACTCAGTGGTGAGTGCGTGGAATGGGCTGCTGGCAATGGTGGTGGAGGTGGATGTGATAGGGTCTTTTAAGAGACAGTTGGATAGGTACATGGAGCTGAGAAAAATAGAGGGCTATGGGTAAGCCTAGTAATTTCTGGGGTAGGGACATGTTCGGCACAGCTTTGTGGGCTGAAGGGCCTGAATTGTGCTGTAGTTTTTCTATGTTCTAGGTTCTAACATAATCTCTCCAATATAAACTGCAAAGATCCAACCAAATGCTATGTGGGGAAACTCTCATCATCCAAGTACTTCCAATGACCCTACTGGGGGTGGGGCAAGAAATGAAATAAATTAACCTTAGGAGTCAATTTCAGATCAGTCAAGATTAGACAGAAATAAAATCCAAGAATACAATTACACATGCATACCGCACCTATTAATAGGATGTTGATATCACCGCGAATCCGGCTTCCGTTCTCCAGGAGTTTCTCTGAACCCCCCAGCAGCAGGCAGAGAATAGCCTTCTTGATGTATTCATGTCCATGAATACTAGGGGCCAAGGACCTGGCCAGCTGCTCAAAGATGTCCTAGAATAGAGCAGAGACCCTTGTGACTGAGGCAGAAACCAAGTCCACAACAAGAGTTGAAAGATGTCGTCAGAGCAAATAAGTACAGCAGAACCAAACCAAACCCAAAAGTTCACAAGAAACTTGGTCAATTCCCACTTTGATTGAGGCTTCAGCATTGACAATGTTCTGACTGGTACAAAGGTTGCCACCAAAACCCAAGGGAAGCATCATACATGAATGTGTCCAGGAACTGTCACACGCAGGGCACTGAACTAACTCTCAATAGGATGATATTACACGCTTAAGACAATGTACTTTGGGTCCATTGATGGGGCAGGTAGGTGGTTCAAGTTGGACCAATTACATCTTATCAGGAATAGAACCAATACTTGCACAGGGGAAGAGGGAGATGAAAAGTCAAGGGGAGTGTCAGAATCAAGAAAAACGTGTAGGAAATTGAAAATAGAAATGTACAAATAAAATAGAAACAAAATCAAAGGAAGCAGCCAAGAGGCAGAGTATGAAAATGATTAAAGGCCACATTTGAAGACATTTAAATGCAGCTGATCTACAAATGGATGAACTAGCAGCACATATGGGGTAAGAGCTAATTGTCATTACAGGAACGCAACAGCAGAGTTAACCAAAGCTGGGAACTAAATATTCCAGGGTATTCAACGTTTAGAAAGGAGGGCGGGTTAACAGAAGGGGGAGGGTAGCTGGATTAATGTGGGACAACATCAGTACAGTAGCTCAAAAGGATCTTGACATGTCCTTTTGTTTCTTTTCTGTCCAAATGCTCTCATTAATCTCTCAACCAGACAGCTTCGCAAACAATATCACCATGGCAATCGTGGCCTCACCCCATCAGACATTTTCTCCCTCCTCCCCATCTCTCCCCCACTCTCTGCAACTTAACACTAACTTTTCATCTCACTTTCCCAGTTCTCATGAGGGGTCTTTAACCTATTGCTCTTTCCACAGATGCTGGATGACTTGTATTTCTAGAACTTTGTATTTACTTCAGATTTCTCCAATTTGATTTTCAATTAGGGAAAATGTCTGACCAATCGATTTTTTTTTTGAAAATGAAGAGCAGTGAGGAACCAGTGAACTGGTATATTTAGATTTCTAGAAGCCTCCTGCATATAGTCCTGTTTCAAAGATGAGTAAGATTAGTCCACATGGAATAGAGGATAATAAACTAGTGTCGATCGAGAAGATTAAAGTAAAACAAAGGAATAAACTTTACTTTAATGGGAGGCTTTGACAGGCAGGATCAGGGCTTAGGTACAACCTCAAACTATAACAATTTGGTTGAGGGACCAAAATGTAAATTTCCAAATTTACCAATGATACAAAACTAAGTGGGAATGCGAGTAGTGACAGGGATTGAAGAGGATACAGGCACATTGAGCAAGTGGACAGATGAGGCACAACATGGAAACACAAGAGGCTACGTACAGCAGGGAAACAAATGCCGTGTATTTGGTAAATGGTGGAAGATGGGGAAATTCTTTCACTCTCCAGAAACAGGTGTCAGCAGTAAGACCAGCATTTATTGCCCATCCCTAACTGCCCTCGAGGTGGTGGTGAGTACTACCTTGAACCACTGCAGTCCCTCTATTGTAGGTACTCCCACATTGCTGCTAAAGAGTATGTTCCAGCATAGAGACTGAGCAATGAAGGAGAGGTGATATACTTCCAAATCAGGATGGTATGCAACACGAGGGGAACCTGTGGATGGTGGTGTTCCATGGATCACGCCCTTGTTCTTCCTGCTAGTCGGGGACTTTGGTTTGGGGGGTGCTGTTGGGATAGTCTTGCAAGGAACTGCAATGCATCTTGTATGTGGTACACATTACAGCCATGGTGTGCTGGTGCTGGACAGAATCAATGTTTAGAGTGGTAGATGGGGTGCCAATTGAGTGGGCTACTTTGTAGAATGTGGGTTTACAGGAGGACCAGAGTCTGTTCACAAGTTACTGAAGCATGTAGCAGGTAATTAGGAGAGCAAATGATTTGTTGGTTATTATTGAAAGAGGATTTGGGTACAAGGGTAGGGACTTTTTCTGACTGTTACAGAGGGCTTTGGTGAGACTATGCCTGGAGCACTATGGACAATTCTGGTCTCCTTACCCCACCAAAAAAAAAGTCCTATAGGAGGGTGTGAAGCAAAGGTTCACCAGTAAGTTCCTGGGATGATGTGTCCATCATATGAAGGAGGATCAAGAAGTCCAGGTCTGTGTTTTCCCGAAGTTTAGAATAATGAGGGGTGACAAAGAAATGTACAAAATTCATAGAGAACTTGATGCAATAGATGTGGGGAGGATGTTTCCCCTGGCCAAGTCATCTGGAACTCAGGAATTCTCAAAATAAGGGGCAGAACACAGAATTGAGGAGAAATCTCTCCACTCAGAAGATGGTGACTTTTGGAATTCTCCAGAGGACTGTGGAGTTTCATTCATTAATACATCGAGTATTAGAGTACTCCTGCTATTTTGTGTTCTTGTCATTTGTCCTATTCCTTTGTTGAAGAGCATCTTCATGGGATTATTGTACCTACATTAAACTTGTTACCAATTCGCCTCCACTACCCCACAGTCCCCCCTACCTTTGAACGTGACTTGCTGAATTTCTTGATCTTGGCCACATCATCTGCAGAAAACATGGGGGATACCTCCTTGCTCATCATCTTGACATGGCACGCAATCAGAATCGTTCTAAGGACGACAAACCAGTCACAGTTATACGTGGTCCATCCTTCTTAGTTACCCAAAGATTAGCATTCATTTGCCAGGGAGGTGACGAACACAGCAAAGTTCATCTCACTGAACAGCCAGCTTAGCAAAGAATTCCTGCCCACCAGTCAGGGACTCGGTGCCACAATCTCATCACCCACTGTTCTGATAAGGCACTATAGGAAGCTTCATGGAGACCTTTCCGGTACATTGAAGAACATTGAACAGTACAGCACAGGAATAGGCCCTTCGGCCCACGATGTCTGTACCAATCATGATGCCAATCAAATCTAATCCCATCTGCCTGCATATAACCCATATCCCTCCATTCCCTGCCTGTTTATGTTCCTGTCTAAATGCCTCTTAACACTGCCATCGTATCTGCTTCCACCATCTTTCCTGGTAGCATGTTATAGGCACCTACCACTTAAAAAAAAACTTGCCTCAAATCTCCCTTAAACCTATGCCCTCTAGTATTTAACATTTCCACCCTAGGAAAAACACAATATCTCCCCCATCTATGCCTCAATTTTATACACTTGTCCCTTCAGCCACTCCTCAGAAAACAATCCAAGTTTGTCCAACCTCTCCTCATAGCCAGTATCTCTAACCCAGACAACATCCTGGTGAACAACTTCTGTACCCTCTCAAAAACCTCCACATCCTTCCTAGCATGCAGTGACCAGAATTGCAAACAATACTCCAAATGTGGCCTAACCAAAGGTTTAAACAACAGCAACATCACTCCTGACTTTTATACTCAGTGCCCCAAACTCTGAAGGCAAGCATGCCGTATTCCACCTCTACTACCCTATCCACTTGTGTGCCCACTTTCAGAGCACTATGGACTTGCGCCCAACATCCCTGATTTAAGACATGGAAGCAGATGGAGAGGCTATATTCATTGATATTTAACATTCTAGGAGCAGTGAGGCTTATCTGACAGAAAGTTGCCCTGCATGTCATTTCAACCGGTGCTTGTTAACCAGTGAATCAAATATTTAATAACTTAACAAAACCCAAGAGAAATTCTGTGCTGCTCCCAGCCACATACAAGATCCTAAAAACCAGACTCACTTCAGTAAATAAGGTGCTCCAGAAAACAGAGGATGATGGAAAGGTGCAGACTAAGTAAGCAATCAGGGAATGGAGCAGTAAACTGGCAGGGGCAACATAGTGGAAACATAGACCACTAACCAAGAGAAGCTCAAACCCCATCATGCTGCTGGACAGTTCAAATAATTAAGCAAACATACAACATATTGAAATGGTGCAAGACTTTAATTGATACTGGCAAAAAGCAGAACTGGAAATACAAAATGATTACTGAAAGTTTAATGAAAGTGAAAAAATGACTGGGCGATAGATCAAAAGTCTGGCTTCTCTTAAATGGGTCTGTATGAACAGTATACAAAGCATTTTTCCACTGTACCTCGGTACATGTGACAATGATAAACAAATTAATGGTATATACCCACAGACAAGTAGTTAAAGAGCCAGGCAGCAGGTTTCTAACTGGAGCTTGTTAACAGAAATGTTAAGTTGCCATTAACGATCGAGAGTTTAGAAGAATGAGCGGTAATCTTTTTCTCGAAACAGTCCGAGGGGATTGACAGGTCAGAAGCTGTGATGTTTTTCCTGGTAGGAGTATCTAGAACTAGAGGACATAATTTCAAAGTAAAGGGGTTATCCATTTCAGACAGAAGTGAGAAGGAATAATTTACTCCTGCTCCTTTCTTATGAAAACAGTTTCAACATTAGTCAGACCACAACGCGAGTACTGTGAGCAATTCTAGTCACTACAGGAAAGAGGTGATTGAATGAAGAGGGTGCAGAGGAAACTTAGGAAGCCATTGCCAGGTCCTTAAAACTGTGGCCCTCAGGCAAAATTGAATAAGCTAGTGTTGTCTTCTTTGGATCAAAACTGAAGGGAGACTTAACTGAGATATATAAAAAAACGAGGGGGTCAGAGAAGAAATTAGAAAGGCTGTATGTTTACAAGACCCATTTCCCCAAGCAAAGGGGTCAAAAACCAAGTGGTTTAGACTGAAAGAAATTGATAAGACTTGAGGGTAGAGGGGGGCAAAAAACTTCCACCCAACACTCAGCAAGTCTGGAACAGATTGCCCGAGGGAGTGACGGGAGCAGAAATCCTCATTACATTTAAGCAGCATTTGGACAGGTGGCTGAAGAACGTGATATGCAGAGCTGGAAAGCTGGACAGTACCATTTCTGACACACGGACTGAATGGTCTTAGAGCCAGAGAGGTACAGCACAGAAACAGGCCCCTCGGCCCACCACATCCATGCCAATCTTTCTCTTCATCTACACCAACCCCATTTGCCCACATTCGGACCATATTCTTCTATGCCTTGCCTGTTCAAGTGTCTATCTAGATGCCTCTTAAACAAAGTGCCTGTATCTGATTCCACCTCCTCTGGCAGCATGTTCCAGATACCAACCATTCAGTGTCAAAATAAAAAAAACTTTCTCCTTCCATCTCAGAATAGTACAGCACAGAACATGCCCTTCGGTCCACGATGTTGTGCCAACATAGCTAATCCCTCCTACCTACAGAATACCCATATCCCTCCATCTTCCTCTCATTCATGTGCCCATCCAAGCCCCTCTTAAAAGCCCCCAATGAATTTGCCTCCACCACCCTATCAGGCAATGCATTCCAGGCATCCACCAGTCTCTCTGTACCCCTCATGTCTCTTCTGAACCTACCCCCTCACCTTAAATGCAACTTCTTTAGAGTTCTCACCATGAACGTGTGCCCTCTTGTTTTTGACACCCCTACCAAAGTAAATAACCTCGTGTTGTAAATTTTATACGAATACCAACGACCTCCACCGAGGGCAAGCAGCGCTCCCAGCTGTAACTAAAGCATTAACATTGCAGTACCTGAATGTCCCAGAGGTATAGCCATTCTTCTTGCCTGGCAGGCAGCGGTAGGTACCAACAACCTGTACCCGGTCACCAGGCTTGACCACATCCACCAGATCGTTGTCCAGAATAATGTCAACTGAGCGAGGGAGCTGGCCAGCAGGAGCCTTCTCTGGCATTTCCTGAATGGTGATGGTCTGGTGGTCCTTGTACAATGATAGTCCAAACTCTGTCTCTAGGGGATTATTCTCCTCATCCTGGAGAGATCAGTAAGCACACATTTACCCGTCAGAAGTCTAACTGGGTGTTTAACCTGCCTCCAATATTCCTTTCACAAGCCATAACTCCAACACCCCTACAACAACCAGACTTTTACAGCAACAAACAAGATGCTGAAGGAACTCAGCCGGTCAGGCAGCATCTGTGGAGGGAAGTGGATAGTCAACACTGAGTCAAGACTCCTACAGCAGGAAGTAACACTGCATGTGATAATGCTCTACATCAGAAAAGCCAAGGAAAGATCAATTTCACAACAAGCATCAGTAAGATCTTAAGATATCTTTAAGAGTCACACGTACATCAAAACACAGTGAAACGCATCTTTTGCATAGTGTTCTGGGGGCAGCCAGCAAGTGTCGCCACACTTCCGGCACCAACATAGCATGCCCACAACTTCCTAAAGTAACATAGGACTGCAGATGCTGGAATCTAGATGATAAACACAACGATGCTGGAGGAACTCAGCAGGCCAGGCAGCATCAGTGGAGAAAAGCAGGCAGTCAACGTTTCGTGTCAGGACCCTTCTTCAGGACTGAAGATAGGAAAAGGGGAAGCCCAATATATAGAGGGAAAAGCAGAGCAGTGATAGGTGGACAAGAGGGGAGGCAGGGTGGGCACAAGGAGGTGATATGTAGATTCAGGTAAGAGATAGTGATAGACAGGTGCAGGGGAGGGGAGAGCAGAGCCACTGGGGGATGGGTCAAAGGTAAGAGGAGAAAGGATAAAAGGGCTAGGAGAGGGAAGGGAAGCGAAGCATGGGGAAGGTTTTTGGGGAAGGGCGGTGGGGAACTTCCCAACCTGTATGTCCTTGGAATGTGGGTGGAAACCGGAGCACCCGGAGGAAACCCATGCAGACACGGGGAGAACGTACAAACTCCTTACAGACAGCAGCCGGAATTGTACCAGGTCGCTGGTGCTGTAATAGCGTTACGATAACTGCTACACTACCGTGCCTGCCAGTAAAATGCTCAGCCCTGCCCCACCCCACAAGGTCAAGGGAAGGTTGACACACCATACTGGCTCAGTTATTCTGCAAGCTCTCAATTTATGGACTTTTGATTGGCTGAAGAGTCAGGAAAGAAAGAAAACACTCCAATGTAAACCTGTGTCCAAGGTTTCCCATGTAAATAAGCTGGCTCTGAGTCAGCAAGCTGAAGTGAATCCCTCTTTAATACTGGAGGTGGTGACAGATCGCTGTAACTTCCAAGGTTGCAAAATTGTTTACTGCATTATGAAAACAGGTTGTGTGAACTCAACTTTTTCTCCCTAGAGCACCAGAGGATGAGAGGTGACCTGATAGAGGTGTATAAAAGATGATGAGAGGTATTGATCGGGTAGATAGTCAGAGGCTTTTCCCCAGGGCTGAAATGCTGGCCACAAGAGGACATAGGTTTAAGGTGCTGGGGAGCAGATATAGAGGAGATGTCAGGGGTGTTTTTTTTACTCAGAGAGTGGTGAGTGCGTGGAATGGGCTGCCGACAACAGTGGTGGAGGCGGGTATGATGGGGTCTTTTAAGAGACTTTTGGATAGGTACATGGAGCTGAGAAAAATAGAGGGCTATGGGCAAGCCTAGTAATTTCTAAGGTAGGGACATGTTCGGTAGGTTTTCTATGTATTCAGGGATCTGAAAGCACAAGACCTGCAGAAATTTAACACACTGAGCCACACTGGTGTCAAACCCAGTAAACATGGTAGGGCTGAGCCTGTCCTGACAGTGACTAATTACAGTCGGCTCTGGCTTGGTATCTGGCATTCTCACTGCAGTTAGAAAGCCCCAATTGAAGTCCCACTGCAGAGAACCAGCACAGAAAGCCACGACAATACTCCTGTGCTGTTTGAGCTCTATTGCTCAGATTAAACTTTAAAAGCAACACCCCATTTGCTCTCAGATGAGTCAAAGATCCCAACAAATTTTTGGCAATGTTCTTATCAGGGCTGTTAATTACCCCTCAACCAACATCACCAAAACAGCTCGTGACCAGCAGCATATTTTTGCCGTGTACAGCTTGGCTGCCAGATTCCCCATATTTCAAAGTGTGGTCACTGTAAAGAGTACTTCATTGGCCGCAACACTCAAGGATATGCTGAAAGAGTCACTGAAAACACTCTACAAATGCAACCATCTGATGAGGCGATGTTTGCTTCAGTAGGTCAGGATGAAATACCAACCCTGCATTCCTTAAACATAGGGGCACTGAACTAACCGAGGCAGAAGTCCTTCCCCAGAAATAAGCACATGAAGAAATGTCAATAACATCGATAGAGCTGTCAAAAAGGCACATACAGCATCATCAGTTCAGGGAAAAATAGTCCTGCAGTTCAGGACAAATTGTCACGAAATCTCTTCATTCTCCAGAAAACAACCTTTTCACCTCAAGTATTGACATTTCCACTGAAGGAGCTGGTGAAGAGGTCTAGAGTCAGTGTCAAACAGCACAGAAATAGGTATTTCGGCCCACCACATCCATGTTACAGATCTGCACAATAGTGTAGTGGTTAGTGTAATGCAATTACAGCGCCAGCGACCCAGGTTCAATTCCACCACTGCAAGGTTTGTTTTATGTTCTCCGTGTCTGCGTGGGTTTCCTCCAGGTGCTCTGGTTTCCTCCCACATTCCAAAGACATACAGGTTAGGAGTTGTGGGCATGCTACGTTGGCGCTGGAAGAGTGGCGACACTTGCGGGCTGCCCCCAGCACATTCTCAGTAATGCAAGAAGATGCATTTCACTGTTTCAATGTGCATGTGACTAATAAATAGATATCTTAAATACCAGCCCCATTTACCAGCAGTACGTCCATAGCCTCTAATAAATCCAAAATGTTTAATGCTGACAATATAACCCTCGGTTACAGGCTGTGTGGGAAAGTCTCAAATGTACTCTACAATGAAGGGCTGGGGCATGGCAGCTCTGTCCTACCCTGCATACAAAATTGTTAGATTTCAGCAGAAAGGTAATTCTTAATTTTGTGACATTCACACAAACCTACCTGATCAGAGCAGAGCAACTATCTGAATTTTCTACCAGAAATACTCACAATTGAGCTGTCAACTTATTGAAACATGCAAGGTTATTTCAGGCCAACCATCCAACTCCTCCACAGAATTTATAACGGGGAAATTGAATCACAAAGGCCAAGAGTTCTTAATGTTGAAAACCGGACGACCCCTCCACACAGTTCTTCAGGAGGCTCACCTTAGTTGGGTAGATGGCACTGGAAGGAAAAGCTTCAAGGGAAGTCATGTCCGTATACTTGCGTTCGATGGTTTTCTTTGTGGCAGGACAATAGTGGACACTTCGGACAACTTTTGGACGTACCAATGAACCTACGAGACACCAACAGTAAATTACAAAATATAACAGGGGTTTACACAGGAACATTTGAAGCAAGGTCACCCATTTCACCATGGGGTTTAAACATTCACATTCCTTTAATACACTATCTCTCAGAAGCAAGCAAAGTGGCACAAAACATTCAACGAGCTTTCACCATCACTGTGGTGGTCATTGACCAGTACCCCGTGACATTATAAATCGTAACATCCCCCAGAACCCTTGGGACAACTGATTCCGTTCTCAGGATGTGGGCATCACTCAAGGCCACCATTTATTAACCATCCTCAACTGCCTTGTGTAGGGGTGGTAGTGAGAGAGTTCTGAACAGCTACAACCCTTATAACAAAGCTGTAACCACGATGCAAATGAGCAGGAGCTTCCAGGATTCAGATCCAAAAAAAAAATGGAGATATGTTCCCATCAGCGTGGGAAGCAGAACCTGGGAGGACAGGTAGTGGTGTTCCCAGGCACCTGCTGCCCCTTCCCTTCTTGGTGGTAGAGGTCATGGTTTTAGGTGGTGCTGTTGGAGCAGCCCAGGGGATTAACTGCAGTGCATTTTGTAGATGGTGGGATAGTGGTCAAGGTCATTAATGCTTAGGGTGGGGAGCTGATCAACAGGCTGCTTTGTCTTGAATGGTGTCAAGCTTCATTTATCCAACAATGTGGCAAGTATTTTCTTATGCATCTTGTTGATGACAGAAAGGTGGCATCAGGAGAGTCACCTGCCTCTGACCTGTTCTCGTAGCTACTATTTTTGAGGCTAACCAATTGAGATTCTCATCATCGGTGATCCCCTGAATGTTGAGGAAACCTTGGCAATGGTAAAACCACTGGTTGTTTTGCCATTTTTTGACTCATGCTGAATGTTGCTGCATACTGGCATCAGCTATTTCATTTGTTGAGGAGCTGCAAATTAAATTGTACATTGACGACTGCATCACAAACACTGGCTCTTCTGAACTAACGATGGAAAGGATTTATTGAAGCAGCTGAAGACAGTTGGGCCGAGGACACTACCTCGAGGAACTCCTGCAATGAGGGGGCAGAGACGACCACAACCATCTGTGCAAGGTACAATTCCAACCACTGGAATGTTTTCCCCTTTACCAGTGCTCTTAATACTAAATCCTATTAAATGTTGCCTTGACGTCAAGGGCAGACACTCTCACCTCACTTCTGGAATTCAGCTCTTTGGACCATGAACAAACCAAGGTTGTGAATGAGGTCTAAAGTCATGTGTCCCTGGCACTGGTAATTTATGTCCGTAGTGTACTGTGCTGCAGTTGCAAAAAGGTCATTTTCATGCCACTTCTACCCTGGTTACGTATGTCCATGACAATAAACTTGAATGGGTGAGCAGATTACAGGAGCGAGTAGCAGGACTTTATATTTTTACACATGGAGCCTAACGTTAGATTAATTCCTCAGTGGAAGCCACCAGTCCCACACTAAACCAAGCAGGAACACAATGACTTGATACTTTTTTTAAAATTAAAAAAATCCCAAAAGACTGGCAAACTGAAAGAAAGCTTTACCCACCAATATAAGTCCATGTCAACAGCAAAAAGCAACCATACAGAATACCCAACTTTCAGAATACTCCTCATGGTTGTCAAAATGTGCATAAAGAACAATCCAACTCAGTGGAACGAACTGGCAAGTGACGGAGTGCGAAAAGCCAAGATAAAATCATGGACACAAATGGACCAAAAAAAGCTATGCCTGTCAAAAGGAAATAAATATTATGCATCAGTTGTTCCATTGAGGAATTTTGTTCCAGTCAGTGTCATTAAGCAGGTTTTGCAAATGGTTTCCAAGTTGCCAATAGCCTTAGTAAACAAAAACAGGAAACTGATGAACAGAATCACTTTGTGCTGAACCTTTCACAGATCCATGCAGGTCAAATGCAACCCCAAGTCAAGCACCAATGTGGAAACCATTCACTTCTTTAATCAAACCTTGATCACCATGTGTAACATAGAAGAGACCCTATAAATGTCCCTCTCAAGTCAGGGTAGATTGCAAATCACAGAAGAGCTTCACCATGCAGGCTGTAGTCAGTGCACAGATATATCACATTTCACACCATGAGGCATTCAGACTTCGCATACATGCTTCCATCAAGAACAAGGACTCACATTTGATTACAATTCCCTCCACACAGACAATATTGCTGAGGAAACGCGAGGTCAAGGTTCTTGGGCTGACATGCTTGGACCCAAAGCTGCCTTCCAGACCAATGTAGAAGTCCTCAAACTGTTTGGCATACGTGGCATCAATGGAGGCAACAAAGTCCTTCAAGGCTCGCTGGAAGGCCAAGAGCTCTTCAAACGAGTTGTTCAGTAGCCTGTGAGAGGAGGATTTAACAGAAGTAGTTACTTTGCATATCACCATCTGAACTTGGAGAAGGAACACCAGTTCTTGTACAAAATATCTATTAAATGGCGCAGATGGTAGTCTCACACCATTTAACACCCTGCTTTTCCATTCTCATACCAAGCGATAACCTCACTTTTCCATATATTTCATCTGCAAAAAGCTCAATCCCCAGCACTGACTCAGTCAGCTTCCTGCTACACAAAAGATAACCAATCAAAAATTGTCCATTTACAAACTCTCCCCACCACCCTTCTGCACAAATTATCCTTTATCCACAAGGTCACAGCTGATTGTCAGAGGCATACAGCATAGAAACAGGCCCTTCAGCCCACCACGTCTATGCCAACCATCAAGTACTGATCTATATTGATCCCATTTACCAGTACTTGGTTCAAAGTCTACTATTCCTTGGCAATTCAAGTGCTCATTCAAATGCATCTTAAATGTTATCCTATCTACACCAGTCCCACAGGCAGTGCATTCCAGATTCCAACCACCCTCTGAAAATACCATTTTCCTGCCATATCCCCCTTATCCTTTCATATTCAGATATCCATCTCAATTTTGAAGATTGAGTGAACTGCCACAACCCACCCCATGGAAGAGAATTCCGAAGATTCACCACCCTTCAATTTCTCGTGTCAGTCCCAAATAATGTATCCCTCAATTGGAAGCTGTGACTCACTAGTTCTAGATTCCTCAGCTAATGGAAACATATTCCCCAAACCTACCCTGTCTCGCACTCCAAGAATCTTGTATGCTTCAATGAGATCATTCTTCATTCCTCTAAATTCTGCAGAATAGTGGCTAATGTACTCTCTCTCCCCTCATATGACAGACCCACCTGCCCAGGAACCAGACCAGTCAATCTTCACTGCATTCCATCTACAGCAAATATATTCATAATTGTACACAATACTGAGCATGGACTTACTTAAACCCAATCGAACTGTAGGGAGACACCTTTAATCTTGTACTCAGATCTTCTTAGACTAAGGGCCAATTTAACATCCGATTTCCCAAATGTCTCAGCTGGACCTATGAGCAAACCTTCAGTGACTTGCGTCCAAGGACACCCAGTCCCTTTGAATGTCAACATTTCCCAATCTTTCACCATTTTTTTAAAAAATGGCATTTTTGTTTTTCTCCTGGAGTGGATAACCTCATTCTTCTCCCCTCCATGAGCCTCCACCTGCCACTCTGTAGCCCACTAACTCTGTAAGAGAAGATATAGGAGCAGAATTAGGCCATTTGGCCCATCGAATCTGCTCCACCATTCAATCATGCTTGATTTTTTTCTTCAACCCCATTCTCTCCATAACCCTTAACCCCCTTACTAGTTAAGAACCCATCAATCCCTGCCTTAAATACACCCAATGACTTGGCCTCCACAGCCCCATGGCAACAAATTCCACAACTTCACCACATTCTGGCTGAAGAAATTCCTCCTCTCAGTTTTAAAGGGACACCCCTTTATTCTGAGGCTGTGCCCTCAGATCCTGGACTCTTACTGAAGGAAACATCCTCTCCACATCCACTCTATCCAGGCCTTTCAGTAACCAAACTCTGCTTATCCAAATCCCCTGAAACCAGTGTCCTCATCTGTTATGAGAAAGGTTCTTTTGGTATCTTAAAGATAAAGGTATCTGGACACAGTCTGTACTTTAAGAGGAGGATTTTATTCACAAAGACCAACCCGGGAACAGAATGTGAAAGAACAAATGCACTGTCGCACACTCACACTAGGATGACCGTGAAACGTGGGGGAGTTGCAACAGGGGTGAGGTGCACATGCTCACACACACAACGAACTAGTACAACGATCAGGGAACAAACAAATACGTTGTCTGGATCCCCTGAACTGGGACAAACAATGGCTCTATGCTACTGGGAAACTACTCAGGACGCTCCTAGACCCCTGTGGAAGTGCACCCTCTCACCTGTGGTCTCGACCCCAGCAGCAATCAGAAAAGACAAAGAGAGCCTACATGTACCATCTTTTATAGGACTGTAGCAGGGTGGAGCCCGCTCAGGTGAAACAAGCCAATGATTCACGGTCAAGAACAAAGGTGGGTTACGAGCCAATCCTCAGGTGTGCTCTTTAATGGGTGGGGCAGAGCCGGACCCTTGATTGACAGTGTAGCAGCTTCCGACTTGATAGGCAATGCTATCATCCAACCATGGGGGTCAGTAGTGTTGTCACTGTCATCTGACCCCTGGCCTTTCATACTACATCATCACAACTCACATTCCCAGAGATTCACGTCAGCAGTAAACTTAGAAGTGTTACTTTTGGTCCTCTCAGCCAAATCATTGATACAGATTGTGAATGTGGAGTCCAAACACTGATCCCTGCAGTGTCACGCTGGTTACAGCCTGCAAATCAAGGCTGCATGTATTCCTACTGTTACCTTTCTGTTAACCAATTCTCAATCCCCTCTGGTATAGTACCTGCCCCTTTCCACATGCACCAAATTCTGGTGTGGGTTATACAAACGCAACAGTTAGGAGCAAGAAAAGCCACTTTGCCCTTCAACTCGTTCCCTCATAACAGGTTCATGGTTGATCTGACATTTTCCACAGATCCACATTCCCAACTGAACCCAGTAACTTGTCACTCCCTTGCTTACCTGCCCATCTTAAAATGTCTCAAGGATTTTACATCCATGTGAGGGAGAGTTTCAAAGCCTCTCAGACCTGGTCAGGCCGCACTAGCATTGAACATAGAACAGTTAAGGCCCTTCAGCCCACAACGTTGTGCCGACCTTTACACCTCACCTAAGACTATCTAACCCCTTCCTCCCACATATCCCTCTATTTTAAATTCCTCCATATGCTTATCTAGTAATCTCTTGAATTTGACCAATGTACCTGCCTCCACCACCACCCCAGGCAGCGCATGCCATGGACAACCACGCTCTGGGTGAAAAACCTCCCTCTGACATCTCCCTTGAACTTCCTACCCATTACTTTAAAGCCATGCCTTCTTGTACTGAGCAGTGGTGCCCCGGGAAAGAGGTGCTGGCTGTCCACTCTATCTATTCCTCTTAATATTTTGTACACCTTTATCATGTCTCCTCTCATCCTCCTCTCCCTAGCTCCCTTAGTCTCTCCTCATAATGCATACGCTCTAAACCAGGCAGCATCCTAGTAAATCTCCTCTGCACCCTTTCCAACACTCCCCAATCCTTCCTGTAATGAGGCAACCAGAACTGGACACAGTACTAAGTGTGGTCTAACCAGAGTTTTATAGAGCTGCATTATTACCGTGCAGCTCTTAAACTCGATCCCTCAACTGCATGCAGAACTGTGCGCGGTTCTGGTCACCCCATTGCAGGAAGGGTGCAGAGGCTTTGGAGAGAGTGCAGAAGAGGTTCACCAGGATGCTGCCTGGATTACAGAACACGTGCTATAAGGAGAGGTTGAACAAACTTGGATTTTCTGCTCTGGAACGTCAGACGCGGAGGGGCAACCTGACAGAAGTTTATAAAATTATGACAAGATATCCTTATTAGTCACATGTACAGTGAAATCCATCTTTTGTGTAGTGTGTTCTGGAGGCAGCCTGCAAGTGTCACCACGCTTCCGGCGCCAACATAACATGCCCACAACTTCCTAACCCGTATGTCTTTGGAATGTGGGAGGAAACCGGAGCACCCGGAGGAAACCCACACAGACACGGGGAGAATGTACAAACACTCCTTACAGACAGCAATGGGAATTGACCCCGGGTCGCTGGCACTGTAATATCATTACGCTAACCACTACACTGCCGTGAGAGGCATAAATAGACAACCAGTATCTTTTGGCTGGGGTCAAAATGTCAAATACTAGAGGCCATGCATTTAAGGTGGGGGGGGTGGGGGGGGGGGGGGTGGGGTGGAGTTCAAAAGGAGATGTGCAAGGCAAGTGTTTTTTGTTGTTTTTCTTTTAAAAAGCACAGAGTGGTTGGACTGCCAGGACTGGGTGATGGAGGCAGATAGGACAGAGGCATTTAAAGAGTCTCTTAGAAAGGCACAGGAACACAATAGAGAAATGTGGACAATGTGCACGCAGAAGGGATTAGTTTAATTTGGTGTTGTTAGCTTAATTAGTTCAGCACAACATCACAGGCCAAAGGGCCCAGTTTTGTGCTGTACTGTTCTATGTTCTAAATTTCACTATCCGTCTTAAATGCAGACACCTTACTTTTAAGCAGCGACTCCCAGTTCCAGATTCTCAGCAGCAAACAGCCTCTCCACATCCACCCTGTCAGAATCTATGTTTTAATCAAGTCCCCTCATTTTTCTAAACTCCTGTGAAGACAGCTCATCATTAGCAAACCTGCCCATTCCAGTTATCGCTGTTACGACTATTTACATCTCTCCTTAAAAAAAGCCAATATGGTACACAGTATTCCAGACACTTGCAAGTGCAACAGGTTATCAAGGCAAATGCTTCATTGGTTGGCCTTCATTGCTAGAAGGATTGAATTTAAGAGCAGGGAGGTTATGCTGCAGCTGTGCAGGATACTGTGAGGCTGCACCTGGAGTACTGCGTGCAGTTCTGGTCTCCTCACTTGAGGAAGGATATACTGGCTTTGGAGGCGGTGCAGAGGAGGTTCACCAGGTTGATTCCAGAGATGAGGGGGTTAGCCTATGAGGAGAGATTGAGTCACCTGGGACTATACTCGCTGGGCTTCAGAAGAATGAGGGGATCTTATAGAAATATGTAAAATTATGAAAGATAGATAAGAGGCAAGAAAGTTGTTTCCACTGGTAGGTGAGACTAGAACTAGGGGACATAGCCTCAGGATTTGGGGGAGTAGATTTAGGACAGATGAGAAGAAACTCACCCCCCCCCCCCCCCCCCCCCAAGAGCAGTGAATCTGTGGAATTCTCTGCCCAGGAAAGCAGTAGAGGCTACCTCATTAAGACACAGTTAGATAGATTTTTGCATAATAGGGGATTTAAGGATTACAGGGAAATGGCAGGTAGGTGGATCTGAGTCCACGGCCAGATCAGCCATGATCTCACTGAATGGCGGAGCAGGCTCAACGGGCCAGATGGCCTCCTCCTGCTCCTATTTCTTATGTTCTGATGTGATCTAAGGCACCATAACTGAAACACATCTGCTTCACTTTTGTATTCAATTTCCTCAGCAACAAGCAATAATTGTTAACTTTACTAATTACTCACTGTACCTGCGTACTAGCCTTTTGTGAATCATGAACTAGGACATGCAGATCCCTCTGCATCACACACTCTGCAATCTCTTACATGATAATATTTATAGTTTTCCTGCCAAAATGGCCAATTTGACATCTCCCACATTATATTCCACTGGATTTCCCACTCACTTTATCCATGTCCCTTGGTAACCTCATATCCTTTTCACACATGGTTAATTAGAACATTGAAAAGTACAGCACATGAACAAGCCCTTCAGCCCATCACGTAAATTGATAGGAACTTATTAAATGGCCAAGCGACTCCTAATTCATATACTCTGTCATCATCAAATCTGATCCTTCACCCCAGTCATCGATAGCACAACCCCGTATTACAGAAGGGTTGTGTTCCAAGAAAATCATCTGTATCACAATTTTCCATCACACAAACCCCTGACAAAATTAGAGGTTTCTTTCACATTTTGTTGAATGTTCAGTTATCTTTTCCTCAAAGTCTGCAGAAGTTTTATTCTGCACCTCAAATTTTTTTTGGTATGGATTTGCCAATTCCACAAGTGCAGATTTCAGTTAAGTGGACTGCTGTAATGCAGGGGTACAGTGTATATAAATTGTAAAAGGTTGATGCCTTAGCACCGATCCCTGTGACACACCACTCGTTACATCTTTCCAAACAAGACTTGTTTATACTTTGTGTTCCCAGTTAATCTGCCATCTACAATAACCTTCGATGCTGCACCTTGTTAAATGCCTTCTGAAAATAAGTAGTGTGTGGTAGAATTTATTTGGGGGGGGGGGGGGGGGGAGGGAAGGGGGGTTTAAAAAGAGTTGATGGCAAGGCGAGAGCAGGTTACAGATCAAAAAGGTGGAGTAATACGATTACTGTGAACCAGGATAGGACTCAATAGGCTGAAATGGCCTCCCTCTATGTCATAAGGATACACAGAGATAAGGAAAGGTTTTCACATGATAAATATACCTTTGTGTGTAAGGGATGCACATTTTCCTTCACTGACTCCCAGCTTCTTTCCTCATTCCCACTCTCCCCCTCCCTCACCTGCCTATCACCCCTCTCAGCTTCTGAGATCATTCCCACTTTGACCCTCCCTCACCTGCCTTTCCTATTGCACAACACTAGATCTCAAGTAGCCTCTCCCCAACAATATATATTCTTCAATATATTGATCTGGAAATCCATCACATTATACATTTGTGAAATTCAGCCTCTACACAGCTAATGACAATTGACGGTATCAGTCCACGTTTGAAGTTTCACCTTCACTGCACCCACTTCATTCTTACCATCTCAGCATGCTTTGAGAGAACTCTACTGTGATTTGTTTTGTTAACCCTTCAATTCCAAGGAAGTTCTCTCTTGCTCACATACTTGTATGCTCTCACAATGTTCTTACAACCTTTGCCATTTTGCTCCTATCTAGATTCTTAATTTTTCAGACATCCTTTGATACCGACGGACCCTACAGAGAGGGATAAACACTGCCCAGTCCACCACAGGCTCGTCACTTCCTTCCATCCAGTCCAGCTTCACCGTGCGTTGCCTCAGGAAGGCTGACAGTGTCGTCAAGGACACCTGCCACCCTGGCCATTCTCTTTTCTCTCTACCTCTGGGAGAAGATTCAGGAGCTTGAAAGTATGGACAACCAGACTCAAGAATAGCTTATTCCCTGCTGCTATCAGACTTCTGAACCAATCACCTCTTTAAAGTCACCTTCCAGGTGGTGCTGCTACCTTAATTCTACCTCTCCTGTTATTGTCACCTGAGCATTTTTTCTTTTTGCACTACTATACTCTGCACTATTCCATTGTTGTGCACCAATCATTGTCTATATTACCTTGTAACCATTTATTCTGAGGTTTACACGAGTAAGGAATTTTGTGGCACCCTGGTGTATACAATATTAAACAAATCTGAATCTAAGGTACAAGGCCAGTGATTGAACAACGTAGCCTTAATTCAGTTTCCCAATTTATCAGCCAACCAGCCATGTAGTCTAACCTGATATCTAACATAACTTGTAAAGAGCAGTCTCTGTGGTCAAAGAAAGTTGACTGAGAGAGGATAAGATTCAGACAAGGTATTTACTGCATGCGGATACTTACTGGTGTGCTCTTTTCTCATTCTTTCGCCGCAGATCATTAATGTTGACAATCAGCCGGTACAAGTTTTGATTGATCATATCGCTCACTTTGCTCTGGTAAATCCCCTGATCTTGCTGCAAGAATATTTAAAAACTAATTACTTTTGCATCCATAAGCTCAGCTCCAGTTTAGAGAGCCAGAGAGACCGATGTCAGCCTTGTTAGGCACATATCCATCTCCTGCTCCAAGGCAACGACGATGTACACCCGGCCACGTTATTGACCAAGAGATGGGAAACACAATCTTCCAACTGTATCCACACTGCCCAATGCGATGCGAGTGGTGGGACCTGAGGGGAACACCAGGGACCCCCCGAACCGGCATCACCCGAGCCCGGGGTGACCCCCCCCTCCCGAACCGGCATCACCCGAGCCCGGGGAGACCCCCCCCCCCCGAACCGGCATCACCCGAGCCCGGGGAGACCCCCCCTCCCGAACCGGCATCACCCGAGCCCGGGGAGACCCCCCCCCCCGAACCGGCATCACACCCGAGCCCGGGGTGACCCCCCCGAACCGGCATCACCCGAGCCCTGGGGAGGGCATCACCCGAGCCCGGGGTGACCCCACCCCCCCGAACCGGCATCACCCGAGCCCGGGGTGACCCCCCCCAACCGGCTCACCGAAGCCCGGTGTGAACCCCCCCGAACCGGGCATCACCCGAGCCCGGGGTGACCCCCCCCGAACCGGGCATCACCCGAGCCCGGGTGACCGCCCCCCGAACCGGCATCACCCGAGCCCGGGTGACCCCCCCCCCCCGAACCGGCATCACCCGAGCCCGTGGTGACCCCCCCCCCCACCCGAACCGGCAATCACCCGAGCCCGGGGGATGACCCCCCCCCCCCCCCGAACCGGCATCACCCGAGCCCGGGGTGACCCCCCCCCGAACCGGCAATCACCCGAGCCCGGGGGTGACCCCCCCCCCGAACCGGCATCACCCGAGCCCGGGGTGACCCCCCCCCCCCGAACCGGCACATCACCCGAGCCCGGGGTGACCCCCCCCCCCCCGAACCGGCATCACCCGAGCCCGGGGTGACCCCCCCCCCCCCCCCCCCCGAACCGGCATCACCCGAGCCCGGGGTGACCCCCCCCCCGAACCGGCATCACCCGAGCCCGGGGAGACCCCCCCCCCCCCCCGAACCGGCATCACCCGAGCCCGGGGAGACCCCCCCGAACCGGCATCACCCGAGCCCGGGGGGACCCCCCCCCCGAACCGGCATCACCCGAGCCCGGGGTGACCCCCCCCCCGAACCGGCATCACCCGAGCCCGGGGTGACCCCCCCCCGAACCGGCATCACCCGAGCCCGGGGAGACCCCCCCCCCCCGAACCGGCATCACCCGAGCCCGGGGAGAGCCCCCCCCCGAACCCCGACCCCCGGGCCTCCAGCGGCGGGGCCCAGGGACCCCAGCCCCGGGCCCACAGCTCGGACACGGGGCGCCCCGGGCCCCCGGCCCCGGCGCCCACCTCATCGTCCAGGAAGTCGAGGTACTCCCGCTGCGCCTCCCTCAGCGCCGGCTCGTCCGCCATCCTCCTCCTTCCACCTTCAGCTTTTCGCGCCAAACGTCAGGTCACGTGGGGCCGGCGTCCGCCGCTCATTAACATATCTGGCGCGGAGCGCGCTGCACCAATCGCAGCGCCGCCCCGGGGAACGCCCACTGCCGACGTCGCTGCGCGTCACCTGCGGACCGCCAAAAGGCCGTTCAGCCCATCGAGGCTGCTGCCCCATTCCAGCATGGCTGATCTCGCTTTCCCTCTCAACCCCATTCCCCTGCCTCTCCCCCTAACCTCTGACACCCTGACCTTGACATCCTATCGGGATGTATCACGGCTTGGTACGGCAGCTGCTCTGCCCGGGACTGCGAGAAGCTGCAGAGAGTTGTGGACACAGCCCAGCGCATCACGGACACCAGCCTCCCCTCCTTGGACTCTGTCTTTACCTCTCACTGTCTCGGTGAAGCAACCGGCATAATCAAAGACCCCACCCACCCGGGTCATTCTCTCTTCTCTCCTCTTCCATCGGGCAGAAGATACAGGAGCCTGAGGGCACGTACCACCAGACTTAAGGACAGCTTCTACCCCACTGTGATAAGACTATTGAACGGTTCCCTTATACGATGAGATGGACTCTGACCTCACGATCTACCTTGTTGTGACCTTGCACCTTATTGCACTGCACTTTCTCTGTAGCTGTGACACTTTACTCTGTACTGTTACTGTTTTTACCTGCACTACATCAATGCACTCTGTACTAACTCAATGTAACTGCGCTGTGTAATGAATTGACCTGTACGATTAGTTTGCAAGACAAGTTTTTCACTGTACCTCAGTACAAGTGACAATAATAAACCAATATACCTTACTAATATTCCTTACTAATCAAGAACCTGTCAACCTCCAATTTAATGGTAAGCATGCTTTAAAATGAGCGCAGAGCGGGGACTCAGGACAGTGTGATCGCAGGACCGTTGCAGCAGGAGGAGGAGCAGGGGGCTTGGGAGAACGCTAATTGCTGTGGAGCTGAGGTGAGCGTGCTTTAAGAGGAGCGCAGAGTAGGGACTCAGGACAGTGTGATCACGGGACCGTCGGCATCGTGGCAACTGAATGGTTAAACTGTTGATTGGATGATTAGAGGGAGTGAGTACTTGAGATAATTGGCAGGGAAAAATATAAGAAGGGGTAACTGAAGAGGAGTAGCTCGTGTGTGAGTGGCTCAGGGTTGGAGTGGAGTTCTGAGGCTTTGATTTGAGAGGCTTTGGTGAGCAGAGGATGAGCTTGCTCCCAGTGAGATAAGGCTGGATAAGTTCCTTTAATTAATTTAATCAATTTAGGAATAGGAAATGAAGGCAGCAGTTGTGTGCTCCGAATGCAGTATGTGAGAAGTCAGGCACAGCACACTTATCCCTGATAAATACACCTGTAAAAGGTGCATCCAGCTGCAGCTCCTGACAAACTGAGTTTGGCCAGTGGAACTTTAGATCATTTGTGAGGCAGAAATAGACAAGGGCTTCAGGGAGATAGTCACCCCTAAAAGTCAGGAGGCAGTTAGCTGGGTGACTGTCAGGAAAGGGAAGGGGATAGACAGAAAGAGCAGAGCACCCCTGTGGCCATTTCCATCAACAATAAGTATACTGTTTTGGATACTGCTGGTGGGAACAAACTACTAGGGTAAGTTGTAGTGGTCACATCTCTGGCACTGAGATGGGACCCTTGGCTCAGAAAGGAAAGAGGGAAAAGAGGAGAGTAGTAGTGATAGGGGATTTGATAGTTAGGGGGACAGATAGGAGGTTCTGTGGGTGAGATCGAGAATCCCGGCTGGCCTGGTGCCAGGGTCTGTGATATCTTGGATCGAGCTCTTGATATTCTCAGGAGGGAGGGTGAGCAGCCAGATGTTGTGGTCCATGTAGGGACTAATGATGTGGATAGGAGGGAGGTGGAGGTTCTGCAAAGAGAGTTAGGTGCAAAGTTGAAGGACAGGACCTCCAAGGTTTAATCTCGGGATTGCTACCTGTGCCACAAGCTAGTGAGGCTAGAAATAGGAAGATAATGTAGCTAACTATGTGGCTAAGGAGATGGTGCAGGAGGGAGGGCTTCATGTTTCTAGACAATTGGGCTTCCTTCCAGGGAAGGCGGGACCTGTTCCAATGGGATAGTTTGCAGGTTAGGCAGATGAGTTTAGGGTGTGGATTGGTATGTGGGATTATGACATTATTGTTATTAGTAAGACTTGGTTACAGGAGGGGCAGGACTGGCAGTTTAATGTTCTGGGGTTATGTTGTTTCAGATGTGATAGAGGGGGAGGGATGAAAGGGGGAGGAGTGGCATTACTGGTCAGGGAAAATATCACAGCTGTGTGTAGATAGGACTGCCCAGAGGGCTCATCTACAGAGGCCATATGGGTGGAGCTGAGGAACAGGAAAGGTGTGGCCACACTAATAGGGTTGTATTATAGACCGCCCAATAGTCAGAGAATTGGAGGAACAAATCTGTAGGGAGATAGCAGACCGATGTAAGAAACAGAAAGTTGTGATAGTAGGGGATTTTAACTTTCCACATATTGACTGGGACTCCCACACTGTGAAAGGGCTGGATGGCTTGGAGTTTGTCAAATGTGTTCAGGAAAGTTTTCTAAATCAATATAGAGGTACCAACAATAGAGAATGCAATATTTGATCTCCTATTAGGGAACCAGACAAGTCAGGTGACAGAAGTATGTAGGTGAGCATTTTGGGTCCAGTGACCATAATGTCATTAGTTTCAAGTTCCTTATGGATAAGGATAGGTCTGGTCCTCGAGTTGAGGTTCTAAATTGGAGAAAGGATCTAGGAAAAGTGGATTGGGATAAGTTGTTTTCTGGCAAGGATGTGCTCAGTAAGTGGAAGGCCTTCAAAGGTGAAATTTTGAGAGTGCAGAGTTTGCACGTTCCTGCCAGGATTAAAGGCAAAGTTAACAAGCATAGGGAACCTTGGTTTTCAAGGGATATTGGTGATCTGGTTAAGAAAGAGAGGTGTATAGCAGGTAGAGGCAACTAGGAACAAATGAGGTACTTGAAGAGTATAGAAAATGTAAGAAAATACTAAAGGACATCAGGAAGGCAAAAAGACACGAGGTTGCTCTGGCAGATAATGTGAAGGTAAACCTGAAGGGTTTCTACAATATATTAAAAAGACAGTAAGGGACAAAATTGGTCCCCTAGAAGATGAGTGGTGGGTTATGTGTGGAGCCTCAGGAGACGGGGGAGATCTTAAACAGTTTTTTTGCATCAGTATTTATTCGGGAAACTGGCATAGTGTACATGGAAGGAAGGAAAACAGGCAATAGTGTCATGGAACATAGAGATTAAAGAGGAGGAGGTGCTTGCTGCCTTACAGTGAATAAAGGTAGATAAATCCCTGGGCCTGACAGGATATTTCCTTGGACCTTGAGAGAGTCTAGTGTAGAAATTGCAGGGGCCCAGGCAGATAAATTAAAAATGTCCTTAGCCATGGGTGTAGTGCCAGAGGACTGGAGGGTAGCTCATGTTGTTCTGTTTTTTTTGAAAAAGGCTCTTAAAAAGTAAACCAGGTAATTATGGGCCGGTGAGCCTGACATCAGTAGCAGGTAAATTATTGGAAGGTGTTCTGAGAGGTTGGATATACAAGTATTTGGATAACCAAGGGCTGATTAAGGATAGTCAGCATGGCTTTGTGTGTGGTAGATAGTGTTTAACGAATCTTGTAGAGTTTTTTTGAGGTTACCAAGAAAGTAGATGAAGGAAAGGCTGTGGATGTTGTCTACATGGACTTCAGTAAGGCCTTTGACAAGGTCCCACATGGGAGGTTAGTTCAGAAGGTTCAGACACTAGGTATCCATGGAGAGGTTGTAAACTGGATTCAAAATTGGCTGTGTGGGAGAAGACAGTGGTTGTGGATGATTGTTTCTCAGACTGGAGGCCTGTGACTAGTGGTGTGCCTCAGGGATCTATGCTGGGACGCTTGTTGTTTGTTGTCTATATCAATGATCTAGATCAGTGGTTTTCAACCTTTTTCATGCTGCAGACCCCCAGAACATGTCCTTGTTAGATGGCAGACCCCCCAAAGCCCACAAAATCAAACAAATAATTCATGCATACAACACATAAATTACTGCACATAGGACCTATTGAAATAGTAATTATTTCAATCACCGATAATTACCAGCAGCGTCTTTCAGTGTTCAGTTCAATGTGAAGGTTGTGCCTGTCTTGCACTGTAGAGTTTGTTCAAATGTGGTGGTATTTGTGACAAACATATGCGTATGTCATCCTCAATATTCAGTCTTGATCTGTATTTGGTTTTCACGGCAATGACTGCAGAAAATGCTATTTTGCACAAGTGTTTGCAAATGGTAACAGAACATTGATGGCTATGTTGGACAGCAGTGGATACTCCTGGGAACATGCTATCCAGAACGACAACAGTGACATTTGGTTGAACTACAAGCACAGTCCTGTCAGATGACAGTTCAGCCAATTCTTCTTGTTCATGTCCAGTTAAATCAGTAAGCATACATTCAAACGGATTTCGAATCTAATCAAACATGCTTGTGTCATCGTCGCCAAAATACTCATGGAAATAATGTGACAGCTGTTGAATATGGTTCAAAACGGTGCTCGCAATGGCCTCTGTCTTAGTCTCGTTCTCTGTCAGAAAGTCAGCCAGCAGTGGAAACATATCATAAATGCCTTGCTCACATTTTCCCTTCTAGATATGATGTTTTTTCTGGAAGGCATTGATCTTGTCATACGTTTTCAGAACGTTTGAGCCAGGTCCTTGCAATGATAGATTTAAGCTGTTCAAAATGTTGAAAATATCTGCAAGATAAGCTAATCTGGCAACCCACATCTCATCTGTCAAGAACTGTGCCAATGATCTGTTATGCTCATTCAAAATAATGAGCAGTTCATCTCTCAATTCATATACACGCTGCACAATGTGGCCTCATGACAGCCATCTGACTTCTGTATGTAGTAACATGCTTATGCTCTGCTTCCATTTCACGTCATATGTTTTCAAACAAATGATGATTGAGTGTCCTGGCTTTGATAAAGTTAACAGTTTTAATGCACGTGGAAAACACATCCGCAAGATTTTCATCCATATCCTTTGCAGCCAAAGCCTCACAGTGAATCATGCAGTCGGTTGCTACTACATATGGAGCTACTTCTTTCACTCGTGCAACTAGACCTGACTTCTGTCCCATCATTGCAGCAGCACCATCCGTGCATACTCCAACACACTGTGTCCACGCCGATTGTAGAAAAAAAAGTGTCAAGCACATGGTAAAGTTCTTCACTGGTTGTACGCCCTGGGAGCACCTTGCAAAACAAAGTCTTCCAAAGCCTCTCCTTCCCAGCAATAGCAAACATAAGCCAACAACTGTGCAGCACTGGCAACATCAGTACTTTCATCGAGCTGAATCGCAAATCTGACTTGCTGAAGACGAGCTATCAGCTGGCTCTGTATATCTTCCGCCATATCACCAATTCTTCTGTTTACTGTTATCAGACAGTGGAATAGCTTTCAGTTTTTGACTGGATTCTTTTCCCAGTACAACTTCGCACATATCTACTGCTGCAGGCAGTATAAGCTCTTCTCCAATTGTGTGAGGCTTTCTGAAATGTGCTATTCGTAATGCTACCAAATATGATGCATGAAGAGCCTTCTCATTTACAGTGGCGCAGGCTGTCATTTTGCCTTTCTGCTTGAGGTACAGCTTTTGCCGCTCAAAATATTCATTTGGCTTACTGGCAATATCTGGATGCACTGTTGTTAAATGGCGCTTCAATTTCGCTGGTTTCATTGCATCGTTGGACAGTGTTTGCAAACACAACACAGAGAGGTTGGTCTGCATTTGTCTCCACTGTGATGAAGCCATATGAAGTGTATTCTGGATCATACTTGCGTTGTTTTCTCTTTCGGTCACCCTTATCCCCTTCGTCATCAGAATCTTCCTGTTTCTGGTCAGCTTTTCTCTTTAGAAATTTCTCCATACTCAGCAATACACGCTGGACAGTTTAATTACTATTACTGATAAACAAAATTATTAAAACTAATCTCAAATTTACACGCTTGCGCACTTTTCATTTAACAGTGACGTCACTGTGGCATAAATGCACGTTAAGTAAGCAATATTATTAAGGCACACCAACAACGTCACTCAGTCTCGCTAACACAACAGTGCACAACAGAATAATAGTGAGTAGTGAATACTACTGACTACCCTGACTACACAAATCGAATATTAAGCAGCAGCCTACCAGGAGGGAACACCGTATAAGTCTGAGATTGTCACCTATAACAGATAGAATAGATGTGGCTGATTTTCTGAATAGTGGAAAACTGAAGCAAGTAAGCTACGTCTTTGTAACAGGTCGCTTTTCCATTTTTTTTCTTGGCTTGCTCGTGGACCCCCGGCAACCCGCCACGGACCCCCAGGTTGAAAACCTCTGATCTAGATGATAATGTGGTAAATTGGATCAGCAGGTTTGCTGATGACACTAAGATTGGAGGCGTTGTGAACAGTGAGGAAGGCTTTCAAAGCTTGCAGAGGGATCTGGACCAAATGGAAAAATGGTCCAGAAAATGGCAGATGGAATTTAATGCAGACAAGTGTGAGGTGTTGCATTTTGGAAGGACAAATCAAGGTAGGACATTCACAGTAAATGGTAGGGCACTGAGGAGTGCGGAGGAACAAAGGGATCTGGGAGTTCAGACACACAATTCCATGAAAGTGGTGTCACAGGTAGACAGGGTTGTAAAGGCGGCTTTTGGCATCCTGGCATTCATAAATCAAAGTATTGAGTATAGGAGTTGGGATGTTATGCTGAGGTTGTATAAGTCATTGGTGAGACCAAATTTGGAGTATTGTGTGCAGTTCTGGTCACCTAACTATAGGAAGGATATCAGTAAGATTGAAAGAGTGCAGAGGAGATTTACTAGAATGTTGCCGGGTCTTCAGGAGTTGAGTTACAGGGAAAGACTTAACAGGTTAGGACTTTATTCCTAGGAGTGAAGAAGAATGAGGGGAGATTTGATAGAAGTTTACAAAATTGAAGGGCATAGACGGGAAAGATCCTACTCGCATTCTCACCTAGATTAGGTGAGATAAGTACAAGGGGACATGGCTTTAGGGTGAAAGGGGAAAGGTTTAGGGGGAACTTCAGGGGGAACTTCTTCACTCAGTGGTGGGAGTGTGGAACGGGCTGCCATCTGATGTGGTAAATGCAAGTTAACTCAAGTTCTAAGAATAAATTGGATGGATACATGGACGGGAGTGGTCTGGAGGGTTATGGACTGGGTGCAGGTAAGTGGGACTAGCGGAATAAATCTTTGGCACAGATGAGAAGGGCTGAATGGCCTGTGCTGTAGTTTTCTATGGTCCTATGCTGCCTGCATTCTAACTTGCACAAGGAACCATTTCCTGTGCCTTTCCAGACCAAGCCCAGCTCCTGATTAAGCAACAGCATGATCATATAATTCTTACTCTTGTTGTCCGATCCCTCCGTGGCACCAACCATCCCCATTTCTATAATCTTCTAAAATCTTTCCAACTATCTGAGATGCCAGTACTCCTCCAGTTATGACCCTTGATCCTTCCCACACTGATAGCTCCATTAGCTGCCTGCTTCTGAAATTCCCTCTCTGAATTTCTGAGTCTTCTCTTTTGGCAGGACTCTCCTTAAATCCAATCTTTTGGTCAGCAGTACTGATTCCTCGTGGTTCAATGAAGGATTTTATCTGAATACACTCTTGTGAAATGACTAGAGACATTAATAATGTCTTAACAGATCCATAATAATGGACTCTAACATCTTACCAACCACTGAAGTCAAGCTGACCAGCCTAGAACTTCCTGTCTTGTACCTCCCTAAAAGAGTGGAGTGACATTACGATTTTGCAATTGTCTGGAACCATTCCTGACTCTAGTGATTCTTGAAAGATCACAAGTAATGCCTCTACAATCTCTTCAGCTACCTCTTACAGAACCCTAGGGTGTAGTCCATCTGGTCCAGGTGACTTTATCCACCTTCAGACCTTTCATTTTCCCAAGCACCTTCTCCTGAGTAATAGCGACGACACTCACTTCTGTCCCCTGACTCTCTTGAATTTCTGGCACGTCGCTGGTGTCTCCCACAGTGAAGACTGACACAAAATACTTATTCAGTTCATCCACCATTTCTTAGTTCCCCATTACTTCGTCTCCAGCGTCATTTCATGGGGGGTCCGATGTCCACTCTTGCCTCTCTTATACTCTTTACATATCTGAAAAACTTTTGGTATCCTCTGTTATATTATTGGGCAGCTTACCTTCATATTTCATCTTTTCTCCCCTTATTGCTTTTTTAGTTGCCTTCTGTTGGTTTTTGAAAGCTTCCCAATTCGCTAGCTTCCTGCTGGTTTTTGTAATATTGTATGGCCTCTCTTTTGCTTTAATGCTGTCTTCAACTTCCCTTGTCAGCCGCGGTTGCCTCATCCTCCCTTTAGAACGCTGCTGCTTCTTTGGGATGAACTGATCCTGCGTCTTCCAAATTACTCCCAGAAACTCCTGACATTGCTGCTCTATCATCCCTGCTGGGGTCCCCTTCCAATCAACTTCGGCCAGCTCCCCTCTCATGCCTCTGTAGTTACCTTTACTCAACTGTAATACCAATACATCTGGTTTTAGCTTCTCCTCAAACTGCAGGGTGAATCCTATCATATTATGATCAGTGCCTCCTAAGAGTTCCTTTACCTTAAACTCCCTGATCAGATCTGGTTCATTGCGCAAGACCAAATCCAGAACCAACCTGATTTTCCCAACCCACCTACATATTAGAATCCTCCATGACCACTGTAGCATTGCCCTTTTTACATGCTTTTCTATCTCCTGTTGTCATCTGTACCCCACATCCTGGCTACTATTTTGGAGGCCTGTATATAACTCCCATCAGGGTCTTTTTACCCTTGCAGTTTCTTAACTCTACCCACAAGGATTCGACATCTTCTGATCCTATGTCACTTCTTGCTAAGGATTTGATTTCACTCTTCACCAACAGAGCCACCTGCCTGTCTTTTCAATAGGATGTGTCCCTGAATGTTTCTCTCCCAGCTGTGATCTTTCAGCCATGAGTTTGATGGCCACGTCATACCTGCCAATTTCTAACTACTCTATGAGCTCATCTACCTTATTTCATATACTGTGCGTATTCAAATATAACACCTTCAGTCCTGTATTCACCACCCTTCTCAAATTTGTCTACATGTTGCCTGAAGTTAAATCCTTATCCCCTGCTAAAGTTTGTCTTATTCTTTATTCTGGAGACTTCAGTGACCTCTCCCGCACTCTCCTTCCCTTTTACTTTATCCATACTTTTACAATCTGTTGAACCCACCCTGTACTATTTAGTTTAAAGCCCTATCCACAGCCCCAGTTATGCAATTTGTCAGGACCCTGGTCCCAGCGTGATTCAGGTGGAGCCCGTCCCATCAGCACAGCTCCCTCCTTCCCCGATACTGGTGCCAATGTCCCACGAATTCAAACCCACTTCTCCCACACCAATCACTGAGCCATGCATTTAACTCTCTGATCTCATTGACCCTGTGCCAATTTGCATGTGGCTCTGGTAGCAATCCAGAGATGATTACCTTGTTGGAACTGCTTTTTAATTCAGTTCCTAGCTGCTCAAATTCCTTCAGCAGAACCTCTCTCCTTGTTCTACCTACATTGTTGGTACCCACATATGACAGTGGGCTCAGTATGTCATGGTGCCTACTGGAGTAAAGCGCCTTTAAAGGTGGTGGGTGAAGTGGAAGGAGCCATTGGTGCCAGCAGAGGGAGTGGTGCCAGGTCTCAGGGCTTTGTCTGCTGATACCTCATGGCACACAGGCTCTGTGGAAGGGAATTCACTGTTAATATCGTCCTTAAGTCAGCAGGAGCTCTGAGTGGAATGGGAACTGGTCCAGGATCTCCCCCAGAGCCCTGTGTCACTGACTGTATCCCCACTGACATCCCTCTCCCTCACACCATCCCTCAGTAGCCCCACCCCCAGCACCCTGTGTCGCTGACTGTATCCCCACTGGTTAATTCCCCCTCCCTCACACTGTACCTCAGTAACCCCTCCCTCCAGCGCCCTGTGTCACTGACTGTATCCCCACTGGTTTTAGCCCAACTCCGTCACACTCTCCCTCAGTAACCCCTCTCCCCAGTGCCCTGCAATAAACATTGAGCAGACTGTGTGTATTAAGACATGGCTGCACAGAATTTCAATCTTTTATTTGGGAAGAAGGTGGGAGAGTAGGTGTGCTTTGGAATGGTGGGGTGTGAAGATGATAAAGGCATGGATGGGGCTTCCACAGCAGACCTTTGAGGTGAGGTGGCTTTGCACAACAGTCTTAATCCTGCTAACAATGTGAGGACCAGATGTTACACTGAGCTGTGGGTATCCTGGTTCCATCTCGGGCAGGTTCCGAGGATGGCGATGGTTTGGAAATGGACCTGATGTAAGGGATTGATGCCAATAGCTTCATTCCTCCCAACATTTCATCATGGAGTTCTACAGCACAGAAACAGGCCCTTCATGTTCGTGACAACTATTAAGCACCCATCTTTCCTGATCCCATTTAGAGTCATACATGCCGACCAAGATGCCCATCCAAGTTTATGTCATTTGCCTACATTTGGCCCATATCCCTCCAAACCTTTCCCATCCACATACCTGTACAAGTACCTTTTAAATGTTGTTATTGTACCTGCCTCAACCACTTCCTCTGGCAGCTCGTTCCACATACAAACCACCCTCTGTGTGTATATATAAAAAAAAGTTGCCCCGAGTTCCTATTCAGTCTTTCCCCTCCCTCTTTAAACCTATGCCCTCTAGTTCTTGATTCCCCAACCCTGGGGAAGAGACCAGCACTTGGTCTGTGGCCTACTATGTCTTGGTGATTCAAGTGCTTGTACAGATATTTCTGAGATACTTTGGCTGGAGGATTCCTGTTTCTCCATTGCCGGATATCAGAGCAGCAGTCTGACAGCTGAGAGACAGTGGAGGGGTCAGGGGTGAAACTGGTGTCACCAGCATACACGTGAAAAATGATGCCGTGTTATGTCGGGGCAGACTGGGGATGAGAAATGGAAGGTCCCAAGGTTCGATCCTCAAGATGTCAGGAGGAGCAGCCCAGGAAGAGAAGTCATTCCCTTGATTCACCTGGATGCAAGCAGGTGGGTGGAGCACACTTGGCTGGATGGAGGAGGTTGATGTGCCCATGTCAAGGTTTGCAGGCAGGTTGGGAAGGGAGGGGGATGGTTTACTCCTCCCCATTGTCATACAGGATGTCACTACTGCCTTTGATCAAAGACACATTACTACTGCGGCCAGCACAGAAACCTGATTAGAGGGAAAGATGGAAATGAATTTGGGAGTCTGCAATAGGTTTGTGGACTGATATGGGTCCCATCCTGAATCTGGTGTCAATGGATTGGATCTGATGCCTCTTTACTCTATGCATTAGTCGGTTCTACCCTGAGCTCCAGAGTTTAAGATCTAATGAGCTTGGAGGAACCCTCACCACAGGTCAGGTTGGGAAAATCTCCCAGTTATGCTCCATGGTTTTGATTTTAAAATATTGTGATTGTAAAGAGTTTTTAAGGTGAGATTTTGTACCCAGGGACAGCAGCTGTAGTTGTTTTGTGAAGTCAGCTTGTGACTGTGATGTCAGCTGTCAGGAAAAGGGTGTCTGTTGAAGCTGCTCTGTCTTTATATCTCCATAATAACTTTTTATCAACGTGCATGTGTCCACATACTCCTGCAAGCAACAGCCTGACCCCAACTCTAAGTTTTTCAGTCGTGGGGGTGTGCCCCACCCATTGAACAAGTGAGCTTAACTCTCCTGGTGTTGGTGGCCTGGTCAGTACACAGCAGCTGGGCTGGTGGCAAGCTTGTTGGCTGGGGAATGACCTCAGCTTTATACTGTGTGTGAACATGAGGTTGAGGTTGCGGTTGTGTGTGAGGCAATGCTGATGTGTTGAGAGTCAACTACAAAGGAGGTAGGTCTTGGGATATTGATTTCACTCAGCAGGAGACGTGACTCAGAGTGAGAGGCTGAAGTCTCAAGCAGGTAAGTCTCGGGACTTGTTGATTACACTCAACAGGACCCTACAATTGGTACATCTGAAAATTGTTAGTTAATGGCTGATTAGCTAATTGACTTCTTTTTATTGGCTGTGTCAGGGACAAGTGGAGTGTTTATTGTGTGAGTGGGTCAGTGTTATTGTGGGGGAGCTGAGGCTTTGGTGTGAAGAAGTGGAGTAAATAGCTCATGTTTGGAGAGTGAGGCAGCTCTCCAGGAGCAAAGGCTTCAGAGGAAAGACAGTAGTAAGAACAGGTAAGGGTTTTATTTTGTATTCTTGTTATCATTGATTCAGCTTTGGTTCAGGAGGCTTTGGGAGTGGAGGCTAAGGTGAGGTTCAGATAAGATTTTTACTTTCTTATTTCATAGTAGAGCAGTGAAATGGCAGTCAGGGCAGTGGTGTGGTCCTCTAGGATGTGGGAAGTCAGGGAGACCTCCAGTGTCCCTGAGGATGGCACCTGTGAGAAGTGCATCTGGCTGCGGGTCCTTGCCAGAGGAAAGCCATGGTGACCAGGTCTCTGGCACTGAGTCTCCCTCTGGCTCAGAAGGGAATGGGGTGCAGTAGTGGTAGAGGATTTATTGGTCAGGGGAACAGACAGGAGGTTCTGTGGATGAGAACAAGATTCCTGAATAGAATGTTGCCTCCCAGGTGTTGGGGTCAGATGTCTCGGATCCAGTCCACAGCATTCTTAAGGGGGAGGGTGAGCAGCCAGCAGTCGTGATCCACATCGGTACCAATGACATAGGCAGGACCTCGTCACTTTTCCTGCAAAGTGAGTTCAGGGAGTTAGGTGCCAAGTTAAAAGATGGGACCTCCAGGGTGGTGATTTCAGGATTGCTACCCCTGCCATGTGCTAGTGAGGCAAGAAATAGGAAGATAGTGCAGTTTAACATGTGGCTAAGTAGATGGTGCAGCAGGGAGGGTGTCAGATTTTTGGATCATTGGGCTCTCTTCCAGGGCAAGTGCGATCTGTACAAATGGGATGGTTTCCTCCTGAACTGGAGGGGACCAAAATCCTTGTGGGAAGGTTTGCTAGTGCTTTTTGGGGGGTGGGGTTTAATCTAAGAGTTGCAGGGAGGTGGGAACCAGAGTGGCAGGACAACGTGGAGAGGCTGTGGGGAAAGTAGATCGAAAGCCTACAAGTAAAGACAAGTCAACAGATTGATGAACATGGTGGGACTAGTGTTCTGAGATGCATCTATTTCAATGCAAGGAGTATTGTAGGTAAGGCAGATAAACTTAGAGCACGGATCAGCACATGGAGTTATGATGTTGTAGCCATTAGTGAGACTTGGTTGCAAGAGGGGCAGGACTGGCAGCTCAATGTTCCAGAGTTCTGATGTTTTAGATGTGATAAAGGGGGAGGGGTGGCATTACACGGCAGTGCTCAGAGGCCATACTGGAGGGTTCAACTACCGAGACAATATGGGTGGAGCTGAGGAACAAGAAGAGGATGACCATGTTAATGGGACTATATAGACCTCCCAATAGTCGGTGGGATCTAGAGGAACAAATTTGTAGAGAAATAGCAGACAGTTGCAAGAAAAATAAAGTTGTGATGGTAAGTGATTTTAACTTTCCACATATTGACTGGGACTCCCATTCTGTAAAGGGATTGGATGGGACAGAGTTTGTCAAATGTTGAGGAAAGTTTCCTTAATCGATATGTGGAGGTCCCAACTGGAGAGAGCGTGATACTAGATCTCCTCTTGGGGAACGAGACAGGGCAGGTGACAGAAGTGAGTGTAGGGGAACACTTTGGATCTGGTGATCATAATTCACAAAATTGGTCCTCTTGATCAGCGTGGCCATCTATTCATGGAGCTGAAAGAGATGGAGGAGATCTCCAATCAATTTTTTGCATTGTATTTACTCTGGAGACAGACACAGACTTTTGAACGGAGGCAAATATGTAGTGAGGTCATGGACCATATCTGGATTACTGAAGAGGATGTGTTGGCTGCCTTGAGGTTAATTAAAGTGGATAAATCCCCAGGGCCTGACAAGATGCCCTCTCGAACCATGTGGGAGGCTAGTGCAGAAATTGCAAGAGCCCTGGCAGGGATATTTAAAACGTCCCTAGTCATGGGTGAGGTGTTGGAGGATATCTAATCTTGGTCTATTGTTCAAGAAAAACTCTAAGATTAAGCTGGGAAATTGGAGGCTGGTGACCCTGACGTCAGTCGTGGGTAAATTATTGGAAGGTATTCTCAGAGACAGGATATGAGTATTTGGATTGACAGGGCCTGATTAGGGATAGTCAACGTGGCTTTGTGCATGGCAGGTCATGTCCAACCAACCTTAGTTTTTTGAGGAAGTTACCAAGAAGGTTGAGGAAAAGGCAGTAGATGTTGTCTACGTGGACTTTAGCAAGGCCTTTGACAAAGTCCTGCATGGGAGGCTGCTCCAGGAGGTTAAGTCACTTGGCATTCAGGGTGAAGTAGCCAATTGGATTCAATATTGATTTAGCAGGAGCCAGAGTGTAGTAGATATCGTCTCTCTGACCGGTAGCCTGTGACTAGCGGTGTGTTGCCGGGATCAGTCATGGCTCCATTGTTGTTTTCATCTATATTAATGATTTAGATGATAATGTGGTAAACTGGATCAGCAGATTTGCAGATGACACCAAAATTGGGGGTGCAGTGGACAAAGAGGCTAACAAAGCTTGCAGTGTCATCTGAACCAGCTGGGAAAATGGGCTGAAAAATGGCAGATGTAATTTAATGAAGACAAGTGTGAGGTGTAGTACTTTGGGAGGACAAAAGATGGCAAGACTTGCTCAATGAATGGTAGGTCACTGAGGTGTGCAGTAGGACAAAGACCTGAGAATACGGATCCATAGTTTCTTGAAAGTGGCATCACAGGTAGATAGGGTCATAAAGAGAGCTTTTGGAACATTGGCCTTCATAAATCAGGGCACTGAGTACAGGAGTTGGGATGTTATGTTGAACTTGTACAAGACATTGGTGAGGCCAAATTTAGAGTATTGTGTGCAGTTCTAGTCACCTACCTACAGGAAAGATATCAAGAAGCTTGAAAGAGTGCAGAGAACATTGGAGAGGTACCACCAACTGTCCCCATCGTCACTGAAAGAATAAGTGAAGCTACACTGGAAGAATAAGTGAAGCAAGCAGACAATAAGGTGCAAGGCCATAACAAGGTAGACTGAGGTCAAGAGTCCATCTTGGTGTACTAGGGAACTGTCCAATAGTGTTATAACTGGATCAAAGCTATCCTTGAGCCTGGTAGTACATGCTTTAAGGATTTTGGATCTTCTGCCCAATGGGAGGTATTGGTTTATTATTGTCACTTGTACCGAGGTACAGTGGAAAAACCTGTCTTGCATACTGATCGTACAGGTCAATTCATTACACAGTTCAGTTACATTGAGTTAGTACAGAGTGCATTGATGTAGTACAGGTAAAAACAATAACAGTACAGAGTGAAGTGTCACAGCTACAGAGAAAGTGCAGTGCAATAAGGTGCAAGGTCACAACAAGGTAGATCGTGAGGTCAGAGTCCATCTCATTGTAGAAGAGAACCGTTCAATAGTCTTATCACAGTGGGATAGAAGCTGTCCTTGAGCCTGGTGGTATGTGCCCTCAGACTCCTGTATCTTCTACCTGATGGAAGAGGAGAGAAGAGAGAATGACCCGGGTGGGTGGGGTCTTTCATTATGCTGGCTGCTTCACCAAGGCAGCGAGAGGTAAGGAGGCGAGGCTTGTTGTCCTGGGCAGAGCAGTTGCTGTACCAAGCTGTGATGCATCCAGATAGGATGCTTTCTATGGTGAATTGATAAAAGTTGGTGTCAAAGGGGACATGCCAAATTTCTTTAGCCTCCTGAGGATGTAGAGGCACCGGTGAGCTTTCTTGGCCGTGGCATCTACGTGATTTGTCCAGGACAGGTTGGTGATGTTCACTCCCAGGAACTAGAAGCTCTCAGCCCTCTCGACCTCAGCACCATTGATGTAGACAGGTGTATGTGCCATCACCCCCCTTCCTGATGTCTGACCAACTCATTTGTTTTACTGACATTGAAGGAAAGGTTGTTGTCATGAGTTCATGTCACTAAGCTCTCTCCTTCCTGTACTGCAACTCGTCATTATTTGAGATACGGCCTACAATGGTGGTATCATCTGCAAACTTGTAGATGAAGTTAGAGCAGATTCTGGCCACACAGTCGTGTGTATAGGGAGTAGAGTCAGGGGTTGAGGACGCAGCCTTGTGGGGCACCAGTGTTGAGAATAATCGTGTCGAAGGTATTGCTGCCTATCCTCACTGATTGCGGTCTGTTGGTTAGAAAGTCAAGGATCCAGTTGCAGAGGGAGGTGTTGAGTCCCAGGTCTCGGAGTTTGGTGATGAGTTTGCTTGGAATTATAGTATTGAAGGCAGAGCTGTAGCCAATAAACAATAGTCTAACGTTGGTGTCTTTACTGTCCAGATGCTCCAGAGCTGAGTGTAGGGCCAGGGAGATGGTGTACACTATAGACCTGTTTTGGCAGTTGGCAAATTGTAGTGTGTTGAGGTTGTCTGGGAGGCTGGAGTTGATGTGTGCCATGACCAACCTCTCAAAGCACTATGATGGTGGATGTCAGAGCCACTGGGCGGTAGTCATTAAAGCACATTACCTTGTTTTTCTTAGGTACCAGGATGATAGTGTCTTTAAACAGGTGGGAACCTCAGATTGAAGCAGGAAGAGGTTAAAAATTTCTGCAAATACTCCTGCCAGCTGATCGGCACAGGATCTGAACGCATGGCCAGGGACACCATCCAGGCCAGATGCTTTCCACAGGTTCACTCTCCAGAAAACTGATTTTTGCATCCTCAATGTTGACTATGGGTTCAAGTTCATTGGAGGCTGGAGGGGTGGGTGGTGACAATTCACTGCTCTTTGGTTCAAAATGTGCATAAAATGCATTATACTCATGGGGAAGGGATATGTTGTTGACTATGCTGTCTGACTTTGTTTTGTACCCCATTACAGCATTTAAGCCCTGTCACAACTGATGGCTGGTCTAGGACTCTTTTGGATTGGTATAGTCTGTTGGCATTTGATAGCTTTTTGGAGGTTGTATCTCAATTTCTTGGTGAGGCCAAATTTGGAGTATTGTGTGCAGTTCTGGTCACCTAACTATAGGAAGGATATCAGTAAGATTGCAAGAGTGCAGAGGAGATTTACTAGAATGTTGCTGGGTCTTCAGGAGTTGAGTTACAGGGAAAGATTGAACAGGTTAGGACTTTATTCCTTGGAGTGTAGAAGAATGAGCAGAGATTTGATAGAGGTTTACAAAATGATGAGGGGTATAGACAGAGTTAATGCGAGTAGGCTCTTCCCACCGAGATTAGGAGAGATAAGTACTAGAGGACATGGCTTTAGGGTGAAAGGGGAAAGGTTTAGGGGAAACTTCTTCGCTCAGTGGTGGGAGTGTGGAACAAGCTGCCATCTGACATGGTAAATGCAGGCTCACTTAAATTTTAACAATAAATTGGATAGATACATGGATGGGAGAGCTCTGGAGGGTTATGGACTGGGTGCAGGTAAATGGGACTAGCAGAATAAAGTTTAGGCACAGACTAGAAGGGCTTAATGGCCTGTTTCTGTGCTGTAGTGTTCTGTGGCTCTAAAGGTCAGGTTCACCTGATTTGAATGCTGCAGTTCTGGACTTCACTAAGGATGGGATCTCCTGGTTCATCCATGGTTTCCCGTTTGGGAACACCCGTATTGTCCTCTTTGGTACACAGTCCTCCACACACACTTGCTGATAAAGTCTGTGATGGTGGTGACATACTCATCAAGGCTGGCAGCTGAGTCTTTGAACATGGACCAGTCCACTGACTCAAAGCAGTCACGTAGGAGCTCATCTGCTTCCTCAGACCAGCACTGCACGACTCTCTGTACCGGATCCTCCCGTTTCATTTCCTGTTTGTATGCAGGGAGAAGGAGCAGAGCCTGGTGCTCTGACTTGCCAAAGTGTATGTTGGGGGGTGGGCAGGTGGTGGTGGTGGTGGTGGCGGCGGCGGCTCGGTAGGTATCTTTGGTTGTGTAGCAATGGTCAAGGGTGTTTGGGGAGCCCTGGTGGGACAGGGGATGTGCTGGTAGTATTTTGGTAACACTTGTGAAGTTGGCCTGGTTGAAGTCACCTGAAGTGATAGAGGGCCTCTGGGTATCAAGGGACTTGAGGGGCAAGTTTTTCCATGGAGGGTGGTGCTTTAGAAGTTTAGACAGCTGCATAGATAGCAAAGGTTCAGAGGGAAATGGGCCAAACACGGGGAAGTGAGACTAACTTGGGTCAGCAACTTGGCTAGCATGGATGAGATGGGCTGAAGGGGCTGTTGCCCTGCTCCATTATTCTGACTAGCTTTGCTCGACATCATGATTGTGGGCAAGTTGGGCCAAAGGGCCTCTTTCTATGCTGCAATTGTGGTATGAATCCAGTTCGTATTAGGACAGAACTGGTGCTGCTTCCCCATTGGGGAAGCCGCTGGCTGCAAAGTTGATGAGATGAAAGTTCCCCAGCCCCATCCCGCTCCATGCCACGTTCAAACATAGCCTGACTCTGGGTTTACTGAGTAATTTTGGCAAAAGGCCTGGTCCCAGCCCAGTAGTTTCTGCTGTCAGGCACAGATAGAACTGGGTGTGGACTTCTGATACCACACTGAAATTGGGACTAGCATTCTTAAGAGAGAGGGCAACCCCCAAGGGCCTGTTGCTTTAAGAGGGTTAGGGAGGGAAGTGTAGAATGTACACAGGCACCAGCCCTCTCACACTCACAGCAACCGCTTTGTCACTCGTGGTTTCCATGGAGACACTCTGACAGAGTTGGGATTTGCGCAGTCTCAGGAAGCCAGGCCATCACCCGTGGTTACTGATTGGGAGACTCCTTGCATTCACCAAGCATGAAACCCCCTCCCTCCAGGAAACACCGGCACCCCTGTAATCTGCCTGCTTCACAGTGGTTTGGTGGCATAGTTTGATTTAGAAACTTTCCTCATGATTTGTCACTGGGAAATTGGCCAATATCCTGACTTTTCAGTTCTCCTTTGCTCTGAGTAAGGTGTAGGTTCGGGAGTTTTATAAAGTTTTCTCTTCATTAGTTGTTTAATTCTCACCCAGGAGACGTTTGAATGCGGAGAATGCTGTCTGCCCTGTAGCTGTGGCTGGCGGTGGAGACGGATTAGTTGAAGAGGATTGGACAGCCTGAGAAGGACTGGACACTGGTCTACACCAGGTCAGTGACTCCAACGAGCAGTGATGAACACGGAGCTCAGTGAGGCAGCCGAGGGGGTTCAGTGTGCCTGGGAGTGGAGGGGGGGGGATGTACACCAGAGGAGGTTCAGTGTGTGAGAGGGTTGGGGGGGGGAGACCAGAGGAGGTTCAGTGTGTGAGGGGGTGGGGGGAGATATGAGAGGGGGTTCAGTGTGTGGGGGGCGGGGGCGGTGGGAGGGAAACCAGAGGGGGTTCAGTGTGCCTGGGAGTGGAGGGGGGGGGGGATGTACACCAGAGGAGGTTCAGTGTTTGAGGGGGTGGGGGGAAATATGAGAGGGGGTTCAGTGTGTGGGGGGGGCGGTGGGAGGGAAACCAGAGGGGGTTCAGTGTGCCTGGGAGTGGAGGGGGGGGGGGATGTACACCAGAGGAGGTTCAGTGTTTGAGGGGTGGGGGGAGATATGAGAGGGGGTTGTGTGTGGGGGGGGGGGCGGTGGGAGGGAAACCAGAGGGGGTTCAGTGTGCCTGGGGGTGGGGGGAGAGATGAGAGGGGGTTGGGGGGGGGGAGACCAGAGGGGGTTCAGTGTGCCTGGGGGTGGAGGGGGGAGGGAGATGAAAGGGGTTTCAGTGTGCCTGGCTGGGGGAGGTTTGTGGGGAGAGAGGTTGACGAGAGGGGATTCAGTGTGCCTGCGGGGGGAAGAGGGAGACGAGGGGGTTCAGTGTGCCTGGGGGTGGGGAGATGAGAGGGGGTTCAGTGTGCCTGGGGGTGGGGGGGGTGGGGAGAGGGAGACGAGAGGGGGTTCAGTGTGCCTGGGGGTGGGGGGGTGGGGAGAGGGAGACGAGAGGGGGTTCAGTGTGCCTGGGGGTGGGGGGGAAGAGGGAGATGAGAGGGGGTTTAGTGTGCTTGGGGGTGGGGGGGAAGAGGGAGACCAGAGGGGGTTCAGTCCACCTGGGGGTGGGGGGGGGTAGATGAGAGGGGGTTCAGTGTGGGAGGGAGTTGTGTGTTTGGTGGGGTGGGGGGAGGTGGTGGGGGACTGAGGAGGTTCAGTGTGCCGGGGGGCCCAGGGCGAGAGGAGCAGCATGTCAGTGTGCTGGCGGACACGAGGTACTTACTGACTATCAAGCCCTTAAGTTTGGGGTGGGGGATGTCTCAGCATCTGGAGGCTGGGGAAGAGGGGGCTGTCGGACGATTGGTGTGAATTGGTCTGGAGGGTCAATGTGGGTAGTGGTCGGCGGGATTGTGGGGGTCAGTCTGGGGCGGTGTGATGGCTCAGTGCTGGGGATTGTTCAGTCTGGCAGTGTCGGGGTCAGTGTCGGTGGGACCTGGTCCTGTCAGGGCTTAGAGGTTGGGACTTCTGGTGGGTCACTGAGGTGGAATTGTAGGGCCAGTGTGTGGAGACAGTATGGAAGGATCTGGAAGGTGGCTGTGGGGTAGGTACACATGTTCCCAACTGCTGGACTATTCCAGAGTTGTTACTGCCTGCAACCTACACCTCATAAACCAAGGCCTGCCTTGAAGTTCTCCTCTGTCTGAAGGGACATCCTTCAGTCTTTCACCCTCAGTGGGTGAAACTATCTCATTGAAGATGAGAGGTTTAGGAGTGATGTACTGAGAACCAGCCACCACTGATTTTGGTTGGGGGGGAGGGGTTGCGGGGGGCTCACCTATCAAAGAAGCAGAACCTTAGAGATACAAATGCTGGAAATCTGGAGCAACGTAACAGAGCTGGGGAAACCCACTGGGTCAGGGAGGGAAATGGACAGTCAATGTTTCAGGTTTTCATCTGGATTCGAGCCCTAATGAAGAGTCTCAACCTGAAACATTGACTGTCCGCTTCCCTCCACAGATGCTGCCTGACCCACTGGGTTCCTCCAGCTGTGTTGGAGCTCTGGGTGTTGGAAGCACCTCTGACCCCACAGAGCAGTGGGAATCTGGAACTTTTCCCACAAAACTTGTGGATACTGGAGGTCAGCAGAAAATTCCACTTTCAAAGTTGTGGAGCAATGGTGGTGACTTGATTTGAACAACTTCCAGTTCCATCGTGCCTTTGAGTTTGTGAAACACCCTGAGGTCACCAAATAAAACTGAACACCCAACCACAAGTGACTGACTTTGGCCATTCGGTCGAGAGTTGGTCAAGTAGGCAGATCTTGGTCAATGACAAGAAAGAGAGATGAGTTGGCAATGCAGGGGAGAGGGTTCGGGAGGGATTCCTCAGCCCAATCCCGCCTGGTCTCGACCGCTGGGGAAGCAACATTTGGAGTGGGAATGATCAAGAGAAATGTCACACAAAGTGGTGGTCTGGGCTTCTGGGACTGAATGTCCCCCTGTTGCTCCATGGGACTGGAAGGAGCTGCCGGGAGGGCAGTTAGATGGGACTTGAATTAACGCTTCTGTCAGGATGTTGGATAAAAGATGAGAAACGTGGGATGACATGTTGGCCCATTGGTTCCAGCAGAACAAACCCTTGAGTCCCAGTTGCCTGCCCCCTCCCCATTTCCCTGTCGCTATGTAAATGTTTCTATCTTGGGTTCATCAAACCCCCCTTTTGGTGCTTTTGACACTTTACCTATACGGAGTAATTTTACAGTAGACAGTTAATTTACCAGAGCAAAACAAAAGGAGCTCAGTGGGTCAGGCAGCATCTGTAGTGAGAAATCGACAGTTATGTTTCAGGTCGAGACCCTTCATGTCAACTGCCCACTTTCCCCACAGATGCTGCCTGATCCACTCAGTTCCTCCAGCAATTTTTGTTGCTTCCAGATTCCAGCATCTGCAGTCCCATGTCTCTGGTTAACCTACCAGCACATCCTTGGGATGTGGGAGGAAGCTGGAGCATCTGGAGGAAACTCGTGTGGTCACAGAATGTACAAACTCCACACAGGCATGATCGGAGATTAGGATTGATCCTGAGTGTCAAGATTCATGAGGCTGTGCTCACTGTGCTGCCCAGATGGGAAAGTCTCAGAGGCAGGGACCTGGCTTGTGGTTTGTGGTCATGGTTGGACGGTCAGTAAGGAAAGGCCCAAATGTCCTCTGCAAGGACTGTGATGGTGGAGCTGGGGCCTGTCTCCCTGGTCACTATTTAAACCCTGTGTTTCTCCTCTCCTCCAGGTGGTCCAGATGGTTTGTGAAATGAAACTCAGGGGCTCCTTTGGTGCCAATGCGGCTGGCAGCATCCTGCAGCGGTTCGGTGCTATCGCCATCTACCCGCAGCAGATCCTGGAGGATGTCCTGCCCAAGGTGCCCAGCACTGTGAGGGAGTCTGACGTCCCCAAGCTGTTCCGGGAGCCATACATCCACAGCGGTTACCGGCCGGTGGAGCAGGACTGGAAGTATTACCTGCTCAGCCTCTTCCAGCCCCACAACGAGGCTCTCAACGTCTGGACCCACCTGCTGGCAGCCCTCGTGCTCCTGACCCGCTTCGTTGTCTTCCTGGAGACCGCCTCTCCTTTCCCCACTGTCTACAGCCTTCCGCTCTGCTGCTTCGTCCTGGCCTGCGTGATCTACCTGTCCTGCAGCGTGCTGGCCCACCTTTTCCAGTCCAAGTCCGAGCTGGCGCACTACTCCTTCTACTTCCTGGACTACGTGGGGGTGGGCACCTACCAGTATGGAAGTGCCCTGGCACACTACTACTACTGCACGGAGCTGGACTGGCTGTGGGTGATCCAGCCCTTCTTCCTGCCCCTGGCTGCCCTCCTTGGCTGGCTCTCCTGCATCGGCTGCTGCTTCTCTAAGATCCACTTCCAGCGGCCTTACCCCATCCGCCGCAAGGTGTTCCAGGTGGTGCCCGCCTTCCTGGCCTACGTGCTGGACATCAGCCCCATTGTGCACCGTATCACCAGCTGCTGGGCGACGGGCTGCACCGACGACGCCGTCTGGTATCACAGCCTGCAGATCCTCCTCTTCGTGGTGGCCTCCGGCTTCTTCTCCTGCCCAGTGCCAGAGAAGTACTTCCCTGGGAGCTGTGACATCGTCGGCCACGGCCACCAGATCTTCCATGTCTTCTTGGCTCTGTGCACACTGGCCCAGCTGGAGGCTGTGCTGCTCGACTACAGGAGCCGGCGGGAGGTGTTCACTGCCCGAGGCGACGAGGGCACGGTCTACGCCGCTTGCAACCTCTTCATGCTGCTGCTGATGTGCAGCAGCTGCTCAGCGCTCTACCTGCGCGGTGTCATTAAGCGCAGACTACGGAAGCGAGGGGACTGAGGGCCGGCTGGGCTCCCAGTCTTGGTCCCGGCTTTATCTGAGGATTTGCCTGTGCTCTAACAGCTTAACGTTGTGTGTGAATAGATACGGATCTCACCAGGGCCTGGCCAACTGCTGGCTTCAGTTCACGTTTATTGGTTGCCTCAAGGGACGGGATGAGTCTGTCCCCCTTGTTGAGGGCCCAGCGCTGCTGGTGATTGGGGCTGGGGTGGGCCAGACTGTGGAGTGGGTGGCTGATGCTACTGTGGGAGCCAGTCCACTAATCCATGGGTCAGGGGCCTGGCACAGAGGCTAGCAAAGTCTCCTCGGAGAGCTGCTTGAACAGCTGTACTCCAAGGAGTTCAGACAGGAGGGTCCAAGGTCCTACTGGGGGAAGCTGTGCTGTATCTGCTCTGGGAGTGTGATGGGATGGTGTAGAGAGAGCTTCACTCTGTGTCTGACCCTAAGAGTGTGTGATGGGACAGTGGAGAGGGAGCTTCACCCTGTGTCTGACCCTGAGAGTGTGTGATGGGACAGTGTGGAGGGAGCTTCACTGATTAACCCATGCTGTCTGTACCTTGAGTGTCATGGGGACAGTCTGGAGGGTGTTTTACCATATCTGACCCATGCTGTCCCTGTGTAGGATCGTGTGGTGAGACAGTGAGAGACCATCACTTTGTACCTAATCCATGCTGTAGAATCATAGTATTGTTGAAAATGTACAATTTAGGAAAATGCCTTGCTCTGGACAATAGATCACCCCAGCTAATCCCATCCAACCTTTCATCTCTTGGTCTATGGCTCCGCACATCCAAGTACCGTTTGTGGTGAGTGTCTCTGCTACCACCACCTTTATCAGGCAGTCAGTTCCAGACTCTAACAACCCTCTGGGTGGGGAAAATATCACCTCACCTCCCCTTTAATCCTCCTCCCACTTGCTTTTTATCTACAGCCCTGAGCTTTGTCATCCCCAGCTTGTGAACTATTGGATGTGATTTCAAGAGGAATGGTTACTAAGTTTGCAGGTGACACAATGTGATGGTGTTGTGGATAGTGAAAGTTGCCTGAGGTCACAGTAGGATGGAGATCAGATGGAAATTTGGGTGGAGTGTTGGCAGATGGAACTTAATCCCAATAAGGGCAAGATGATTCAGTTTGGGAAGTCTAATAAGGGTAGGACATGTACAGTGAATGGTTGAGTGCTGAGGAATGCTGGTGAATAGTGGGATCGATGGATCCTAGTCCATACTTAAGTGGCAACACGGGTTACTAGGGTGGTGAAGAAGTCATATGGCATGTTTGCCTTCATGGGTCAAGGCACAGAATATGAATTGGGAAGGAGGCCGTGGGGGTGACCTGACACAAGATTGAGAGGCTTGGTGGGGGTACCAAAAATGAGAGGACCTAGGTTTATGCAAAATCACAAGACAAAGGAGCAGAAGTAGGCCATTCGGCCTATCGGCTCTGCTCCGCCACTTCATGAGCTAAACTATTCTCCCATCTAGCCCCAGTTCCTGGCATTTTTCCCCATAACCCTTGATACCCTGACTAATTAGATACCTATCAATCTCCTCCTTAAACACCCCCAATGATCGGCCTCCACAGCTGTACGTGGCAACAAATTCCATAAATCCATGACCCTCTGGCTAAAGAAATTTCTCCGAATCTGTTCAAAATGGATACCCTCTAATTCTAAGACTGTGCCCTCTTGTCCTGGACTCACCCACCATGGAAAACAACTTAGCCACATCTACTCTGTCCAGTCCCTTCAACATAGAACAATACAGGCCCTTCGGCCCACCATGTTGTGCCAACCTTCAAACCACTCCTAAGACTATCTAACCCCTTCCTCCCACTTATCCCTCTCTTAAATTCCTCCATATGCTTATGTAAGAACATAACTTGACCAACATATCAGCCTCCACCACCACCCCAGGCAGTGCATTCCATGCACCAACCACTCTCTGGGTGAAAAACCTCCCTCTGACATCTCCCTTGAACTTCCCACCCATTAAGTTAAAGCCATGTCCTCTTGTATTGAGCATTGGTGCCCTGGAAAAGAGGTGCTGGCTGTCCACTCTATCTATTCCTCTTAATATTTTGTATATCATATCTCCTCTCATCCTCCTCTCCAATGAGTAAAGCCCTATAGTCTCTCCTCATAATCCATACTCTAATCCAGGCAGCATCCTGGTAAATCTCCTCTGCCCCCTTTCTAACACCTCCACATCCTTCCTATAATGAGGAGACCAGAACTGGACACAGTACTCCAAGTGTGGTCTAACCAGAGTTTTGTAAAGCTGCATCATTACTTCACGGCTCTTAAACTCGATCCCCTGATTTATGAAAGCTAACATCCCATAAGCTTTCTTAACTACCCTATCCACCTGTGAGGCAACTTTCAGTGATCTGTGGATATGAACCCCCAGATCCCTCTGCTCCTCCACACTGCCCAGAATCCTGCCATTTACCTTGTACTCCACCTCCACAAACTCCTTGTCCTTCCAAAGTGTACCACCTCACACTTCTCCAGATTGAACTCCATCTGCCATTTGTCAGCCCAGCTCTGCATCCTATCAATGTCCCTCTGTAAGCTTCGACAACCCTCCACACAATCCACAACACCACCGATCTTAGTGCCATCCGCAAACTTACTAACCCAGCCTTCCACCCCCTCATCTAAGTCATCTGTAAATATCACAAATAGTAGAGGTCCCAGAACCGCTCCCTGTGGGACACCACTAGTCACAGCCCTCCAATCTGAATGCATTCCCTCCACCACAACCCTCTGCCTTCTATAGGCAAGCCAATTCTGAATCCACATGGCCAAGCCTCCCTGGATCCTTTGGACTCTAACCTTCTGAAGAAGTCTACCATGCGAAACCTTGTCAAACGCCTTACTAAAATCCATATACACCACATCCACTGCACTACCCTCATCAATCTTCCTGGTCACCTCCTCAAAGAACCCTATCAGGCTTGTGAGGCAAGATCTTCCCTTCACAAAGCCATGCTGGCTATCCCTAATCAGTCCATGATTCTCTAAATGCTCATAGATCCTATCTCTTAGAACCCCTTCTAACAGCTTACCCACCACAGACGTAAGGCTCACCGGCCTGTAATTCCCTGGACTATCCCTACTACCTCTTTTGAATAAGGGGACAACATTCGCCACCCTCCAATCCTCCTGTACCATCCCTGTGGACAATGAGGACTCAAAGATCCTAACCAATGGTTCAGCAATCTCCTCCCTCGCCTCGCGAAGCAGCCTGGGGAATATTCCGTCAGGCCCCGGGGACTTATCTGTCCTAATATTTTCTAACAACTCCAACACACCCTCTCTCTTGATATCTACATAATCTAGAACATTAACCTCACCAACACTGTCCTCAGCATCATCAAGACCCCTCTCCTTGGTGAATACTGAAGAGAAGTATTCATTGAGAACCTCACCCACTTCCACAGCTTCCAGGCACATCCTCCCACCTTTGTCTTTAATCGGACCTACCTTTACTCTAGCCATCCTTCTGCTCTTCACGTACGAGAAAAAAGCCTTAGGATCCTCCCTAACCCTACTTACCAAAGCCTTTTCATGTCCCCTTCTCACTTTCATCAGCCCCTTCTTAAGTTCCTTCCTGCTACTCTATATTCCTCACGAGCCCTGTCCGATCCTTGCTGCTTACACCTTATGTATGCTGCCGCCTTCTTCCTAACTAGTCGTTCCACCTCTCTCGTCACCCATGGTTCCTTCATCCTGCCATTCCTTCTCTGCCTCACCGAAATGTTTCTGAGGTCCCCTCTCATTCTTCTGTACTCCAATGAATATGGTCTAAGAACCAACAAACGCTCCTCAGTTGTCAGCCCTTTCATTCTGTGATTCATCCTTGTAAATCTTCTCTGAACCCTCTCCGGCGTCAGTACATCCTTTTGAAGATCAGGGGCCCAAAACTGCACACACTATTCCAAATGAGGTCTCACCAGTGCCCCATCCTTATTTTGATACACTATTCCTCTTGAAATGAATGCCAACATAGCATTTGCTTTCTTTACCACTGACACAACCTGGAGGTTAACCTTTAGGGTATCCTGCATGAGGACCCCCAAGTCTATTTGCATTTCTGAATTTTGAATTTTCTCCCCATCTAGATAATCTGCCCACTTGTTTCTTCAAAGTGTACAAAGGCACATTTCTCAACATTGTATTTCATCTGCCGGTCTTTGCCCATTCTCCTAAACTGTCCAAGTCTCTCTGCAGCCTTTTTGTTTCTTCAACATTTCCTGCTCCTCCACCTATCTTGGTGTCATCTGCAAACTTAGCCACAAAACCATTTATTTCATAATCTAAATCATTGATATGCAGTGTGAAAAGAAGTGGCCCCAACACTGACCCTTGCAGAACACTGCCAGTAACTGGCAGCCAACCAGAACAGGATGCCTTTATTCCTGACCTTTGCTTTCTGTCCATCAGCCAATGCTCTACCCATTCTAATATCCTTCCTGTAATTCCAATGACACTCTCGTGTGGCACCTTATTGAAGGCTTTTTGAAAATCCAAATACACAACATCCTCTGTTTTCCCTCTTGTCCATCCTACTTGAGATTGCCTCAAAAAATTCCAATAGGCAGGGTCTTCCCTTCATGAAACCATGCTGGCTTGGACCTACCTTGTCACGCACCTCTAGGTATTACATAACCTCGTCCTTGAGGATCCATCCAATAACTTTCCGACCACCGATGTCAGAGTAATAGGCCTGTAATTTCCCTTTTGCTACCTCCCTCCTTTCTTAAACAGCGGAACTACACTTGTGACCTTCTCCTCCAGAACAATGCCAGAGTCTATTGATTCCTGGAAAATCATCTCCAATGCCTCCACAATCTCTAAAGCCACTTTCAGAACCCATGGGTGCACTTCATCCAGTCTGGGAGACTTGTCTGTCCTTAGTCCATTTAGCTTACCGAGTGCCTTCTCTTGTAATCTTGATTGTACTCCATTCTATTCCCTGAGACCCCTGACTATCCGGTATACTGCTGATGCCTTCCACAGTGAAGACTGATGCAAAATACTCATTTAGTTCCTCTGCCATCTTTGTTACCCATTATAATCTCTCCAGCATCGTTTTCAATCAGTCCTATATCTACCAGTGTCTCTCTTACTCTTCATATATTTAAAAAAAACTCTTAGTATCCTTTTGTATATTTGCCAACTTCCTTTCATAATTCATCTTTTCTTTCCTAATGACCTTAGTTTCTTTCTGTAAGTTGGTTTCCCAGTCTTCTGTTTTCCCACTAACTTTTGCTTCCTTGTATGCCCTTCCTTTAGCTTTTATTTTAGCCTTAACTTCTCGTTAGCCACATTTGTGCCTTTTTCATTCATAATTTTCTTCTTTCTTGGAATGTACCTATCCTGCACTTTCCACATTTCTTGTAGAAATTTCATCCATTTCTGCTCTGCCGTCCCTCCAACTAGCTTACTTTTCCAATCATTGGGCCAGTTCCTCTCTCATGCCACCGTAATTTCCTTTGTTCCACTGAAATATCGACACCTGATATCAGCTTCTTTTCAAATTTGAAACTGAACTCAATCATATCATGATCACTAGTTCCTAAGGGTTCCTTTACCTTTAGTTCCCTAATCACAGGTTCATTACACAGCATCCAATCCAAAACAGCTGATCCCCTTGTGGGGTCATCAACAAGCTGCTCCAAAAAGCAATCCTGTAGGCAATCCACAATATTTGCTCTCCTTCCTGACTTTCCCAATTCACCTTCATGTTAAAATCCCCCATAATTATTCTTGATGTTGTCTTTCTGATGTGCTTTTTCTATTTCCAGCTGTAATTTGTAGCCCACATCCCAGCTACTGTTTGGGGGGGGGGGGGGGCTGTAATATAACTGCTATTTGGGTCCTTTTACCCTTGCCATTTCTTAACTCAACCCATAAGGATTCCACCTCTTCTGACCCTATGTCCCTTCTAGTAATTTAATATCGTTGCTTACCATCAGGGCCACGCCACCCGCTCTACCTACCTGCCTATTTTTCTGAAACACTGGACATTCAGCTCCCAATCACATCTATCTTTAAGCCATGACTCAGTGATGGCCACAACATCATATCTTTTAATCTGTAGCTGTACTAAAAGGTCATCCACCTTATTTCTAATGCTATGTACATTTAAGTACAGTACATTCAGACCAGTATCTGCTACTGATTTTGCTGTGCTTCTATTGCACTGAACATTATCCTGTCTCTTCAGCTGCCCGTCCTTCTTGCCATCTGTGCTGCACACTATCTTTGACTTGTTTCTATTTTCCTCTTCCTCGACCCTAACACCCTGGTTTCCTTCCCCCTGACAAATTAACTTAAACCCTCCCTAACAGCTATATTAAACATAATATGCCGGGATATTGGTACCTTTTTGGGTTCAGGTGTAACCCATCCTTTTTGTACAGATCATACCTCCCCCAGAATAGATCTCAATGATCCAAGATTTGAAGCCCTGCTCCCTGCACCAGTTACTCAACCACACATTCATCTGCCTGATTCTGCTATTCTTGCCTTCCACAACATGTGGCACAGGCAGTAACCCTGAGATTACTACCCTGGAGGTCTTGCTTCTCAACTTTCTTCCTAACTCCCTGTAATCTTCCTTCAGGACCTCATCCCTTTTTCTGTGTCATTGGTACCAACATGTACCAAGACTTCTGGCTGCTTGCCCTCTCACCTCAATACTCTGGACCCGATCTGAGACATCCTATACCCTAGCACCAGGGAGGCAACACACCATCCAGGTATCCTTATCAGGCTCACAGAATCTCATGTTTGTTCCCCTCACTATGGAATCCCCTATAACTACTGCATTCCTCCTTGCTCTCCGGAACACAGTGAGAGGTACGTGATTTAAAGGGGTTCTTGGGAGTAAGTTTTTAAGAGTGATCTGATATCTGGAACGTGCTGCCAGAAGAGGTGGAGTGGTACAGTCACAAGTCAGTCATAGAGTACTACAGGATAGAAAAAGGCCCTTCTGCCCGTCTAAGCCATCCTGGCCTGACCTTCTGCCTAGTCCCATCTACCTGCATCATATCCCTCCCATCCATGTACCTCTTTCAAATGTTACAATGAACCCACATCCACCACTTCCGCTGGCAGCTCGTTCCACACTCGCACCACCCTCTGAGTGAAGAAGTTTCCCCTCAGATTCCCCTTAAATATTTCACCTTTCACCCTAAACCTATGACCTCTAGTTCTAGTCTCACCCAACCTGAGGGGGAAAAGCCTGCATGCATTCACCCTATCTATACCCATCAGAATTTTGTATACTCTATAAGATCTCCCCTCCTTCTGCACTCCAGGGAATAAAGTCCTAACTTATTCAACCTTTTCCTGTAACTCATCCTCAAGTCCTGGCAACATCCTTGTAAATTTTCTCTGCACTCTTTCAAGCTTATTGATACCTTTCCTGTAGGTAGGTGACCAGAACTGCACACAATACTCCAAATTCGGCCTCACCAACATCTTGTACAACTTCAACATAACATTCCAACTCCTGTACTCAATGCCCTGATTTATGAAGGCCAATGTTCCAAGAGCTCTCTTTACAACCCTATCTACCTGTGACACCACTTTCAAGGAACTATGGATCTGTATTCCCAGGTCCCTTTGTTCTACTGGACACCTTAGAGCCCTACCATTCACTGTGTAAATCTTACCTAAGTTTGTTCTCCCAAAGTACAACACCTCACACTTAAATTCCATCTGCCATTTATCAGCCCATTTTCCCAGCTGGTCTAGATCATGATGCAAGTGTTGATAGCCTTCCTCACTGTCCACTACACCCCCAATCTTGGTGTCATCTGCTAATCCGGTTTACCACACTATCATCAAGCTCATTAATATAGATAAACAACAGAGCCAACACTGATCCCTGTGACACACCACAGGCCTCCAGTCAGAGAACCATCTACCACTTTCTGGCTTCTGCAAAACCATTATTGAATCCAATTGACTACTTCATCCTGAATGCCAAGCAACTTAACCTTCTGGAGCAGCCTCCCTTGCAGGACTCTGTCAAAGGCCTTGCTAAAGTCCATGTAGACAACATCCACCGCCTTTCCCTCATCAACCTTCCTGGTAACCTCAAAACTAAGATTAGTTAGACATGACCTACCACACACAGCCATGTTGACTGTCCCTAATCAGGCCCTGTCTATCCAAATACTTGTATCCAATCCCTTAGAATACTTTTCAATAATTTACCCACAACTGATGTCAGGCTCTCTGGCCTATAATTTCCCATCTTATTCTTAAAGCCCTTATTGGACAACATTAGCAGTCCTCCAGCACCTCACCCATTTTAAATATCTCTGCCAGGACCCCTGCAATTTCTGCACTAGCCTCCCACAAGGTCCAAGGGGACACCTCGTCAGACCCTGGGGATTTATCTACCATTCACCAAGTCAGCCAGCACCTCTTCTATGATCTGGATACAGTCCATGATTTCACTGCTCTTGCCTCAGTTCTATAGTCTGTGTCCACCTCCAGAGTAAGTACAGATGCAAAAAATTCATTTGCAATCTCCCCCATCTCTTTCAGCTCCATGCATAGATGACCACACTGATCTTCAAGAGGTCCAATTTTGTCCATTGCTATCCTTTTGCTCTTAATATAGCTATAGAAACCCTTGGGATTCTCTTTCCCCCTGTCTGCCAGAGCACCTTCAGGTCCTCTTTTTGCCCTCCTGATTCCTCTCTTCAGCATTCTCTTGCATTTCTTATACTCAGGTGCCTCATTTGATCCTAACTGCCTGTACCTGTTGTGCACCTCCTTTTTCTTTACCAGGTCCTCAATAACCAAGGTTCCCTAAACTTGCCTTTTATTCTAACAGGAACATACAGATTCTGTACTCAATACTTCACTTTTGAAGGCCTCCCACTTACCAAGCACCTCTGCTGGAAAACAGCCCATCCCAACCCACGCCTGCCCGATCCCTTCTGATACCATCAAAACTGGCCTTTCTCCAATTTAGAATCTGACCCTGAGGACCAGTCCTGCCCTTCTCCTTGAAACTAATGGAATTATGGTCACTAGATCCAAAGTGTTCCCCTACACTCACTTCTGTCACTTGCCTGTCTTGTTCCCTAAGAGTATCACATTCTCTCTTGTTGGAACCTCCACATACTGATTAAGGAAACTTTCCTAAACACATTTGACAAACTATCACATCCAATCTGTTCACAGCATGGGAGTTCTAGTCAATGTGGAAAGTTAAAATCACCCACTATCACAACCTTATTTTTCTTGCAACTGTCTGTTATCTCTCCAAATTTGTTCGTCTGAATCCTGCTGACTATTGGGAGGTCTATAATATTGTCCCATTACATGGTCATCCCTTTCTTATTCCTCAGTTCCACCCATATTGCCTCAGTTGACAAGCCCGCCAGTATGTCCTCTCTGAGCACTGCTGTGACATTTTCCCTGATCAGTAGTGCGACCCTCTCCCCATCATATCTAAAACATCAGAATCCCAGAACACAAAAACACAAGAAATAAGCACAGGGGTGGGCCATCGAGCCTGCTCTGCCATTCAATAAGGTCATGGCTGATCTGGCTGTGGACTCAGATCCACCTACCTGCCTTTTCCCTATAATCCTTAATTCCCCAACTATGCAAAAATCTATCTAACTGTCTTAAATATATTAAATTAACTGCCACTGCTTCCTTAATGATGGCTTCAAGCATCTTCCCAACTACAGATGTTAAGTGGCCTATAGTTACCCATCTTTTGCCTACATCCTTTTTTAAACGGTGGCATGACATTTGCTGCCTTCCAATCTGCTGGGACCTGCCCAGAGACCAGAGAATTTTGGTAAATTATCAGAATCGCCTCTACTATAACTTCTGCCATTTCTTTCAGTACCCTGGGATGCATCCCATCAGGACCAGGGGATTTGTCTACCTTTAGGCCCACTAGTTTGCTCATCACTACCTCTTTAGTGACAGTGATTGTATCAAGGTCCTCACCTCCCATCGTGTCCATAACATCTCTCTTTGGCATGTTAGACGTGTCCTCCACCGTGAAGACTGATGCAAAATTCAAGGCCTCGGCCATTTCCACATTACCCAAAATTAATTCCCCCTTCTCATCTTCCAAGGGACCTATGTTCACTTTAACCACCCTTTTCTGCTTTACATAATTATAAAAACTTTTATTATGTTTTTTATATTTCATGCTAGTTTACTTTCATAATCTATCTTCCCTTTCCTTATTGCTTGCTAAGTGATTCTTTGGTGCTTTTCCCAATCTTCCAGTTTCCCACTACTCTTGGCGACATTGTATGCATAAGCTTTTAGCTTGATGCCTTTTATTTCCTTAGTTATCAGCGGCTGGCTCTCCCCACCCTTACACCCCTTGCTTTTAACTGGAATATACTTCTGAGCATCGTGAAAAATCATTGCACAGGAGGAGCATGACACGGGTCTGAGCTCACCTGCCATGACGAGAAAGCTTTGAGGGGGAAAATAAAGAGATGGGGGGGGGGGGGGAGAGAAAGAATAATCTACCCTCACCTTAGTGTTACTCATCTTCCTCACTGAAGCCTGGTATTCACTCTCAAAATGGCTGCTCTGCTTGTCCCTAACTTTATTCTTTCTTTCTTTGTCATTGTACTGTTGCAACAACAACACAATGAGATTACGATGGCACGCCCTTGCCTAATAAAAACCAAAACAGTACATTGATGAGCAATTATAACTATAAAATAAAACAAACATACTTACACAAATATAAAGTATTAAAAAAAAATAGACATTGTGAAAATGAACCATGATAATAATAACGATAATCAGCAGCATATCAATATATTAAATAACACCGTAATGAGTCCAGCTAGTAAAAGGGGGAGACATAGTACGTGTATGTATGTATAGGAGGTGTCAGTCCATGTTCAACAACTTAACAGCTTTGGGATAAAAGTTGTGTTTCATTCTTGTAGTGTGTGCATGTATTGTCCTGTATCGCCTACCAGAGGGGAATAGTTTAAAAAGGTAGTGAGCAGGGTGAGCTGGTTCTCAAATGATGTTTAAAGCCCTGCCCCAACACCGAGCCTGATAGATGTCTTCCATCGCTGGTAACTGAGTTCCAATGATGTTTTGGACTGTCTTAATGACCCTCTGCAGAGCCTTCTGCTCCTTCCTAGTGCAGCTGGCATAGCAAGCAGTAATGCTGTATGTCAGGATACTCTCCACTGCACACCAGTAGAAGTTCACCAGAATGTTCTGAGACAGTCTGGCTCTCCTCAATTTCCTCAAAAAAAAATGGAGGCATTGCTGTGCCTTCCTCATGACAGCTGAGGTGTGTATTGCCTAGGAAAAGTCCTCGGTGATGTATGCCCCCAGGAATTTAAAACTGGAGACTCTCTCCACAACCTCGCCACCAATGAACACTGGACCAAGATCTATCTTCCTTGACTTCCTGAAATCCACCACAATCTCTTTAGTCTTTTGGGTGTTGAGGATGAGATTGTTGGCGGAACACCAGGCTGTCAGGTTTTGTACCTCATCCCTGTATGCCAATTCATTATTGTTCACGATCAGGCCAATGACTGTCGTGTCGTCTGCAAACTTTATGATGGTGTTTGTTTCACAGACGGATGAACAGTCATGAGTAAAAAGAGCATACAGGAAGGGACTCAGCACACACCCCTGGGGAACACCAGTATTCAGGGTGAGGGTGGAAGATTTGTGCCCTCCTAACCTGACAGTCTGCGGACAATTGGTCAGAAAGTCCATAATCCAGTTACAGATTGTTGTATTCAGGCCCAGGCTGTGGAGTTTGGACACAAGTCTGCTGGGAATAACTGTGTTAAAGGCTGAACTGAAGTCCAAAAAGAGCATCCTGACATACGTGTCCGGTCTTTCCAGGTGCGCCAGAGCAGTATGGAGGGCGAGACTAATTGCATCCTCCGTTGATCTATTTGCCCAGTAGGCAAACTGATGCTGGTCCACGGTGGCAGGGATAGCACGTTTAATGTGCTTCAAAATCAGTCTCTCAAAGCATTTGACTATGATCGGTGTAAGTGTAACCGGGCGATAATCATTCAGGCAGCACGCATTTTTTTGCTTAGGAATGGGCACAATGATAGTTGATTTAAAACACATAGGGACAACAGCGTATGTCAGGGAGACGTTGACGATGTTAGTGAAAGCCCCAGCTAATTGTTTAGCGCATGCCTGAAGCACACGCCCTGGGACACCATCAGGTCCGGCTGCTTTCCTTGCATTGACACTGTGTAGTATCCTACTGACCTCATTAGTATCAAGTACCAGTCCATAAGGATCTTGAGGCAGTCTAACCACTTCCTTGCTGTAGTTCTCCCTGTCAAAGCGGGCAAAGAACTTAAGGTCCTCTGCCAGTGAGATGTTACTGTTTACAGGCTGGGTGTCTTTCATTTTATAATCAGCGAAAGCCTGTACTCCTTGCCACGTGCGACGGGGATTATTATTGTTAAAACTGTCCTCGATCCTAAGTTTGTCGTCGTGTTTTGCTGTTTAACTTATTAGCTGCTGCTAATTAGCCAATCACCTATTAACTAACAATTAGCTGATTTACCCCTTAAATTCCTGCAAATGAAACTCACAAGCAAGAAGACTTGCTTCTTTTCAAATTTCCCACTCTCGTTCCAAGTCACCAACTCCTTTGCCTCTGCCTCTTCTCGCCAAAACCTCAGCGCCCCACTCCAACACTGGCCCACTCAAATGGCCGCTCTGGTTGACCCTTACTGCTTTTTATTGGCTGCGGTTAACTAGCCAATGAGCCCAATCAACTATTATCAACTTGAAAATATGCTTCTTTTGACACCTGCAAGGTGAAACTCCCAAATGCGCAGACTCGCTCCTTTTCAAATCTCCCACTCCAAGTCCTGACTCCTGCAAGGTGAAACATTTGAGCTGCCAGTCCTGCCCCTCCTGTAACCAAGTCTCACCAATGGCTACAACATAATTCCGAGTGCCAATCCATGCTCCAAGTTCATCTGCCTTACCTACAATGCTCCTCACATTGAAATAGATGCATCTCACAACATTAGTCCCACCACGCTCATCAACCAGTCGATTTCTGTCTGCTTGTAAGCTGAACATCTACTTTCCCCACAGCCCCTCCGCTTGCTGCCCTGCCACTCCAGTTCCCACCCCCTGCAACTCTAGTTTTACACACACACAACACGCACCACCCCACCAACCCCCGCCCCCCCCCCCCCCCCCCCCCCCCCCCCCCCCCCCCCCCCCCCCCCCCCCCCCCCCCCCCCCCCCCCCAGCAGCACCAGCAAACCTTCCCACAAGAATATTGATTAGTACCCTTACAGTTCAGGTGCAAACCATCCCATTTGTACAGATCCCACCTGCCCCAGAAGTGAGCCCAATGATCCAAAAAATCTGACACCCTGCTGCACCATCTGCTTAGCCACGTGTTAAACTGCACTATCTTCCTATTTCATGCCTCACTAGCACATGGCATGGGTAGCAATCCTCAGATCACCACCCTGGAGGTCCTGCCTTTTAACTTGGCACCTAACTCCCTGAACTCACTTTGCAGGAAAAGTGACGAGGTCCTGCCTATTGTCATTGGTACCGATGTGGACCACGACTTCTGGCTGCTCACCCTCCCCCTTAAGAGTGCTGTGGACTCAATCCGAGACATCTTTGACCTCAACACCTGGGAGGCAACATTCTATTCAGGAATCTTATTCTCATCCACAGAACCTCCTGTCTGTTCCCCTGACCAATGAATCCCCTCTCACTATTGCACTCTTCTTCCCTTCTGAGCCACAGAGCCAGACTCAGTGCCAGAGACCCAGCCGCTGTGGCTTTCCCCTGGTAGGTTCTTCCCCCACCCCCCACCCAATGGTATCCAAAAGGATATACTTGTTACTGAGGAAAACAGCCACAGGGGTGCCCTGCACTGTCTGCCTATCCCCTTGCCCTTCTCTGACAGTCACCCAGCTACCTGCATCCTGCAACCTGGGTGGGACCACCTTCCTGTAACTCCTGTCTATCATCTGTTTCCCAAATTATCTGGAGTTTATGCAGCTCCAGCTCCTTTATGTGGTCTCTAAGGATCTGCAGTCAGATATGCTTCTTGCTGGTGTAGTCATCAGGGACACTGGAGATCTCCCTGACCTCCCACATCCTACAAGAGAAGCAGACCACTGCCCTGACTGCCATTGCACTGCTCTACTGTGGAATAAGAGGAAGTAAAAAAAAGACCTTACCTGAACCTCACCTTGGCCTCTGCTCATCGAGGCCTCCTGAACCAAAGCCGAGTCAATGATGATAACCTGTTCTTGCCTCTGCCTTCTCTCTGAAGCCTTTTTCCCTGGAGAGCTGCTCTCACTCTCCAGACTTGGGCCACTTACTCCTCCACTTTGCACTGAAGCCTTTTGAGCCAAAGCCTCAGTCCCCCACTCTAACACTGACCCACTCCAACAATAACCTCTCTGCTTAACCCTTGCGTCTTCGATCTGGAGATCGACCACGTCCTTGGTTATCAAGAAGACCATCAATCTGCTTGAATCATTTGGCCATTAGGAGGCGTGCCTGTCCCACAGTTGTATGGAGCAGGTCCTTAACACCATCTGGACAAGACGACCCCAGTATTTGCCCACTCATTGCACTGCCCGCAAAGAAGAGTCAAATTCTGTGATTGATGTGACGACAGCTCCAGGAAAAAGTCAGCACCACACACTGGTCCACTGTCATCTGTTGAAGAGCTTTTAGAAACTTCCTATGGTATGTTTCTTATGGACACTTGCATGGGATTTGGGTGTTTATCTGGTAAACCCAGGCTAGCTGGTGCACTTCATTACTAAAGCTGGTAGACAGGAGTCTTTCTGGTGGGCGTCCACGTGAAAAACGGTGATCTTCACTCGGGCTGCCTCCCAGATCTGTTCCCAGAGTGCTTGACCCCACGGGGGCTTTCCCTGTGTCTGCTAGTTTCACCTCTGCCACCCTGTCATCCACACGGCCATCCCACTCGCCACTGCCCCAGACCCTGTGTGTCTGTGCAGCTGATGTGTTCCGTGCTGCAGCAACAGGGCGACTGCCACCAGCTCAGCCGGCGGGCTGGAACCGCCTTCTCCCTGCTGCGGGACTATCCCTGTGACTGGGTTCAGAGCAGCAGCTCTCCACCCCGAACACACCGGCAGCGGCTTTCCTGCGGCTGGAGCCATCCGTGAACCAGGCGTGGTGTCGGTCTGCTTTGGGCTACTGTTCCTACAGCATGCCCCAGGTAACAAGAGAAGGAGGTGCCGGGATGGGAGGGTTGAGGGTCCCCGTGCTATGGCTCAGGTGTGTGGGCTACATGTTCGTGCAACTTACCGACTCCCTCCGGACCATGACTTGCTCGTTCTGCAATGTCCCAATTCCACTTCACAGCAGAGGCTGGCTCTGCCCTCCCCACCCTGTGGGCAGAGCCCTCCCCCAGCACCCACATCACAATGGGGAGGTCAGGTCTCATGGTGACCTGGCTCACCTCTGGAGGATTTTGTCTCCACTGTTGCCCAGTAGCAGGCTAACAGTTGTCTTTTGAAGGGTGTGTACTCTTCAGCTGCATCGGGGAGGGTGCGGGACCAGAATCCCAGTGGAGTGTTCACCCGATTCTGTTTCTGCCACAAACTCCATCCAGCGGTGTTGTGGTGTATGGAACCTGTAACTCAAACAGCAGCCCAGGTAAACGAGGGGCAGGGCCTGGGCCCCAAACGAGGGGCTGCTCTGGGCCCCATTCAACAGCTGCCTTTACCCTTGTTACTGTGAGGTTGTAGCAGGACAGTTAGGTGTGATATGTGCTGCCTCCAGTAGCCCAATAGCCCCACAAACCCGTGTGTCTCTTGCTTATTGGTGGGGGTAGACATTTCAGCTGTCTTGTTTTGTCCTTTATCCGGGATCACTCAATTCCTGAGACCCCCCAGATACCCAGAAACGGGACTGTCTGACCTGGCCCCTGATCCTTCTGTGGGCTGACCACCCATCCTCTGTTCCTCATGTGGCTGACCGGCACGTCCAGGGCTGCACCTGCCCCCTCTTCTGTGGGTCCTCTTGGTAAGATGTCGTCAATACAGTGGGCTACCTGTATACTCTCTCACCTGGTACATACATCGAGGTCCCAGGCTATCGGTCCGTGACACAGGGTGGGGCTATGTACGTACCCCTGAGGTAACCTGGTGAAGGTGTACTGCCTGCCTTCCCATGTGAAGGCAAGTTGATCCTGTGACTGGCAACAGGGGAATTGAAGAGAATGCATTGGCCAGATCTATTGGTGTACCAACTTGCCTCCCTGCGACATTCGTTCCACTGAAGTCACCGTGTCCAGGACAACAGCAGTTGTGAAGGGGTGAGTTTATTTGGCTGCCGTCTGCTTTCCTCACTGGCCAAACAAGACTGTCGTACCCTGAGGCTGTGTGCTGATCACACCTTGTTTACATACCTCCGCTACGGTGTCTGGGAGCTCAGCATGCTCCTGGTATCCGACACTGCTTCACGCAGACCATGGCACTCGGTGGTGGTATCGTGAGAGGTTCCCCTTCACTAGTCCCACTACAACAGTTGCCTTTGGAATGCCAAATGTGAATTTTCCCAATTCAGTCTGCACTGCTTGTCCCTGCAGCACATTTATCCCAATAGTTTCCAGGTAACACAGCTATCAGGCTTCCATGGGTGGTCCCTCCCCAGTAGCCAGTCAGACCGATGTTTCTCCTGCCTCTGTTGTAGATCCCCCGAGCCCCTCTCTCCGCACCAGGGGCCCCTGACACTGGTCACTTGTAACTCAGTGTTCAGCGCCTGTATCTGACAGGATTAACTCTGTTACAACATATTGCACTTCACACCTGTACTGTTGTGAGCACCTCTGCGGGGTCAGTGTTTGCCCGGAGCAAGACCCATCCGGCATTGCAACCCGTCGAGACAGCTGGGTGATACTGTACCCATCAAGGTGATCGGGTCACAGGAATTCTTGTTTTGAGGGGTGCTGCCGCCAACACTGCCTCATCCAGGTTCATACTAGTGACTTTAGTACCATGTGGGGTGGTGGGGTGATCCAGTGGGGCCAGTGTGGAGGCGTGGCTCACCGTGGACCAGCACCATGGAGAGATCCACAGCTACTGTAACGACCTCCAATGTTACCTTTAGTGGCTGAGTGACAGAACCACTAAGAGTCATAGTTACTCCCTTACTCAATGGGATCTGGATCCTGATCCCTCAGCCTTTTCCAATCTTCCTGGCGTGCTTTTATCAGTTCACAGGCTCTGGTGGTTTGCTGGGCTTTGGCTTTGTCGGCCTGTTCCTGGGCTGACTCGGCCGATTCAGTGAAGGTGACATTTTGCTGTTCTCGGGTTGCCACTCGTGGGTCCACTGCCAGTCATGACCCAGCCCAAGGGAAGATTTTGATTTGCACCAAAGTTGCCCCTCTCTTTATACCCTTAAAACCTAACACAACTTTTCCATCCCTTGTGGTACCAGCCTGCACCACCTTATCGCTCGCCACCTTCAGCCTAGGCACATAACTTAGAAACAGAGACAGCAGGTCTGAAGGAAGACATGTTTGTCACCCTTATCTGCTCTCAAGGATGTGCATTTGTACTCCCGTGAGTTCTTAAAACATTCCCACAGTCCGAGCTGACACCGGTTTGTGTTACACACTGAGGAGGAATCAGAAATTACTTTTGGCTAATTTAACTCTTTCCTTGCAATGCACCAAATATCTTTCAAATGTAACTGTACCCACCTCTACCACTTCCTCTGGCAGTTCATTCCACATACCCACCACCCTCTGTGTGGAAAAACCTGCTCCTAAGGTCCCCTTTCCCCTCACACCTTAAACCAGTGCCCTCTACTTTAAGACTCCACTATCTGGGGAAAAGACTGTGATCATCTGTTTTATCTTCGCCCCTCATGATTTTATAAACCTCCATAAGGTCACCCTTCAGCTTCCTTCGCTCCAGGGAAATCAGTCGCGGCCCGTCCAGTCTCTCCTTATAACTCAAGCCCTCCAGTCCCGGTAACATCCTGTGAATCTTTTCTGCCCCCTCTGCAGCTTAATCACATCCTTGCTATAACTTAGTGACCAGAACTGCACACAATACTCCAAACGTGGTCTCACCAATGTTATGTACAACTGTAGCATGACATCTCAACTCTTGTACTCAGTGCCAAGGTCGATGAAGGCACACCTGCCATATGTGGCTTTCACCAATCTGTCTACTTGTGTCACTACTTTCAGGGAACTATGTACCATGTGTCTCTCTGTTCTACAATACTGCCCAGGGACCTGCCATTCACTGCAGATGTCCTGGCCTGGTGTAAGTAACTTCCCCAAAGGTATCACTTCAGACTTGTCTGAGTTAAGTTCCATCTGTCCTTCCTTCCATTCACTTTCTGACTTGATCAATATCTCACTGTAACCTTGGACAACCTTCACTGTCCTCCACACTGCCAATGTTGGTGTCATCTGCACACTTGCTAACCACACCGCCTACATTCTCATCCAAATTGTTAATACATGTGACAAACTACAGGGGTCCGAGATGATCAAAACATCATTATTCCCTCGGCTGAATACCCTAGATTCCATGACCTTCACGGTAAATACAGATGAGAAGTACTCATTTAAGACCTCACCCACCTCCTGTGGCTCCGCACATGGATGACCTATTCTTGACCTAGTTATCCATTTGCTCTTAATGTAGTTATGGGATCTCTTATTTTCTCTGATTTTCTTGGTCACTGCAGAATTCCCTTGAATTGTCACACTGGATTTGACAAGGCCCATCTTTGTAGGAGCTTCAAACCTCTGTGTATTGGCTGATCATGTCACAGCTACTTCCTTACGTTCTAGTCATTGACCAAGCCACTTGTAATCAGCAGTGGGAGGTAGTGATTTCAGTTGGCAGTGTTCAGTGACTCTCCTGGTTTCATTGCTTTGACCAGAGCTGCAGTTAAACCATCAACATGGAACAGGTCTTGAGCAGGTCCCAGAACTTCAGGCTCAGCCTGCCTCCTGTGTGACTGGTGGAGCTTTGGCCACTGGAGGCTGCTCATCCTCCTCAGTGAGTGGAGGCAGTCACCCAACATGGCAGCTCATGTTGGAGGGTACAGTTTGCGAACAGTTGATCCCTGTGACACCCACTGGTTACGGCCCCCAGCCATAACAATCTCTTTATCCCTGCTGTGTGTTCTGCTCGTTAGCCACACCGGTATGTTATCCCCAATACAGTTTGCTCATTGCTATTTTAGTTACAGTTAGCTCATAGTTATTTAGTCATAGTGAGCTTCTGTGTGGCATCAATTGGTTTGCTGTCATCTAGGTTGTAGTGAGATACAACATTAAAACATTTCTTCGGCCCTCGATGTCCGTACTGATCATCACCGACCCGTTGTCTTTCCTACTGGTTATAATCTCAAAGTGTGACAGATCTGTAAACCTGATCTCCCTCTCAGGAATCCACATCGATGCTGCTTGTTCCTATTTTTCTTCCAAGAATCTTGGAAATCAGGGCACCAATGCTCAGTACAAGAGGACATGGCTTTAAAGTAATGGGTGGGAAGTTCAAAGGAGATATCAGCGGGAGGTTTTTTACCCAGAGAGTGGTTGGGGCATGGAATGCACTGCCTGGGGTGGTGGTGGAGGCAGGTACACTGGTCAAATTCAAGAGATTACTAGATAAGCACATGGAGGAATTTAAAATAGAGGGATATGTGGGAGGAAGGGGTTAGATAGTCTTCGGCAAGGTTTAAAGGTCGACACAACATTGTGGGCCGAAGGGCCTGTATTGTGCTGTACTGGTCTATGTTATTATCACTTCTTTCGTAACTTCCAGCATCCTGACGTCAGGCTATAGTTCCTTGGTTCCTCTGTCTGCTTTTATTACATAGTGGTGTTACATATGTCACTTTCCGATCTGTGGGATCTGGTCTGGAGTTTTGGAAGATATCCACCGATCCATCCATTATCTCCATAGCCACCTCAAAACCCCAGGAAACAAACAGAACAGTACAGCACAAGAACAGGCCTTTCAGCCCATGATATCCCTCTACCATGATACTACTTCGAACTAATCCCAACTCCCTGCTTGTGGTCCGTATTCCTCCACTCCCTGCCTGTTCATGGGCTGTCCAAATGTCTCCTAAACGTTGCTGTGGTATCTGCTTCCATGCAGCGTGTTCCAGGCACCTACCACCCTCTGTGTAAAGCAAAAGCACCCGATTTGCACCATGCCCCACATTACCTCCAATACTTTGTCCCTCCCTGCCTGCCTTTTCTCCAGCCAGACTGATACAGCTGAACTCTTGCTTTTAATGTGCATGTAAATCCTCCTTGGGTTGACTCTGACTTTACTTTCTGGTGTGACCTTCGCCTTCCTGATTTTTTTTTTTCCTTCACCTTCAGTCCTGAACTTTCTGTACCCCTGCAGTCTGTTCACTGTATCCAGAGCTCAGTGCCTCACATAATGTTCCCTTTATGCCTTTACGTCCCCTCTGCCCAACTCATCATCTCGCCCAGTTCTGGGATCATTTGATGGGAAGTTTTACACTGTATTTAATTATGTTATTTCTGACCTGGGAATGTTGGACAGGGTGGTGCAGAGAGAGATTTATTCTGTGGTTAACTTGTGTTGTCTCTGCCCTGCTGTTATGTGGTTGGACAATGTAGGGGGAACTTCACTCTGATTCGAGCCCATGCCCAAGGAGTGTGGTAGGACTGTGTGGGGGGACCTTTACAATGTATCTAATGCATACTGACCCTGCCCTGGGAGTGCGTGATGGCACAGCACAGGGCGAACTTTCTGTTTAACCCACGCTGTAATTATAATGGATTAATGTTCTGAAATTGGCTTCTCGTATCTCTAAAATGAATGCACAAGTTGATGTGGATGGATGATGTTTGAAAAAGTACGCTGATCCATTTTTCATTTGAATTTTAATTTCTGTGATATTATCTTCAGCTGACAGTTGTTTTGGGGGAATTTCCTGTCGATGACGACGCTGGGAACAGGCCTACAGCATGGCCCACCATCAGTGGAGCACGTCCCACTGCTGAGAGAAGTGTCATCCTTCACTTTGAACCAACCTACTGAGGTTTATTTGTTCACTTTCCATTGAGTCGTCGAAGGGTCAGAGTCTAGGTTCCAGGTCCTGGGAAGCTCTCGGAGCAGAGATAGTTGGTTTGTGTCACCGGGGTTTCCAGGGAGAAACGGAGATGCTGTGGGAGGAAGGTTGGGGGTTTATAGGATTTGATATTGTGCTATGTGTGGAGGGAGGGGCAGTGTGTGGATCTGATCTGTGATGGGGAGAGGCCATGAGCTGTGAGAGGAGAAGCGGTAATGGAGTGTGCCTGTGGCCAGCGGGAGGGGATTTGGTGGTTGGGGAGCGGTGGGGGGGGTGGTGTGCCCGTGGGCCAAGATTCAGTGGGGAGGCAGCGATGGGGGAGCGCACCTGTGGACGGTGATCCAGTGGGGGGGGGGGGTGTGCCCATGGGTGGCGATCCAGTGGGTGGACAGTGGTGGGGTGGGTGTGTCTGTGGGCTGGGATTTGGTGGGCGGCACCCAGGGGGGAGCGTGCCTGTGGGAGGGGATTCAATGAGTTTGTGATGGGAGCAGGAATCCATGGGCTATGGGAGGGAGCTGTGGTAGAGGCCAATGTGGGCTTCGAGCCAGTGGGTGGGCAGGGTCGGTGATGAGCTCAAAAAATGTGAACCATTTTGGAGTTTGTTCATCTTTTGGGACAGCATTGGCTTGAATTCTCACAAATATTCAGAGTCACAGCACTACAGCACAGAAACAGGCCCTTTGGCCCATCTAGACCATGCCGACCTGATATTCTGCCTAGTCCCATCTACCTGAACCCGGACCATATCCCTCCAAACCCCTCCCGTCCATGCACCTATCCAAACTTCTCTTAAATGTTACAATTGAACCCACATCCACCACTTCCGCTGGCAGCTCATTCCACAGTCGCACCACCCTCTGAGTGAAGAAGTTTCCCCCTCAGATTCCCCTTAAATATTTCACCTTTCACCCTAAACCTATGACCTCTAGTTCTAGTCTCACCTAACCTTGGGGCAAAAAGCTTGCATGCATTCACCCTGTCTATACCCTTCATCACTTTGTATAAGATCTACCCTCATTCTCCTGCACTCCAGAGGACATCCTCAAGAGACGGTGTCTCAAGAAGGTGACATCCATCATTAAGAACTCTCACCACCCGGGACATGCCCTCTTCACGTTACTACCATTGGGGAGGAGGTACAGGAGCCTGAAGACCCACACTCAATGATTCAGGAACAGCTGCTTCTCCTCTGCCATCAGATTTCTGAACAGTCCGTGAACACTACCAGTTTCCTGAATGATCTGGAGATCATCCAGCTCCAGTTCCCTAATGTGGTCAGTCAGGAGCTGCAGTTGGATACACTTCTTGCTGGTGTAGTCATCGGTGACACTGGAGGTCTCCCTGACTTCCCACATCCTACAAGAGGAGCACACCACTGCCCTGACTGCCACTTCACTGCTCTACTGTGGAATAAGAGAAAAACAAAGACCTCACCTCAACCTCGCCGAGGTCTCTGGAACCAAAGCCGAGTCAATGATAACAATAAAATAAAAACCTTGCCTGTTCACCGGATCTGGGTGAGGGAATGTCAAATGTCGTGGGACTGAGCATAAGAACGAAAGTAGTAGACCATTCGGCCCTTCACGCCTGCTCTGCCGTTTAGGGTATCTCCTGCGGTAACCCCTTATTCCTTGATTCCCCCAATAGATGAACATATCTGTCTTGGCCGCACTCTGTGCTATAATCATCCCAGCCCTCATGAGTGAAGAATTCTAAAGATGCAACATATCCTGGGTGAAAGTATTTCTTCTCTCGGTCTGGTGTCTTTTCCGAAGGGCGGTGGGAGCTGAGTCTTTGAGTGTTTTTAAGGCAGAGGTCGATGGATTCTTGGCAGGCAGGGTGTGAAAGGTTGCGGTGGGCATACAAACATGCTGCAGGCACTCTCAGTCTGCTGGAGGAACTCAGCGGCTCGAGCAGCATGGTGACATCTCGGGTCGACACCCTGCATCAGGATGGATACCTCCTCATACCAACCCCTGGACCATGACCCCACCAAGGAACATCAGGCTGCCATCTCCTGCATTGTCACAGATCCCATCACATCAGGGATCTCCCCTCCGTACCAGTTCCTCCAGCAGATTGTGTGTTGCTCCCCATCCCCATCTCATGTGTCCCCCAGTGACAATGCAGAGTTGAGTTTTGGTAAGATCAGCCATGTTCTCATCCAATGACAGTACAGGATTGAGGGGCTGAGTGGCCAGCTCCCACTACAAGTTCTTTGCTCACATGTTTGCAGGCCAGCACACAGGACTGTGACTCCAGGTTCTGAGTATGTGGCCACAGAAAGCATCAACTCTGCCACTACCAAGTTTGGCCCCAGAGGAATGTTGCGTGTTTCAATGAGCACTTCTCATTTCTCTCGAGTACGAGCCAGAGTGGCTTAACTTCTCCCCATAGGGTGAATCACAAATCCCAGGAATCAATGTTTCATCATGAAAACAGACCCTTTGTCTCAACTCTTCCACGTTGATCAGGATGTCTCTCTGTGTTTGGCCCATATCCCTCTAAACCTTTCCTATCCATGTACCTGTCCAAGTAACATTTAAACATTGTAACTGTACCCACCTCTACCGCTTCCGCTGGCAGTTTGTCCCACACATCCACCACACTCTGTGTGAAAAACCTGCCCCTCAGGTCCCCTTTAAATCACTCCTCTTGCACCTTAAACCTGTGCCCTCTAGTTTTAGACTCCCTTACCTTGGGGAAAAGTCTGTGACCATCCACCTTATCTACACCCCTTATGATTTTATAAACCTCTGTAAGGTCACCCCTCAGCCTCTTATGCTGCAGGTCCCAGCCGATCCAGTCTCTCCTTGTAACTCAAGCCCTCCAGTCCTGGTAACATCCTAGTGAATCTTGACTGCCCCCTCTCCAGCTTAGTGACATCCCTCTTGTAGTATGGCGAGCAGAACTGCACACAGTAGTCCAAGTGCGGCCCAACCAATGGCTTGTACAACTTAACATGAAGTCGCAGCTCCTGTACTCAATCCCTCAGCCACTGAAGATGAGCATGCCCTCCACCTCTTTCACCTCACCATCACCATCCTATAGTTCTCTGGCCTGTTCTTGCAGCACTTCTTAAAAGCAAAATTTTACCCATGCTCCAGTCTTCTGGTACCTCACCCGTGGCTAATGAAGATACGGTTAACTTTGCCAGATCCCCAGAAATCTTCTCCTTTGCTTCCCATAATATCCTAGGATACACCTGGTCAGGCCCCAGGGATTTCTCCACCGTTAGGTGGTTCAAGACTACTGACCCCTTATAGAATCATAGAACACTACAGCACAGAAACAGGCCCTTCGGCCCATCGAGTCTGTGCCGGCCCGGTTTTCTGCCTAGTCCCATCTGCCTGGACCAAGAACATCGCCCTCTAAACCCCTCTCATCCATGTATCTATCCAAACCTCTCTTAAATGTTACAGTTGAACCCACATCCACCACTTCTGCTGGCAGCTCGTTCCACACTCATACCACCCTCTGAGTGAAGAAGTTCCCCCTCAGATTCCCCTTAAATATTTCACCTTTCACCCTAAACCTATGACCTCTAGTTCTAGTCTCACCTAACCTTAGGGTGAATGCATGCAGGCTTTTTCCCCTGTCTATACCCCTCATAATTTGTATACCTCTATAAGATCTCCCCTCATTCTCCTGCACTCCAGGGAATAAAGTCCCAACCTATTCAACCTTTCCATATAACTCAGGTCCTTAAGTCCCGGCAACGTCCGTGTAAATTTTCTCTGCACTCTTTCAAGCTCATTGATATCTTCCCTGTAGGTAGGTGACTAGAAATGCACACAATGCTCTAAATACGGCCTCACCAATGTCTTGTACAATATGCCAACTCCTGTACTCAATGCCCTGATTTATGAAGGCCAAACAGTACCAAAAGTTCTCTTTACAATCCTATTTACCTGTGACGCCACTTTCAAGGAATTATGGATCTCACAAGGTCAGAGGGGACAACTTGTAAAGCCCTGAGGATTTATCCACTTTAATGCACCTCAAGACAACCAGCACCTCCTCTTCCATAATTCGATACGGTCCATGAACTCACTACTCTTTTGCCTCAGTTCTATAGTCTCTGTGTCTGTCTCCAGAGTAAATACAGTTGCAAAACATTCATTTAAGATCTCCTCCATCTCTTTCGGCTCCACACGTAGATGACCACGCTGATCTTCAAGTGGACCAATTTTGTCCCTTGCTATCCTTTTGCTCTTAATGTTGCTATAGAAACCTTTGAGATTCTCTTTCACCCTGTCTGCTAGAGCAACCTCATCCCCTTTTTGCCCTCCTGATTTCTCTCTCCAGTGCTCTCTTGCATTTCTTATACTCCTCAAGCGCCTCATTTGATCCTAACTGCCTGTACCTGATATGCACCTCCTTCTATTTCTTTACCAGGGCCTCAATATCCCTCGATAACCAAGGTTCCCTAAACCTGTTAGCCTTGCCTTTTATTCTACCAGGAACATACAGATTCTGTACTCTCAGTATTTCACTTTTGAAAGCCTCCCACTTACCAAGCATCTCTTTGCTGGAAAACAGCCTATTCCAATCCACACCTGCCAGATCCCTTCTGATGCCTTCAAAGCTGGCCTTACTCCAATTTAGAATCTCAACCCGAGGACCAGTCCTATCCTTAGAACCATAGAACACTACAGCACAGAAAATAGGCCATTTGGCCCTTCTAGTCTGTGCTGAAATGTTATTCCGCTAGTCCCATTGACCTGCACCCAGTCCATAACCCTCCAGACCTCTCCCGTCCATGTATCTATCCAATTTATTCTTAAAACTCGAGTGAGCCTGCATTTACCACGTCAGATGGCAGCCCGTTCCACACTCCCACCACTCTCTGAATGAAGAAGTTCCCCCTAATGTTCCCCCTAAACCTTTCCCCTTTCACCCTAAAGCCATGTCCTCTCGTACTTGAGAGCCTACTCGCATTTACTCTGTCTATACCCCTCATAATTTTGTAAACCTCTATCAAATCTCCCCTCATTCTTCTGCGCTCCAAGGAATAAAGTCCTAACCTGTTCAATCTTTCCCTGTAACTCAACTCCTGAAGACCCGGCAACATTCTAGTAAATCTCCTCTGCACTCTTTCAATCTTACTGATATCCTTCCTATAGTTAGGTGACCAGAAGTGCACACAACACTCCAATTTTGGCCTCACCAATGTCTTATACAACCTCACCATAACATCCCAACTCCTATACTCAATACTTTGATTTATAAATGCCAGGATGCCAAAAGCCTTCTTTACAGCCCTGTCTACCTGTGACGCCACTTTCATGGAATTATGTATCTGAACTCCCAGATCCCTTTGTTCCTCCGCACTCCTCAGTGCCCTACCATTTACTGTGTATGTCCTCCCTTGATTTGTCCTTCCAAAATGCAACACCTCACACTTGTCTGCATTAAATTCCATCTGCCATTTTCTGGCCCATTCTTCCAGTTGGTCCAGATCCCTCTGCAAGCTCTGAAAGCCTTCCTCGCTGTCCACCACACCTCCAATCTTAGTGTCATCAGCAAACTTACTGATCCAATTTACCACGTTATCATCTAGATCATTGATATAGACAACAAACAACACTGGCCCCAGCACCGATCCCTGAGGCACACCACTAGTCACAGGCCTCCAGTCTGAGAAACAATCATCCACAACCACTCTCTGTCTTCTCCCACACAGCCAATTTCAAATCCAGTTTACAACCTTTCCATGGATACCTAGTGTCTGAACCTTATGAACTAACTTCCCATGTGGGACCTTGTCAAAGGTCTTACTGAAGTCCATGTAGACAACATCCACAGCCTTTCCTTCATCTACTTTCTTGGTAACCTCCTTGAAAAATTCTACAAGATTTGCTAAACATGATCCAGCACGCACAAAGCCATGCTGACTACACTTAATCAGCCCTTGGTTGTCCAAATACTTGTATATCTGATCTCTCAGAACACCTTCCAATAATTTACCCACTACTGATGTCAGGCTCACTGGCCTGTAATTACCTAGTTTACTTTCAGATCCTTTTTTAAACAATTGAACAATATGAGCTACCCTCCAGTCCTCCAGCACCGCACCCGTGGCTAAGGACATTTTAAAGTACATTTTAATCCTTCTCCCTGATTATCTTGAAACTAATGGAATTATGATCACTAGATCCAAAGTGTTCCCCTACACACACTTCTGTCACCTGCCCTGTTTCGTTCCCTAAGAGGAGATCCAGTATCGTGCTCTCTCTAGTTGGGACGGCTACATATTGATTAAGGAAACTTTCCTGAACACATTTGACACACTCTATCCCATCCAATCCCTTTACAGTATGGGAATCCTGGTCAATATGTGGAAAGTTAAAATCACCTACTATCATAACCTTATGTTTCTTACAACTGTCTGCTCTCTATAACCGTCTTCTATCTCTCCCCCTTATCCTGGGTAATATGGATATGTTTCAGGATAACACTGTTCCCTCTCTTAAACTCACCACCTTGCATGTGCTTCTCTATGGTAAATACTGACAAAGTATTCATTGAAGAACCCACCTATTTCCCATGTCTCCAGTGTAAATTACAACACTGAATCTGGTGAACTTGGTATTGGTTTATTATTGTCACTTGTACCGAGGTACAGTGAAAAGCTTGTCTTGCATCCTGATCGTACAGGTCAATTCATTACACAGTGCATTGTGGTAGTACACGGTAAAAACCATAACAGAATACAGAGTAAAGTGTCACAGCTGCAGAGGAAGTGCAGTGCAGGCAGACAATAAGGTGAAGGTCACAACAAGACCTTCATCCATTTCCAGTGTATCCATCCCGAGATATGGATACAGAATAGTCAAGCTACAGTCTCACCCACAGTAAGATGTCTTCACCTGTGGACTCAAATACCGTTGCAATAAAAGTCAACGTCCCCTTTACCTTACTAATTGCTTGCTGTACCTGGGTGCTCACTTTCAATAATTGCTGTACAAACATACCAAGGTTCCCCTGAAGATCAGCACCTTCCATAGAACCATAGAACAATACAGCACAATACAAGCCCTTCGGCCCACCATGTTGTGCCAACCTTTAAACCTCACCTAAGACCAACTAACCCCTTCCTCCCACATATCCCTCATTTTAAATTCCTCCATATGCTTATCTAACAATCTCCTGAACTTGACCAACGTATCAGCCTCCACCACCACCCCAGGCAGCGCATTCCATGCCCCAACCACTCTCTGGGTAAAAAACCTCCCTCTGATTTCTCCCTCAAACTTCCCACCCATTACTTTAAAGCCATGCCCTCTTGTATTGAGCATTGGTGCCCTGGGAAAGAGGCGCTGGCTGTCCACTCTATCTATTCGTCTTAATATTTTATACACCTCTATCATGTCTCCCCTCATCCTCCTTCTCTCTAATGAGTAAAGCCCTAGCTCCTTTAGTGTCTCCTCATAATCCATACTCTCTAATCCAGGCAGAATCCTGGTAAATCTCCTCTGCACCCTTTCCAACGCCTCCACATCCTTCCTATAATGAGGCGACCAGAACTGGACACAGTACTCTAAGTGTGGTCTAACCAGAGTTTTGTAAAGCTGCATCATTACCTCTCATTTTTTTTCTTTTTTTAAATAAAAGTTATTTATTTCAATTCATACAGAGACATACTATTTCGAAGGGTAAATTTTTTCTTTTAAAACAAAGTAACATGAATGGACAGTAGAAGTATCAAAACAACAAATGAGTTCTCAAAAATGCCTTTGGTTGCCAGAGGTTGACTCTGTGGTTAAGAAGGCATATGGTGTATTGTCCTTCATCAATTGGGGAATTGAATTTAGGAGCCGTGAGGTATGGCTGCAGCTATATAGGTCCCTGGTCAGACCCCACTTGGAGAACCATGCTCAGTTCTGGTCACCTCACTACAGGAAGGATGTGGAAGCCATAGAGAGGGTGCAGAGGAGATTTACAAGGATGCTGCCTGGAATGCGGAGCATGCCTTATGAAAGCAGGTTGAGGGAACTTGGCCTTTTCTCCCTGGAGCGACAGAGGATGAGGGGGGACCTGATAGAGGTGTATAAGATGATGAGATGCATTGATTGTGTGGATGGTCAGAGGCTTTTTCCCAGGGCTGAAATTGTTGCCACAAGAGGACACAGGTTTAAGGTGCTGGGAAGTAGGTACAGAGGAGATGTCAGGGGTAAGTTCTTTACTCAGAAAGTGGTGAGTGCGTGGAACGGGCTGCCGGCAACGGTGGTGGAGACGGATACGATAGGGTCTTTCAAGAGACTGTTAGATAGGTACATGGAGCTGAGTAAAATAGAGGGCTATGGGTAAGAAAGGTAATTTCTAAGGTGGGGACACGTTTGGCACAGCTTTATGGGCCGAAGGACCTGAATTGTGCTGTAGGTTTTCTATGTTTCTAAAAACAAAGTTCCAACACCAAAAAGTCTTCAATGGGAATTTTACAAAAATGCACAAGGGAAAAATAATACAAATTTCCAGATATATCACAAAAAGCCAATGTGAAGGAAATTCAATAATTAAATGGGTTCAGTTCCAATGAATCCAAAAAACGGCAGATTCCAGAATCGCATCCCAGATATCTCCCTTTTAGGAGTATTGTTTGGCCTTTCTCAAAAGGCATTACTGGATCAAGACGGGAGTAACGGGGAGAGCAAAGATAGACTGGGAAGAGACAGGTAAGGACCGATGGGCAGACATCTCCTAAACAAGTGGAATTATGTTTTTTTTTCATTAAAAAGGTGCATGTTGGCGAATTATATGGTGAAAGTTGTGGAACACTTTAATAAAAACATCTGCAACAATAGAACACTAAATATTCTGTGATTTCCATTACTTACAAAAATGATAAGACATTCTCTCTTCTCTCCTCTTCCATCGGGTAGAAGATACAGGAGCCTGAGGGCACGTCCCACCAGACTTAAGGACAGCTTCTACCCCACTGTGATAAGACTATTGAACGGTTCCCTTATACAATGAGATGGACTCTGACCTCACGATCTACCTTGTTGTGACCTTGCACCTTATTGCACTGCACTTTCTCTGTAGCTGTGACACTTTACTCTGTACTGCTGTTGTTTTTACCTGTACTACCTCAATGCACTCTGTACTAACTCAATGTAACTGCACTGTGTAACGAATTGACCTGTACGATCAGTTCGCAAGACAAGTTTTTCACTGAATCTCGGTACAAGTGACAATAATAAACCAACACCAACACCAGTAAGGCCAGCACCAACATTTTAAATAGATAACTCTTCAAACTCCAACACCCTTCCCAAATCTGAATTATGTCAACAAATAGATTAAAACTATATTTTTTTACAGTATGTCCCACAGCATTATTGAAGGCCTGGATGTCTTCCCTGCCCACGGTACTACATCATGTTCTAGTGGATGAATTAAGGGAGACTTAGCTGCAACCCTCCAAGTCAAGTGGTTTCATGAGCAGACAGGACACTTGGTGAGTCTTATATATAAAGAAATTGTGCTGGGCACATAATTTGACAAGTTGCCAGTGTAGCAATACTTGGGTACTGGCTGAATCTGTAACAGGTTATCCTCCTGATACCCTATTTAAATAGGCAATAATTGACAATATTGTTCCCTTCCTACGTAATATGCATCCTGACTGGAACATAGAACATAGAACATAGAACAATTACAGCACAATTCAGGCCCTTCAGCCCACAAAGCTGTGCCGAATATGTCCCTACCCTAGAAATTACTAGGCTTACCCATAGCCCTCTATTTTACTCAGCTCCATATATCGATCTAACAGTCTCTTGAAAGACCCTATCGTATCCGCCTCCACCACCGTTGCCAGCAGCCCGTTCCATGCACTCACCACTCTCTGAGTAAAAAACTTACCCCTGACATCTCCTCTATATCTACACCCCAGCACCTTAAACCTATGTCCTCTTGTGGCCACCATTTCAGCCCTGGGGAAAAGCCTCTGACTATCTACCCTATCAATACCTCTCATCATCTTATACACCTCTATCAGGTCCCCCCTCATCCTCCGTCTCTCCAAGGAGAAAAGGCCGAGTTCCCTCAACCTGCTTTCATAAGGCATGCTCCACATTCCAGGCAGCATCCTTGTAAATCTCCTCTGCACCCTCTCTATGGCTTCCACACCTTTCTTGTAGTGAGGCGACCAGAACTGAGCACAATAAAAATTACTTTCTCCTGCCGTGTTCATGAATTATGTGTACAGCACAGTTCTGACTTGAGAGTGAAACCACTTCTGTCTATACTAGAATGTGGATTCAATTTATTTATTTCAAGTAAGCTAACTTGCTGCTGTGTACAGGGAGCTGCTCTGTTACCTGAGATCACCTTGATTTCTTATTTTCTCACTGGGATGCACAACTTAAAAAAGATGCATTTGAAGAATGTACATTTTCTCTTTCCTAAAAAGGGGGAATGACTTTGCACGTCCTCATTCCGCAATGATCCAAGTGTCATAATAAATTAGTCAGGCAGTACTGGATCGGGACACCCAGCAGCATTTTACTGGCAATTTGCTTCATAACATTTGCTAATGAAGCCACAGCAGGTGCTCATATCCAGGAATATTAACCAGCAATCCTTAAGGGAGTAACATGCCTTTACTGAGAGAGGAACTCTGACTCCCATTTACTTTTTACAACTCTGTACTGTAGTCCTGTTAGGGTCAAGACACACCGGATTCAAAGCATAGAATATAAATGCATGGGTAGATATCTATGTGGCAATGATGTTTAACAAAAAGTGGACATCAAGCTATACTGCTGCAGCAGAAATATCTTGTCATTTCTCTGTTTATGTAACAAGCATTCCACAGTCTGAGCATTCAGTCCCCGAACACACACACTCCTCAGGGTCACAATGGATATCAACAGTCTGAAAACTGCATACAACTGTCTCTCATTTCAAAAGCCAGGCACGGACAATGTGGCATTTACATTTCCTCGGAATCCCCTCCACCACCCAGTCTCCAAAAGCACAATCAGTTTTTCTAAAAAGACAAAGCTCGCTGGTATAAGCAGTTAGGAAAATAGCTCTGAGTTACCAAAAGAGGCAACCTGTTTGCCTGTAAACATTGGTATTGGTATTGGTTTGTTATTGTCACTTGTACCGAGGTACAGTGAAAAACTTGTCTTACAAACCAATCGTACAAGTCAATTCATTACACAGTGCAGTTACATTGGGTTAGTACAGAAAGCATTGATGTAGTACAGGTAAAAACAATAACAGTACAGAGTGAAGTGCTACAGCTACAGAGAAAGTGCAGTGCAATAAGGTGCAAGGTCACAACAAGGTAGATCGTGAGGTCAGAGTCCATCTCATTGTATAAGGGAACTGTTCTATAGTCTTATCACAGTGGGGTAGAAGCTGTCCTTAAGTCTGGTGGTCCATGTCTTCAGGCTCCTGTATCTTCTACCCGATGGAAGAGGAGAGAAGAGAGAATGTCCCGGGTGGGTGGGGTCTTTGATTATGCTGGCTGCTTCGCCAAGACAATGAGAGGTAAAGACAGAGTCCAAGGAGGGGAGGCTGGTGTCCGTAATGTGCTGGGCTGTGTCCACAGCTCTCTGCAGTTTCTTGCTGTCCTGGGCAGAGCAATTGCCGTACCAAGCTGTGATACATCCAGATAGGATGCTTTCTATGGTGCATCGATAAAAGTTGTTGCGATTCAAAGAGGACAAACCAAATTTCTTTAGCCTCCTGAGGAAGTAGAGGCATTGGTGAGCTTTCTTGGCTGTGGCGTCTACGTGATTTGACCAGGACAGGCTGTTGGTGAGGTTCACTCCCAGGAACTTGAAGCTCTCGACCCTCTCGACCTCAGCACCATTGATGTAGACAGGTGCATGTACACCGCCCCCTTCCCTGAAGTCAATGACCAGCTCTTTAGTTTTGTTGACATTGAGGGAAAGGTTGTTGTCATGACACCATTCCACTAAGCTCTCTATCTCCTTCCTGTAGTCGACTCATCACTGTTTGAGATACGGCCTACAATGGTGGTATCATCTGCAAACTTGTAGATGGAGTTAGAGCAGAATCTGGCCACACAGTCATGAGTGTATAGGGAGTAGAGTAGAGGGCTGAGGACGCAGCCTTGTGGGGCACCAGTGTTGAGAATAATCGTGCCGGAGGTATTGCTGCCTATCCTCACTGATTGCGGTCTGTTTGTTAGAAAGTCAAGGATCCAGTTACAGAGGGAGGTGTTGAGTCTTAGGTCTTGGAGTTTGGTGACAAGCTTACTTGTGATTATTGTATTGAAGGCAGAGCTGTAGTCAATAAACAATAGTCTAATGTAGGTGTCTTTACTGTCCAGATGCTCCAGAGCTGAGTGTAGGACCGGGGAGACGGCATCCGCTGTAGACCTGTTTCGGTGATAGGCGAATTGCAATGGGTCCAGGTTGTCTGGTAGGCTGGAGTTGATGCGAGCCATGACCAACCTCTCAAAATGTGATTGACCCGCTAAGGGAAAAGTCCACAGTTTCTCAGTTATGCTCCTGCACTATTCGTCGCTGCCTGAGCAAAGCCTTCAGGTGCCACTTGCCTGGGGGCAGCATGTGTGGCCCATTGTAAACACACAGCACTGTAATGTTGTCAGCATTAGGTTAGGTTCTGCAACAGCTTGGGTGTGATAAAAAAAGTACTGAGAGGTGTCTTCTTTGCAAGCAGTACACACCACCATTTCAAACACCCTCCTCTCATTGGTGGGATCCATTCCCTGATTTATTTAATCTACAACACGAAAGGGGCATCTGTTTAATTCGTGTAGTGCCATCAGATAGAGCATTGTAGAAAGGCTTCGCTCCCCACCACACTGGTGATGTTGGGTGAGCTCATGTTGCTGAATGCTGCTGCGAAACTTTACTTAAATTCAGATACCATACTTGTCATATTCCTCCTCATTGTCTGTGTGGAGGTCAACTTCACCTGCACACTGCATGTGAATCTATCATTCATGTGTCTATCTAAGAGTCTCTTGAATATCTCTAATGTATCTGCCCCCACAACCTCAGCTTCCTTCATCCCAGGACACCCAGCCCCTGATCTGCTCTTGTAGCCATGGTGCTGCTCCAGCTGAGTTCCTGGTTATTGGTGGTCCCCAGAATGCTGATGGTGGGCAAGTTGGCAACGTGGCACTGTTGCGGTCAAGGGTAGCCATTGAGAGTCTTTCCTGTTGGGGATGATCATTATCAGGCATCTGGCATTTTTTGGGACACAAATGTTCCTTGCCACCCATCAGCCCGTGCCTGAACATTGCCCAGGTCTTGCTGCATGCAGACAGGGGCCACTTCACTGACTGAGGAGTTGTGAAAGGAATTGAACATTGTGCAGTGATCAGCGGACATTCCCATCCTCACCTCATGATGGAAGGACCTGTTGCAAAGTGGGTGACCTCACACTTTTCCACCTTATGCCATCTGCCATGTCCTCACCCAATCACTTAACTTGTCCGTCTTCCCTTGAACCCACTCTGCATCCTCACAGCCCATAGTTCTGCCTAGCTGGCAAAGTTAAGGATAAAACACTTGGCCACCTCACTCAAATCATCCCTGATCCCTGCAGCCCCCTCCCCCAGTGACCTCCTTCATTCATGGTCTCTGTTTTCTGTCTGTTCGCCTCTCCTCAGCCCAGACCAGCAGCAGTACAACACTGTTCCTAGCTTCGTCACTTCCTCAACTACATCAATCGGGTGGGTAAGACATAACCTGCCCCACACAAAGCCATGCTGACTGACCCTAATAAGGTCCCTAATCCCTAATAAGCAGGGTTATTGACAGCATTTACGATGTCAAGATGAACACTTGAATCACCTAGGCATAGAGGGCTACGGACCAAGTGCTGGGAGATGGGATTAATAGGGAAGGGTACCCACAGGTCAGCATGGATGAGTTGGGATGAATGGCCCAGTGAGTGGGCGGGGAGTGAGGGAAGGACCCAGTGAGTGGATGGGGAGAGAGGGAAGGTCCCAGTGAGTGGGCAGGGAGTGGGGGAAGGTCCCAGTGAGTGAATGGGGAGCACAGCAAACATCACCCAGATGCTGAACGGTTGGGATTTCTGTGTGGACAGATAGAGAATCATCAGAGTTTTATTGCATGTCGTTTTCAGGTAAGGAGACCAAAAGTGTACACTGTACTCACCAACATCCTGCACAACTGCTGTTGGACAATTTTAGTCTTTGTGTAGTAATCATACTTCCTTCTGACATGGGAGGCCATTCAGCTCACCGAGTCCATACTGGCTCTCTGAAGCATCCCATCAATCCCATTGCCCATCACGTTACTGTAACCCATTCTCCCACACAGGCCCATGGACTCCTCCCTGAAGCTCCCACCACTCACCTCCGTTAGGGCCAATGTACAGCAGCCAATTAACCCACTAACCCACACATCTTGGGATGTGGCAGGAAACCAGGGCACCCGGGGGAAACCCATGTGGTCACGGGGAGAACGTGCAAACTCCACACAGACCGTGCCAGAGGACAGGATTGGACCCGGGTCTCTGGAGCTGTGAGGCAGCAGTGCAGCCCTCTCTCCCAACATGTCACTTACCTTGGAATCACAGGAGACTACAGATGGTGGAATCTGGAGCCAGAAACCGCTAGAGGAACTCCGGGTCAGGCAGCATCTCTCACACTCCTAGGTACTGCTTCACTTGAATGTTAGCTTTTGTACACACACCCAGGTCCCTGTAACATCGACGCTGCCCAGTCTCCCACCAGTTAACACACCCTGCTGATCCTCTCTGCACCAGAGTGGGTGTCCCCACATTCCCCACATTATATTCCAGCTGCCACGTCCTCACCCACTCACTCCGCTTGTCCACATCCCCCTGAAGCCTCTCTACATCCTCCCCTCTACCCACAGCCCCGCCCAGCTTAGTATGGTCCGCCAACTTGGGAATGTGACATTGGGCTCCCTCAGCCGATTGTAGCTGGAGATTGTGAATATCTGGGGCACCCACTAGTCACAGCCAGGCCAACCGTTCCTGAAAATGTTCCTCTTATTCCCACGCTTTGCTTTCCATCCACAAACCGATTCTCAGTCATTTCCATGTATCATCCCCAGCTTCACCTTGCTGAACTACCTCCCGTGTGAGACCATATTGAAAGCCTGATGAGCCAGCTTCAATTGCCCATCTCTAACTGCCCATGAGAAGGTGGTGGTGAGCTGCCTTCTTGACCCGCTGCAGTCCCTGAGGTGTGAGTACACCCATAGTGCTGCTGGGGAGGGAGGTCCTCGTCCCTGACCCAGCGACGGTGAAGGAACGGCGATATATTCCCAAGTCAGGATGGTGTGCGGCTTGGGGGGCAACTTCCAGGGGTGGTGTTCCCATATTTTTGTTGCCCTTGTCCTTCTAGCTGGTAGAGGTGGTGGGTTTGGAAGGTTCTGTCCAGGAGTCTTGGTGAGTTGCTGCAGTGCACCCCGTAGATGGTGCAGACTGCTGCTGCTGTGTGTCGGTCGTGGGTTCTCCCTCTCCCTCCTTGCTCAAATACTGGACATTTGCTACCCTCCAATCCACATTATGAAAGAGGAAGTGCTGGTGGTCTGAAAGCACATAAAGCTGGATAAATCCCTAGGGCTTGACCAAGTTTATCCTCTGTCACTGTGGGAAGCCAGAGAAGAAATTGCTGGGCCCCTGGTGGAGATACTTGTATCATCGTTAGCCGTTGGTGAGGTACTGGAAGATCGGAGGGTGGCTAATGTGGTGCCTTTGTTAAGAAGGGCTGCAAGGACAAGCCAGGGAACTGCAGGCCAGTGAACCTAACATCAGTGGTGGGAACCTCACTGGAGGCCGTTCTGAGAGACAGGATCTACCTGCGTTTGGAAAGGCAGGGACTGATCAGGGATGGTCACCATGGCATTGTGTGTGGGAAATTGTGCCTCACGAATATGTTACTTTGAAGAGGTGAAGAAGAGGATTGACGAGGGCAGGGTAGTAGATGTTGTCAAGGTCCCACATGGTAGGCTGGTCCAGAAGGTGAGATCACATGGGATCCAGGGTGAGCCAGCCAATTGGATACAAACTTGGCTTTGTGGAAGGAGGCAGAGGGTGGGAGCGGAGGGGTGTTGTTCAGATCGGAGAACTGTGACCAGTGGTGTGCCGCAGGGATCGGGGCTGGGTCCACTGTTGTTTGTCATCTATGTTAACGATTTGGGTGAGAATGTAGCTGGCATGATTAATAAGTTTGAAGATGACAACAAAATTGGCAGTGTGGTGGGCAGTGAAGAAAGTTGTCCCAGATTACAATGGGATCAGGATTAACTGGAGAAGTGGGTTAAGGAACGGCGGATGGAATTTACATCAGGCAAGTGTCAGGTGATGCACTTTGGGAAGTTAAACCAGGGTAGGATGCACACTGTAAATGACAGGGCCACGGGGAGTGTTGTAGAACAGGTACAAAGTTCCCAGGGTGGTGAAGAAGGTGTTTGGCACACTTGCCTTCATCTGTCAGAGCACTGAGTACAAGAGTTGAGACATCTTGTTACAACTGTACAAAACATAAGATAAGATATCTTTATTAGTCACATGTACATCGAAAAGCACAGTGAAATGCATCTTTTGCATAGAGTGTTCTGGGGGCAGCCCACAAGTGTCGCCACGCTTCTGGCACCAACATAGCATGCCCACAACTTCCTAACCCATACGACTTTGGAATGTGGGAGGAAACCGGAGCACCCGGAGGAAACCCACGCAGACACGGGGAGAACATACAAACTCCTCACAGACAGTGGCCGGAATTGAACCCGGGTCGCTGGTGCTGTAATAGCGTTACGTTAACCGCTACACGACCGTGCCAGTCACACTTGCAGTATTGTGCACTGTTCTGACCAACACACTATGGAAGGATGCCGCTAAGCTGGAGAGGCACCAAGGATATTGCAGGTAATGGAGGGCTTGAGTTATAAGTAGAACTGCGACAGGCTGGGACTGTTTTCCCTGGAGCGAGGGAGGCTGAGCTCATAGAGGTTTATAAAATCGTGAGGGGCGTAGATACGGCAGAGACACGAGACTGAAAATGCTGTAACCTGAAGCAATAAACAATTTGCTGGAGGAACTCACCTGGTCAAGCAGCACCTGGGGAGTTGGGGGGGGTGGGGGGAAGGAACTGTTACGTTTTGGGTTGAACCCCTGAGTCACTGTTGCTCCTTACATAAGGTGGACGGTCACAATCTTTCTCCAAGGTGGAGGAATCTAAAACTCGAGGGTACAGGTTTAAGGTGAGAGGGGAACGATTTAAAGGGGACCTGAGGGGCAAGTTTTTCACACAGAGGGTGGTGGGTGTGTGGAACGAGCTGCCAGAGGAAGTGGGAGAGGCGGGTACAGTTACAGTGTTTAGAAGGCACTTGGACAGGTACATGGATAGGAAAGGTTTAGAAGGATGTGGGCCAAACGCAGGCAAATGAGACTAACTCAAGTGGGCACCTTGGCTGGCATGGACCAGGTGGGCTGAAGGGCCTGTTTCCTCTATAACTCTATGACTCCAAGCTTTCCAGAATCAATAAAATTCTGAAAAATGATCAATGCATTCGTTATCATGGTTGTCATCACACAAAACTCTGGGATGTAAATCATTGAGTCCTTGGAGTTCATCACATCTCAGGCTTACCAGCTTTTTGAGTACTTTATTTACATTAATCCTAATTTCCCTCAGCTCCTCATTCTCGCTGGACCCTCAGTTGCCTAGTATTTCGGGCAGGTTTTGTGTGTCTTCTTCCATGAAAACACACACAAAGTATTTGTCAGTTCCTCTGCCATTTCCTTATCCGCCTCTGGAAATTCTCCCATTCCTTCCCGTTGGGAACAAACATCTGCCTTCATTTATATCTACCCACTCCCCCCACTGGACCATGACTCTGCCACTGAGCTCATCTCCTCAGGAAATGGAGTGCTTGGAGTGTGAAGTCAACGGACAACGTCACCCTGCTGAAGATTCTTCACTTTGCACTTATTTGGTGAGCTGGCTGTTGGAGGCTCAGAGTGTAGGTTTCAGGCTCCTGGGGAGCTCTTCCAGTGGACGTAGATCGGAGATGATTGGTTTGTGTCACTGGGATTTCCAGGGAACAGCACAGAGGACGGTAGAATACACATCTGATATGGAATGAAAGTTGAGAGTTTTAAGCATTTGATTTGCGGTTTAGTACTAAACCAATAATGAACCACTTTTCCTGTTGGGATTTTGTGCCTTAAAGGTGGCCATTGCCTGTCTACTGTCACACCTATCAATGCACCCTCCCAATCAACCACAACCAATTCCTTCACACCAAGTTTCCTCTGTGCAGATTTAAGATCCGTTTCACTTTCAAACTCGATGTAAAATTCTATCATTTTATGATCACTCTTCCCCAAAGACCCCTTTGCAATAAGGTGATTAACCCACCCTTTTCACTGCACCGTACTAAATCCATAATGGCCTTGCCCCTCGTAGGTTCCTAAACCCTCTGATCTACATTCCACAACTTTGTCTTTCTGACTCCTGCTGATTTGCCTTACCCAGCCTGTTTGTTGGCTGAGTCCCTGTGATATTACCCCTGTTACATACACCTCTAATTTCCTGATTAATGCCCTGCCCACTATTACAACTACTATTTTGTGACCTATAAAATAACTCTTACTAATGTTTCTGCTGTTTGCTCCACCCGAACTGATTCTAGTTCTACACCATGATCTATTAACCCACGATCATGTGTCACTACAGCACTGATCACCTCCGTTGTTGAGAGCTCTGCACCAGCCCCTACTCGTTGTTGCCTCTCCTTCCTCTACGTCGAATACTCTGGAATATTCAATCATTCTGCAGCCAGATTTCTGTAAACTACATGTTCATGACTTTACGCTGCTTGTCTACCACTGCAGATGAAGTTTACAGGGTTTAGAAATCCAAACAGCCAAACTATCAAACAAATTGATACAGGAGACACTGTGTTACAGCAGTTCAGTTAATGGAAATTTGCCATGATGGGATTTGTAAATCATCACTGAAAATCTGAGATATGGAATAAAACTTCCCTCTCACAGAATTTAATCTGGATGTATCACGCCTTGGTACGGCAACTGCTCTGCCCAGGACCGCAAGAAACTGCAGAGAGTTGTGGACACAGTTCAGCACATCACAGACACCAGCCTCCCCTCCTTGGACTCTGCCTTTACCTCTCGCTGTCTTGGTGAAGCAGCCAGCATAATCAAAGACCCCACCCACCTGGGACATTCTCTCTTCTCTCCTCTTCCATCAGGTAGAAGATAAGGTACGATAAGATATCTTTATTAGTCACACGTACATCAAAACACACAGTGAAATGCATCTTTTGCGTAGAGTGTTCTGGGGGCAGCCCGCAAGTGTCACCACACTTCCGGCGCCAACATAGCACGCCCATATGCCTTTAGGAATATGGGAGGAAACTGGAGCACCCGGAGGAAACCCACGCAGATACGGGGAGAATATACAAACTCCTTACAGACAGTGGCCAGAATTGAACCCAGGTAGCTGGCACTGTAAAGTGTTACGCTAACTGCTACACTACCGTGCCTGCACCTAGAACAAGACACAGGAGGCTGAGGGCACGTACCACCAGACTTAAGGACAGCTTCTACCCCACTGTGATAAGACTATTGAACGGTTCCCTTATACAATGAGATGGATTCTGACCTCACGATCTACCTTGTTGTGACCTTGCACCTTATTGCACTGCACTTTCTCTGTAGCTGTGACACTTTACTCTGTACTATTACTGTTTTTATCTGTACTACATCAATGCACTCTGTACTAACTCAACGTAACTGCACTGTGTAATGAATTGACCTGTACGATTAGTTTGCAAGACAAGTTTTTCACTGTACCTCGGTACAAGTGACAATAATAAACCAATACCAATACCGATACCAATTAAAAAAAACAAACAAATAAATACTTTTTTTCTACTTGCATTTCTTGATGGATGTGCAGACAATGTGGCTTTGCGTTATGGAAAATCACAATCCGGATGGTTTTCTAGGAACACAAACCCTCCTCCCCAGTAACTCGGGAGTTGCCTGTATTTAAAATGAGATCTCCCCGTCCCCCCTAACTCCTCACTCGGGCCCTGCTCACTGCACTGTAGGGTGGTGGAGGGAGGGATATAGAACAAAGTGATGGATAGGGTTTGATGGACAAGATATAAGAACAAGATGTTGGAGGGAGGGATATAAGAACAAGGGGAGAACATTCAACCCCTTGAGCCTGCACCCAGTCCAATTTCACGTCCCTGCCCCATCACGTTGCTCTGCCTTCAATGACCTGTCCATCTCAGATGTTTATTTAACTGACTAAGCATCTACTGCCCCCTGTGGGTTCTTCCCCCAATCACCCATAGCCAATTCTTTCACACTCATGTGGTTTGCTATGTTTAGATTTAAGATCAGTTTCACTTTCAAACTGGAGGTAAAATCCTATCATTTCAGTGATCACTCTTCCCCAAAGACCCCTTTGCAACATGATTACTAACCCACCCTCTTCACTGCACAACACCAACTTTCTATCACTATCCACTTCTATTACTGTTTGTCTTCCTTCTCTCTCTCCTCTTTCTCTCTCCCCCTCTCACTACTCAGACCACCTACGGTTTTGTCCAAATCGTTTATATATATCTCACACACAACAGGTCCCAGCACCGATCCCTGCGGAACACCACTGGTCACAGACCTCCAGCCAGGAAAACACCTTTCCTTTCTTTTTCAATTTTTTTATTAGTTTTCAAATTAATACAGATTGATATATAACATCAATGTTTGTACATGTAATACACAGAGATCAGGAGAATAATCATGGCATAGATAATCATAAAGAACAATAAAATATAAAAAATCTGTAGATCCAACGACCTCTTCGTAAATGAATATAGTATAAAAGAAAGGAAAGAAAAAGATTTATTATATAAATTTAAAAAAAACCCAAATCAATAAAAATGAATTATAAACAATATAACCTAAACAAAAATAACTTTTAAAAAGAAAAACAAACAACAAAAAAAGAAAAAAAGAACTGGGCTAAAATTTCTCAGTAGAAACAGAGCAATATTATGTCGTCAAGTCCGTTCCTCCAAGTTGGAAAGTTATTGAAAGGGGATCTACATCATGTGAAAATATTGAATAAATGGATGCCAAATATCTTCAAATTTAAGCGAAGGATCAACAGGACCACTCCTAATCTTTTCCAAGTTTAAACATGATATAGTTTGAGAGAAGCATTGAAAAGTAGTAGGGGGTATTGGATCCTTCCATTTAAGCAAAATGGATCATTTGGCCATTAATGTAACAAAGGCAATCATACGGTTAGCGGAAGGAGATAAATGGCCAGACTCTATCCTTGGTAAACCAAAAATTGCAGTGATAGGGTGAGGTTGTAAATCAATCTTCAATACATTTGAAATAATGTTAAAAATGTCTTTCCAATATTTTTCCAGAAGAGGACAGGACCAAAACATGTGTGTCAAAGAAGCCACATTCGATTTACATCTGTCACATATAGGATTTATATGTTGATAAAAACGGGCTAGCTTATCTTTTGACATATGGGTCCTGTGAACTACCTTAAACGTATCAAAGAGTGTTCTGGCACACATTGAAGATTGTATTAACTAAATGAAGAATTTTCTTCCAAGTCTCTGTAGGTATAGATGTCTGGAGTTCACTTTCTCATTCATTCTTAATTTTGTCCAATGATTCTGGACGTATTTTCATAATTAAATCATAAATTATTGCTATCAAGCCCTTCTGATAAGGATTAAGACCTAAAATTTTTTGTAGTTTCAATTTTGTAAGGTGTCGGAAAAGAAGGTATAGTAAGTTTTTTAAAAAATTTCTAATCTGTAAATCTCAAAAAAAGTGTAATCTTGGCAAATTATATTTATTAGACAATTGTACAAAAGATGAAAAACAGTTATCAATGAATAAATCACGAAAACATACTATTCCCTTCTCTTTCCATATGGGAAAAGCTGAGTCAACTCTGGATGGATGAAAGAAAAAATTAGATTGAATGGGACTTGACAGGTTAAATTTATTCAATTCAAAAAATTTACGAAATTGAAACCATATTCGTGTTGTATGTTTAACAATTGGGTTAGTCGTATGTTTACTTAATTTGGTAAGTGCAAAAGGGAGTGAAGCTCCTAAAATAGAGACTAATAAAAATTCAAGAACTGATTGGTGCTCAAGGTATACCTATTTGGGGCATTGAATTACATCAAAATCTTGCATCCAAAAAATTAAATATCTGATATTGATTGCCCAATAATATAATCTAAAGTTAGGCAAGGCCAAACCACCATCCTTTTTTAGTTTTTGTAAATATTTCTTACTTAACCTTGGGTTTTTATTCTGCCAAATATATGAAAGAATTTTAGAATCAATAGTGTCAAAAAAAAGATTTCGGGACAAAAGTTGGAATCGCTTGAAATAAATATAAAAATTTTGGTAAAATATTCATCTTAACCGCGTTAATTTGGCCTACCAATGATAAAGACAGTGGAGACCACTTAGTAAATAATTGTTTAACATGGTCAATTAAAGGCAATAGATTAGCTTTAAATAAGTCCTTATGTTTCTTGATAATTTTAACATCTAAATACATAAAATAGTCAGTCACCAATCTAAAAGGTAATTGCCTGTAAATTGGGGTTTGCATATTCAATGGAAAAAGTTCACTCTTATTAAGATTTAATCTATAGCCATAAAAAACACTAAACTGATCTAATAGTGATAGTACTGCGGGGATAGGTTCGTCTGGATTAGAAATATAAAGTAACAGGTCATCTGCGTAGAAAGATATCTTGTGAATCTTCTGTCCGCGAGTAATGCCACGTCCATTTGAAGAGTCCCGAAGTGCAATAGCCAAGGGTTCTAAAGCAATATCAAATAATAGAGAGCTTAACGGGCAGCCTTGTCTAGTACCTCGAAAAAGCCTAAACAAAGTAGATCTTTGATTATTAGTAAGTATTGAAGCCATAGGTGCATAATAAATCATTTTAATCGCAGATATAAATTTAGGGTTAAAATTAAATTTTTGAAGTGTGGTGAATAGATATTCCCATTTGACTCTGTCAAACACCTTTTCAGCATCTAGTGAAACAACACATTCTGGAATTTGGGATGAAGGGGTATATATAATATTCCTTAATTTCCTAATGTTAAAATGTAAATAATGATTCTGAATAAATCCTGTCTGGTCTTCAGAGATAATTTGTGGGAGAACCTTCTCCAGTCTAAAGGCCAATATTTTGGAAAATATTTTGGAATCTACATTTAATAAAGAAATAGGTCCATAAGATGCACAATCAGTGGGATCTTTATCCTTTTTAAGAATTAAAGAAATAGTTGCTTCATAGAAAGATTGTGGTAGTTTACCCACTGATAGGGCATCTTTAAAAATTTTGGCTAACCAGGGAACAAGAATATCAGAAAAGGATTTTAAAAATTCAGCTGTGTATCCATCAGGGTCAGGTGCTTTACCCGAATTCATTGAAAATATTACTTTCTTTATTTCTTCCTCCGAAATGGGAGCATCTAATGTAAAACGTTCACTTAAAGATAGTTGGGGAATCTTCAGATCTCTTAAAAATTCATACATTGATGTAGGATCCTCAGGGGATTCTGATTGGTATAAAGAAGAATAAAATTCTTGAAAGCATTTGTTGATTTGAACAGGATCTATCGTGTAGGTACCATCTGGTTTACGAATTTTATTAATCTGATGTTTAGATATAGTAGCTTTCAATTGGTTGGCCAATAATTTACCAGATTTGTCACCATGTATATAAAATTGACTTTTGGTTTTAAGTAGTAGATTTTCAATTGAAGATGTTAATAATAAACTATGTTGTAATTGGAGTTCTGTTCTCTTTTTAAAAAGCTCCAGATTCGGAGTATCAGAATATATTTTATCAATTTCTTTAATCTTGTCAGCTAATGTACGTATTTCATTATTAGTTGGATTTTTCAAACCAGTGGAATATGAAATAACTTGACCATGGATATATGCTTTAAAAGTATCCCATACTATCCCACTGGAAATTTTTTCAGTAAAATTAGTTAAAAAGAAAAATGAAATCTGTTCTTTTATAAACTGGACAAAATCTGAGTCTTGTAATAGTGAAGGGTTAAATCGCCATTGTCTGACATCAAAGGATACATCTGCTAATTTAATTGATAAACTCAATGGTGCATGATCAGAAATGGTAATTGCATTATATTTACAGTTTATAATAAGTGGAGATAAAAAATAATCAATCCTCGAGTAATTATGGTAAACATGAGAAAAGAATGAAAATTCTTTATCATATGGATGTGGAAATCTCCAAACATCTAAAATTACGGATTCAGCTAAAAAGGAATTAATAAAGACAACGGATTTGTTTGGAAGAGCAGGATTGACACAGATCTATCCATTGAAGGGTTTAGACAACTGTTAAAATCTCCACCCATAATCAGAGTGTATTCATTTAAATTAGGAAAAAATGCAAACAGATGTTTAAAAAATTCAGGGTGATCTGCATTGGGTGCATAAACATTCACCATAACAACTTTTTTATTATGAAGTAAACTGGTAATTAATAAAAATCTGCCATTTGGGTCTGATATTGTCTCATGATGAACAAACGAAATTGAGGAGTCTCTAAAAATAGAAACTCCTTTCACCTTTGCTTGTGAATTTGAATGGAACTGTTGACCCCTCCAAAATCTAAAAAAACGTTGATTATCTTTCTTCCTGGTGTGAGTCTCCTGAACGAAAATGATCTGAGCATTTAATCTGTGAAAAACTTTAAAAATCTTCCTGCGTTTAAGCGGATTGTTTAAGCTGTTAACATTCCATGAAATAAAATTAATCGTCTTATCCATTTTAACAGATTAAAAAACATATGGTACATAAAGGGTTAATCTTGGTATTTCTGAGTCTTACCAACAGGAAGAAGTAAAAAAATATTCAAAGAGGAAACGGATGTGACGACAATTTAGTAAAAACACCTCTCCACCACTGCCCTCTGTCTTCCATGGCCAAGCCAATGTTAGGTCCAATGTACCAGCTCGCCGTGGATCCCATGCGACTGAAGCTTCTGGAGCAGCTCACCATGAGGGAGTTTGTCAAATGCTTTCATGTAGACAACGTCCACCGCCCTATCCTCATCGATTATTCGTTATCGCTTCCACTTTGTGAGGTGGGAGCTCCCCCACACAAAGCCATGTTGACCTTTCTGAATAAGTCCATGCTTTTCCATATGCCAGTAGATCCTATCCCTAAGGATTTTCTCCAGTAATTTCCCAACCACTGACATGAGGCTCTCCTGGTTTGTCCCTGTTGCCCTTCCTAAACAAAGGAACAACATTGTCCCTTCTCCAGTCTTCTGGCACCTCACCCGTGGCTGAAGAGACAGTCAAAGCCTCAGTAATCTCCTCGCTGCTTCCCTCAGTATCCTGGGATAGATCTCATCAGGCCCTGGGGACTTGTCCACCGTAACATTTTTTCAAGACACCAGCACCTCCTCCTTAAGATTGACTGCCCTATGATATCAATGCACCTCTCCCTAATACCCACATCCTTCTCCTTGATGAATACCAATGCAAAGTACTCATGAGGACCTCACTCTCCTCCTTTGGCTCCACACATAAATTCCCTCCTTTGTCCTCGAGTGGACCTACCCTTTTCCTAGCCACCCTCCTGCTCCTCAAATACATATAAAATGCCTTGGGATTCTCCTTAATCCTACTCGCCAAGGACATTTCGTGTCCCCTTTTGGCCTCCCTGCTATCTTTATATTCCTCAAGGACCCTGTCTGATTTCAGTTTCCTCAACTCTACATGGGCTACCTTTTACTTTTAACAAAACTTACAATATCACTTGTCATCCAGGGTTCCCCAACCTTGCCGTCCTGATCTTTCATCCGCACTGGAACATGTCGGTTTGGAACTCGCACCAGCTGGACGTGAAAAACCGGCCACACGTCAGATGTAAATTTGCCCTCAAACAGCCGCACCTGATCTTCTTTCTGCAGCTCCGACCAAACACTGTTGGAATTTGGCCTCCCCTAATTTACCACTTTCCCCCAAAGTCCCGTCTTATCCACAACTATCAGAAAACTTGCAAAGTTAGGATCACTGTTCCCAAAATGCTCTCCCACTGAAACTTCAATCACCTGGCCAGGCTCATTCCCCAATACAAGTCCCCTTCCCTGGTAGGACTATATTGTTTCAAGAAACCCTCCTGAATGCACCTAACAAATCCTACCCCATCTAAGCCCCTGACACTAAGGAAGTTCAAACAATAACCCTGCTGATTTTACACCTTTCAATGATCTACCTACATATCTGTTCCTCTGTCTCCTGCTGGCTGTTGGGAGGCCGATAGATTATCCCCATCAGAGTGACTGCACCTTTCCCATTTCTGAGCTCTGCTACACTGTCTCAGTGGATGAGCCCTCCAGTGTGTCCTCTCTGTGTACTGCTGGGACATTCTCCCTGATCTGTAGTGCAACCCCTCCACCTCTTTTACCTCTCTCTATCTCTTCTGAAACATCGAAACCCTGGAACTTTGAGCTGCCAGTCATAGAAAATAGAACCTGGAACAGTACAGCACAGGAACAGGCCCTTCGGCCCACAACGTTGTGCTGAACTAATTAAACTAGTAATTAAATACCTAACTAATCTAATCCCTTCTGCCCACACAATGTCCACATCCCTCCATTCCCTGCACAACCACGTGCCTTTTAAACACCTGTCCCTCTCTCAACCATCTCTGTAATGGCCACCACATCATAGTTCCAGCCACTGATCTAGGGTCCTCCTCAATCCCTCCACTTGTTGACCTGTTGCTCTGGTTCCCACCCCCACTCACTAGTTTAAACCGTCCTGAAGAGCACCAGCGAACCTCCCTATGAGGATATCGGTTCCTCTCCAGTTCAGGTGCAACTCGTCCCACCTGCCCTGGGAGAGAACCCAATGATCTATGTACCTGAAGCCCTCCCTCCTGCACCATCTCCTTAGCCACGCGTCAAACTGCGCTATCTTCTTACTTCTTGCCTCACTGGTACGTGGCACGGGGAGTAATCCTGAGATCACCACCTGGAAGTCCTGCTTTTTAACTTTTGACCTAACTCCTTAAATTCTCTTTGGGATTGGTTTATTATTGTCACTTGTACTGAGGTACAGTGCAAAACTTGTCTTGCAAACTGATTGTACAGGTCAATTCATTACACAGTGCATTGAGGTAGTACAGGGTAAAGTGAGAGATAAGATAAGATATCTTTATTAGTCGCATGTACATCGAAACACAGTGAAATACATCTTTTGCATAAGAGTATTCTGGGGCAGCCTGCAAGAATACATAAAACAATAACAGAATACAGAATAAAGTGTTACAGCTACAGAGAATGTGCAGTGCAGGCAGACAATAAGGTGCAAGGTCATAACGAGGTGGATTGTGAGGTCCAGAGTCGAAACCGTTCTTATCACCGTGGGATAGAAGCTGTCCTTGAGCCTGGTGGTATGTGCCCTCAGGCTCCTGTACCTTCTGCCTGATGGGAGGGGGGGAGAAGAGAGAATGTCTGGGCTGAGTAGGGTCTTTGATTATGTTGGCTGCTTTACCGAGACGGCGAGAAGTATAGACTGGAGGGGAGGCTGGTTTCTGTGATGTGCTGAGCCGTGTCAGAGTTTAGTGATGAGTTTGCTTGGAATTATCGTACTGAAGGCAGAGCTGTAGTCAATAAACAATAGTCTAACGTAGGTGTCTTTACTATCCAGATGCTCCAGAGCTGAGTGTAGGGCCAGGGAGATGGCATCCACTGTAGACCTGTTTCAGCGATAGGTGAATTGCAAGGGGTCCAGGTTGTCTGGGAGGCTGGAGTTGATGTGTGCCATGACCAACCTCTCAAAGCACTTCATGATGGTGGATGTCAGAGCCACTGGGCTGTAGTCATTAAGGCACGTTACCTTGTTTTTCTTCAGTACTGGGATGATAGTGGTCTTCTTAAAACAGGTGGGAACCTCAGATTGAAACAGGGAGAGGTTAAATATGTCTGGAAACAATTAAAAATGTTTGCAGGACCTCGTCACCCTTCCTACCTATGTCATAGGTACCAACATGGACCACAACCTCTGGCTGCTCACCCTCCCCTTTAGCAATGCCCTGTGCCCGCTCCGAGACATCCTTGACCGTGGCACCAGGGAGGCAACACACTGTCCTGGAGTCTGACTCATGGCCACGGAAACCCCTCTACCCCCCTATCAGTACTGCTCACCTCCACTTTGCCCTGTCCTGCTGTACAACAGAGCCGGTAGTGGTGCCTCTGATCTGGCTGCTGCATTCCCCTGAGAGGCCGTTCCTGTTTCCCTGCTGGGTGGCTGTGGGCTCACATCAATTGTGTTGCCCCTGAAATCTCCTGGTGAGGCTTCATCAGCCACGGTCAGTGCGGAAGTGGGAGTTGTTGAGGAACAGATTCCGTCTGTCCTGAGATCTACGGTGGAACTGAAATCAGAAGTGTGAGGTTTTCGCAGCCACACTGTGACCACAGCTTCAACCAGCTCCACCATCAGAACCAGTCCAACAGCCCACTGCTGCACCCACACACTCTCCCACACCTCGTCCTCAAACCAACATGTTGTCCGCTCCGACACGTGTCCCTTTTGGCTGGTTTGGGGAGTTGACCATCAGGTTAATGCCTCCCCTGGGGTCAGTGTTGGGTGAGCGATGGGTGCCCGTTATGGTGGAGATGTTACAGCTACAGACAAGGAACCAGTGAGACATGTTCTCGTACAGCACAGAAACAGGTCATTCGGCCCAACACAGCCATTCCACCCAATATACCTGTCTACACTGATCCCACTTATCCTGTAGCCTTCTCTGCCTTGACGATTCAGGTGCTTCTCCAGATGCTTCAGAAACATTGTAAAAGTCTCTGCATCCACCAACCCCTCAGGCAACACACTCCACACTCAAGCCCAACTCTGGGTGAAAACTCCCCCTCAGATCCCCTTAACTCTCCTCTTTCTCAGCTTAAACCGATGCTCTCTTTTTTTAGGCACCCCTACCATGGGAAAATGATTCTGACTCCCTCATAATTTTGTAAACCTCTATCATCGCCCCTCAGCCTCCTCTGCTCCAGGGAGAACAGACCCAGTTTCTCTATTTTCTTCTCATATCGGAAACGCTCCATCCCAGGCATCACCCTGGTGAATCTCCTCTGCGCCCTCTCCAGTGCAGTCATATCTTCCCTATAGACTGGTCACCAATATCTTCGTGTCCTCTCTAGCCACAGGCAAGGTTGCAGAGGACTGGTGAGTAGCTAATGTTGTTCCGTTGTTCAAGAAGGGAAATAGGGATAATCCTGGAAACTATAGACTGTCCACTGTAACCCTCTGTCCCCTGGTATCTTGGAACATAGAACATAGAACACTACAGCACAGTACAGGCCCTTCAGCCCACAATGTTGTGCTGACATTTTATCCTGCTCTAAGATCTATCTCTTTCTTCCCACATAGCCCCCTATTTTTCTATCATTCACGTGGCTATCTAAGAGTATCTTAAATGTCCCTAATGTATCTGCCCCCACAACCTCTGCCAGCAGTGCGTTCCACGCACCCACCACTCTCTGTGTAAAAAACTTACCCCTGACATCCCCCTTATACCTTCCTCCAATCACCTTAAAATTATGTCCCCTCGTGTTAGCCATTGTCGCCCTGGGAAAAAGTCTCTGACTGTCCACTCGATCTATGCCTCCTATCATCTTGTCACCTCTATCAAATCACCTCTCATCCTCCTTCTCTCCAAAGAGAAAAGCCCCAGCTCACAACCTATCCTCATAAGACAAGTTCTCCAATCCAGGGAGCATCCTGGTAAATCTCCTCTGCACCCTCTCTAAAGCTTCCACATCTTTTCTATAATGAGGTGACCAGAACTGAACACAATACTCCAAGTGTGGTCTGACCAGAGTTCTATAGAGCTTCATCATCACCTTGTGGTTCTTGAAATCAATACCCCAACTAATGAAGGCCAACACTCCGTACGCCTTCTTAACAACCCTATTGACCTATGGATGTGGACCCCACGATCCCTCTGTTCCTCCACACTGCTAAGAGTCCTGCCATTAACCTTGTATTCTGCCTTCGAATTCAATCTCCCGAAGTGCATCACTTCACACTTTATCGGGTTGAACTCCACCTGCCACTTCTCAGCCCAGGTCTGCATTCTATCAATATCCTGTTGTAATCTACAGCAACCTTCAACATTGACTGTTAACTGACTGCAGAAGCAACATCTTCTCCCCACTGCTCCACTCCCCTTTACCCCATGAGCTTCTATCTCAATGACAAGCTGATTATACAACATTTTACTGAGCCCCAATCCTGGTGTATCACCCTAATACCACACACTCTCATTGTGTGGCATGTTAACAAAGGCTCTCTTCAAGCCCCAAACACCCTTAGATATTTTTCCAGTTACTACCTCAAAAGATGCCAAAAGATTTGTCATCACGATCCTTCATTCATAAATCCACATCGACTCTGCCCAATCCCATTGCAATTTTCTGAGTGTTACCACTGCCTTCTCAGTGGTTTCCGGCACTTTTCCACTATGGACAACAGGTGAACAGGTCTGTAGGGTAAAACTAGGTGACCATGGGGATCAGCTGTAAACCAGGTTATCTGGTCAGTGAGTGGGAGCAGTCGGAGAGGGAGAATGTAGACAAAGGAACCTAGACAAATGGATGTAGGAGCTGTGAAATGCAGAGCAGGAGGACATGCCCAGCAGGTCAGGCTGGGAACGTCCTCCACTCCCAGAGGGAAAAAAGGAAAATAAAGCAATCACGCTGAGCCACTGTCACAGATGGATGACGGAGACAGACAGAGAAACCAAGTTACCTGAAGTTGTAGAGTCCAGATGGTGCAATGTGCCCAGAGAGAAGATGAAGTGCTGTTCCTCAGGAGGTCACAGACCGATGGGTCAGAGTAGGAGCGGGATGGGGAATTGAAGTGGCAGGAAGCACTGGGTCACCCCTGCGGACTGAGCTCAGGGGCTCCTCAAGCAATGCCCTGATCTGCGTTTGGTTTCTCCGGTACTGAGGAGACCGCACTGTGAACACTGAACACAGTGTGCCAGACTGGAAGGAGTGTATGTTAATCGCTATTGGAGTCCCTACATGGTGGGAAGGGATGAGGTGACGAGACAGGTTGCATTGACTGTGGTTGAGGGAAAGTGCTGTAAGATGGCGGGTGCGTGCTGGGGATGGAAGAGTGGACCAGGGAGTCACAGAGGGAACCGTCCCCGCAAAATGCTGAAAGGGAGGAGACGGGAAGGCGAGTCTAGTGGTGGGATCCGTTTGAAGGTGGCAGAAACAGTGGAGGATGAGATTCATGAATGTGGAGGGTGGTGGGGAGGAAGGAGAGAACCAGGTTCAGTTCCGGAGGGGCAGTGAGAGGGAGGGGGGGAGGAAGGAGAGGACCACGTTCCCGTTCTGTTCCGGAGGGGCGGAGGATGGTGAGGAGGAAGGAGAGGACCAGGTTCTGTTCCGGAGAGGCGGGGAGGTGGGGGGAAGGAGGTGGTGAGAGCAGAGACACAGGAAACGAAGGAGATGTGGTCAAGGGCTTGGTTAACGATGGTGGAGGGGAAGCCACGGTTCACAAAGAAGGAAGACATTTCAGAGGTACCTGTTCGGAAAGTCTTGTCATTGGAGCAAATGCGACGGAGACGGAGACTCCCTGCAACTTGACTGTAAGTGCAGTTTATAACCAGCAGCAGTCTCTGATTTAACCCTTTCCTCTACCGAGGCTGCTGCTTCTCCCCAGAGTTACATTGGTGCACTGTGTCCTGCCTGACCTCGGTAACATTGACTGTTAGATAAACTTTCTATGCACCCAGCCTTCCTGCAGCTGTATCTCAATCCACATTCCTGACCACAGAATTCAGCTGTCTGAAAGCCCCTCCAACAGGGCACTGTTGGTCCTGCCGAGAGTTCCTCTTCAGCCCTTCTGTCACATTAGGCAACCCTTCCTCTGCGGGTTATGCTCCCAACCACAGAAGGTTTCAAGGCCACTCCAGAGCTTTGAGTACATACCCCTCAGTGCAGCGCTAAGGACTGCATTGTCATTGGCACTGTTTTTCAATAGAGCTATGGGGGGCGGGTGTGAGGTGTGAGGTGTGCAATACACGATTAACCCTTGCACACCAGTGTAACACAGGCAGTGCACAGATTTCCTGTTCCTGCTGATTGGAATATGCAGCCCTGCCAGCACTCGCCCTGCCAGGCTCCATCCATAGGAGGCAACAGCAAGCTGCCTTCTTGAACCACTTGAAGCAGCTTTGGCACAACTGAGTAACCAGGGAGCTGGGTCAACCTCAGGGAGGAGCCTGGAGTCACGCACAGGCCAGACCCGGGAAGGACGGCAGATTCCCTCCCCTGCAGGACATCAGTGAACAGATGGGCTTTGACAACAGTCCTGTGGGTTCACAGACACCACTAATTTTTCTTTTAATGGAACTATTTGAACTTAAATTCCACAGATGTGTCTGTAGTTGGAGTTGAACTGTGTCTTCAGGTCAGAATAACAGAATGGTGCAGGACACAACATGGCCATTCAGCCCAACATACTTATACTCTTTTCCAGGTCTCCAGACTGTAATAAAGTAAGGCAGCCACAATAGCATCCTATGAGGCCGCTGGGTTTCGAACTGCACCTTGCCGGCTTCCACTGTGATGAGCTGACAGGACTGCCCAAACAACCCAGGGTTGCAACCCATCTTGTTATCTATTTACTCAACTGCAGTTGTGGGAGCTTGCTGTGTACATTGGCTGCTGTGTTCCCTGCATGACGATGACAGCTGCACTCTCCTTCAGAACCAGAATCAGAGCCAGGGTTATCATCACTGACGCATGTCGGGAAATGTGTTGTTTTGCGGCAGCAGTACAGTGCAAGGCAAAAATTACTGTTACCAAAAAATAAATAAATAGTGCAAAAGAGGAAGAACGAGGTAGTGTTCATGAGTTCATGGACCGTTCAGAAATCTGATGGCGGAGGGGAAGAAGCTGTTCCTGAATCATTAAGTGTGGGTCTTCAGGCTCCTGTACCTCCTCCCCATGGTAGTAACAAGAAGAGGGCATGTCCCAGGTGGTGAGGGTCCTTAGTGATGGATGCTGCCTTCTTGAGGCACCATCTCTGAAGATGTCCTCGATGATGGGGAGGGTTGTGCCTGTGATGGAGCTGGCTGAGTCTACAACCCTCTGTAGCCTCTTGCGATCATGTGCATTGGAGCCTCCATACCAGGCGGTGATACAACCAGTCAGGATGCTCTCCACTGTACATCTGTAGAAATTTGCAAGAGTTTTTGGTGACGTACCAAATCTCCTCAAACTCCTAACAAAGTACAGCCGCTGGTGTGCCTTCTTCCTGATTGCATCAATGTGTTGGGCCCGGGATAGATCCTCTGAGATGTTGACGCCCAGCAACTTGAAGCTGCTCACCCTTTCCACTGCTGACCCCTCAGTGAGGACCGGTGTGTGTTCTCCCGACGTCCCCTTCCTGAAGTCCGCAATCAATTCCTTGGTCTTGCTGACGATGAGTGCGAGGTTGTTGTTGCGACACCACTCAACCAGCTGATCTATCTCACACCTGTACGCCTCCTCATCGTCATCTGAGATTCTGCCAACAACAGTGGTGTCATCGGTGAATTTATAGATGACGTTTGAGCTGTGCCCAGCCACACTGTCATGAGCGTAGAGAAAGTAATGCAGTGGGCTAAGCACGCATCCTTGAGGTGCACCTGTGTTGATTGTCAGCGAGGAGATGTCACTGCCGATCCACACTGACTGTGGTCTCCTGATAAGGAAGTCGAGGATCCAGTTGCAGAGGGAGGTACAGAGGCCCAGGTTTTGAAGCTTGTTGATTAGTACTGAGGGGATGATGGTGTTGAACGCTGAGCTGTAATCAATAAACAGCAGCCTGACGTACGTTTTGCTGTTGTCTAGGTGCTCCAAAGCTGAGTGAAGTACTCTCACTGGGTGTAGTCCCTGAAAGGTGCTGTAGAAATGAAAAGATTTTGATCAATGCAGGAGGATCTAGGAAAGAGCGATCATATGAACAGAAGACTTAGATTAAGCAAAGGCCACTCCAAAGGAAAAAGTCATTTGGAGAAAAAGGTTTAGAGGAAATGAGACCAGGTTTGGGCCAGGGAAAGTGGAGGCAAAACTGTAACCGAATGGGTGCAGATGTTTCAGGTTCAAGTTTATTGCCAGAGGCAGACATACCCAGGGTATAAACGCCAGGGAGATTAGCTTTTTGCAGCAACAGCACAGGACTTAACAAGATGAGAACAAACATAAACTTAAATTAACATAAGTGATACATACACACGTACAAAAAAACAACAAAATAAACAGAAGGACGTTAGTGCAATATGGAAGGGAGAAACACAGTCCGAGGTGGAGTTGGGGTTTTCAGGTGGGTTCAAGAACCCGACGGCAGTGAACCTTGAGGTGTGGGGTCTTCAGGCTCCTGTACCTCCTGCCTGATGGCAGCATCGAGAAGAGGGCACGGCCGGGATGTTGGGGGTCCCTGGTGATGGATGTTGCCTTCCTGAGACATCGCCTCTTGTTGATGTCCTCGATGGTGGGGAGAGGTGTCCCCGTGATGGAACTGGCTGTCCCACTGCGCTCTGTGGCCACTTGGAGATCCCACACCAGGTCGTGATACAACCTGTCAGAATGCCTTCAGTTAGTTACTGTCTCGGAACATTCCCCTGTGAGGGGACCACTGGGTGGTTCTGGACTCCAACACAGCTCTGACCGGGTACAACAGCCGAGTCCCCCACAGAGAACGTCAGTGGAAGAGGTGGAGTTTGTGACAATCTGTTACTCAGGACAAGCATTCGCAATACTCCCAGATTATTAACTAAAGTTAACTGCCACAGCTGTGGTGGGATTTGAAATCCAGTCCTGGGATAGTTGGCCCAGTAACTCAACCACTGCACCTGTGTATTGCCTGTTAGTGATCTGGATGTGGGTGTAGAGGGCACACAAAACCACGAGTCACAGTAAACCTTCAGGAGGACAGTCATGGGTGGGCAGAGAGGTGGCAGATGAAATTTAATGCTGAGGAATGTAAATTTTGGTTGGAAGAATGAGATATCAACCAGAGAACTCAATTCTAAGGGGCTACAAGAATGGAGAGGTGTTGGGGCAACTGTGTAACATTGACTGAGAGTGGGTGGGGCTTGTTGAGAAGCAGAAGGTGTGGGAGAGGTTGACAAGAATGATTCCAGGGTTGACGGACTTTGGACAGACTGTACTCCCTGGGACAGATGGGGTGTGAGGGGATCTAACGGGGGGTGGGGGGGGGGGTGGGATTCATGAAGGAGAGAGAGCGAGAGAGAGAGCGAGAGAGAAAGCAAGAGAGAGAGAGAGAGAGAGAGAGAGAGAGAGAGAGAGAGAGAGAGAGAGAGAGAGAGAGAGAGAGAGAGAGAGAGAGAGAGAGAGAGAGAGAGAGAGAGAGAGAGAGAGAGAGAGAGAGAGAGAGAGAGAGAGAGGGAAGCAGTTCCCACTGGCAGAGGGGTCATGAACCAGAGACAACTAGAGGTAACGTTTCAGGTTGAAGACCCTTTGCCAGGACTGGGAAGAGAGAGAACAAACGTTAACCCTGTTTCTCTCCCCACAGACGCTGCCTGACCTGCTGAGAGTTTCCAGCAATTTCTTGTTTTGAATTAGAGCAAGGAGAGGAAGCTGCTGAGGTCAGGAGGGCCATGGCTGTGAAAGAGTTAATGCTGTCAGAGGGATGAGCTGTGGTGTCTCAGGGTCAGGGCGTACTGTGTGGGTGGCTGACTCCCCTTCCGTGAAGCTCATTCCATTGGCTGTCTCTTGCCAAGCTGGCTGATTGCTCGGGCTGGTTAATCTTTACACTTGGAGGAAAAGGGAGAGACAGGGGTGGGTGAGGAAGGGGAACAGTCGGCTGGTTTGCTGTTCAAAGGTTGGTGCGCTGAAGTTCCAGCAATCTTGTGCAGAGCTGGAGGTAACCTTTGTCCGTCGCTGCGGGATGTGGGAGCAGTGTCTGCACCCATGCCCTTCCTTGTCACACAGGGCTGCCGCTTGCCCCTGAGGAGAAGGTTTGGACTGGGTCACCAGCCACGCCGGCCAACGTCTGTGAGTGCACACAGGGCTGGCGATCGGGGCACCGTCCAGCGGCTGCAGGAGGAAGGGGAGCAGGAGGTGGGGAGGGGTTGGGAGGGGCCGGAGTCGGAACAAAGCCGGATGTGTGTCAGGTCGGTTGGCGGAGAAAGGGGTGGGACAGAAGTTTATCACTTCGTTCAAGCTGGTTCCATCGCTCTGAAGGAACGTCGGCATAGGTGGATCGGCCGAGGCGGCAGTACCCAGAGAACGAGGCCATGCCGAGGGACACTGATGTCCATAGAACCATAGAACATAGAACAGTACAGCACAAAATGTTGTACTGATCTTTAAACCTCGCCTGACTATCTAACCCCTTCCTCCCACATATCCCTGTATTTTAAATTCCTCCATATGCTTATCTAATAATCTCTTGAATTTGACCAATGTACCTGCCTCCACCACCACCCCAGGCAGCGCATTCCATGCCCCAACCACTCTCTGGGTGAAAAACCTCCGTCTGATGCCTACATTGAACTTCCCACCCATTACCTTAAAGCCATGTCCTCTTGTATTGAGCATTGGTGCCCTGGGAAAAAGGTGCTGGCTGTCCACTCTATCTATTCCTCTTAATATTTTGTACACCTCTATCATATCTCCTCTCACCCTCCTTCTCTCTAAAGAGTAAAGCCCTAGCTCCTTTAGTCTCTCCATAATCCATACTCTCTAATCCAGGCAGCATCCTGGTAAATCTCCTCTGCACCCTTTCCAACACCTCCACATCCTTCCTATAATGAGGCGACCAGAATCAGACACAGTACGCTAAGTGTGGTCTAACCAGAGTTTTGCAAAGCTGCACCATTACTTCGCGGCTCTTAAACTTGATCCCACGACTTATGAAAGCCAACATCCCATAAGCTTTCTTAACTACCCTATCCACCTGTGAGGCAAATTTCAGGGATCTGTCGTCGAGGTTCAGTGGAGGTCGAGGGCTGCAGGCCCCTGCGCCACCCCCTCCCTCACCCCACAACCCCACACTAGGGCAGTCAGGAGAATGACCATCCTTCCTTATGAAGTGAGGCCATTCAGGCCATTGTGTCTATGCCATCTCACACAGCAATCCTGTAACCTATTCTCCCCATATCCCTTGGAATTGGTTTATTATTGTCACTTGTACTGAGGTACAGTGAAAAACTTGTCTTGCAAACCGATCGTACAGATCAATTCATTACACAGTGCATTGAGGTGGTACAGGGTAAAACAATACAGAATGCAGAATAAAGTGTTACAGTTACAGAGAAAGTGCAGTGCAGGCAGACAATAAGGTGCAAGGTCATAACGAGGTAGATTGTGAGGTCAAGAGTCCATTTTATCGTACTAGGGAACCGTTCAATAGTCTTATAACAGTGAGATAGAAGCTGTTCTTGAGCCCGATGGTAAGTGCTTTCAGGCTTTTGTATCTTCTGCCCGATGGAAGAGGAGAGAAGAGAGAATGACCCGGGTGGGTGGGGTCTTTGATTATGCTGGCTGCTTCACCAAGGCAGCGAGAGGTAAAGACAGAGTCCATGGAGGGGAGGCTGGTTTCCATGACACGCTGAGCTGTGTCCACAACTCTCTGCAGTTTCTTGCGGTCTCAGGCAGAGCGGTTGCCGTACCAAGCCGTGGTGCATCCAGATAGGATGCTTTCTATGGTGCATCGATAAAAGTTGGTGAGTGTCAAAGGGGACATGCCAAATTTCTTCCTATCAATTCTTCATCTCATTCCCATAAACTCCCTGCAGATTCTACCCCTCACCCCCACACACTGGGGGCAATTTCCAGCAGCCAATTAACCCACCGACCCTGCACATCGTTGGGACATGGGAGGGAACCAGAGCACCCAGGGAAACGTAAAACTCCACACAGGGAGCGCTGGAGGTCATTTGCAGCTGCATAAAACTTCGGTTAGGCCACATTCAGAGTATTGCATTCAGTTCTGCTCGCCCCATTACAGGAAGGATGTGGAGACTGTGGAGACGGTGCAGAAGGTCGACCAGGATGCTGCCTGGATTAGAGAGTATTAATTACAAGGAGAAGTTGGCCAAACTTGGGTTGTTTTCTCTGGAGCAGTGGAGTCTGAGGGGAGACCCAATAGAGGCTTATAAAATTACGAGAGGCACAGATAGACAGTCAGTGTCCTCTTCCCAGAGTTGAAATGTCTGATACTAGAGCATGCATTTAACATGAGAGGGAGAAGGTTTAAAGGAGATGTGCAGGGGAAGCTTTTTTACACACAGAGTGTTGAGAGCCTGGAACGAGCTGCCAGGTGTCGTGGTGGAGGCAGAGACAATACTGGTGTTAAAGAGGCTTTTAGATAGATCCATCAATGTGCAGGGAATGGAGGGATATAGATCATGTGCAGGCAGAAGGGGTCTAGTTTAACTTGGCATCGTGTTCAGCACAGACATGGTGGGCCGAAGGGCCTGTCCCTGTGCTGTGCTAGTCTGTGGTCTGTGTTCTATGTCAGGATTGAACTAGGGTCACTGGAACTGTGAAGCAGTGTCTCTACCCCCTGCACCACTGTTTCTGAGCTCTTAAACAGCTGCTGTCAATAAAGGCAAAGTGAGAACAACTGAAAACAAGGATGGCTCACTAGGGAACTTTCCAGAACAAATCCTTTTGAACCTAAGCCTGTGGCTGACACCCCAGAGGGCCCACCCCACCTGGATGAGTTGTACCAACCTATTGGACAGTTGGTCCGAGGCAGCTCAGTAACTCCCACGCAAGGCCAACTCCCACTCAACAATCCCACCGCTCCAGGTCCATGTCCCACAAATGTTCCCTGCTGTTGGTGGTCCCCTCTCCCTCCCCCAACCCCAGACACAAACTTCGAGGGAAGGGGTTCGTCCGGACGTGTGTGAAACCACGACACCTTTTCCCACCTGTGAGACGCTGGAGGAGCCCACCCAGGGGCAATACCACCACATCCCTCGGTCCAAATGGTCAGGCCGCGTTGGAGTACTGCGGGACTTCTGGTCGCCCTGCTTTACGTCATTAAGCTGGAAAGAGTGAGAGAAGATTTACGAGGATGTTGCCAGGACTGGAGGGCCAGAGTTATGGAGAGAGGTTGGCCAGGCTGGGTCTGCATTGCTTGGAGTGTAGGAGACTGAGGGGTAACCTTATAGAGGTGTATAAAATCATGAGAGGCATGGATGCACACAGTCTTTTTTCCTAGGGTTGGGGATCAAGAACTAGAGGGCACAGGTTTAAGGTGAGAGGGGAGAGATTTAGTAGGAACCTGAGGGGAATGTTTTCACACAGAGGGTGGTGTGTGTGTGGAACGAGCTGCCAGAGGAAGTGGGTGAGGCAAGAAGCACTTGGATAGGTACATGGAGAGGAGGAATTTAGGAGGATATGAGTCAAACGCAGGCAAAAGGCAGGCACCTTGGTCAGCACAGATGAGTTGGGCCTAAGGGTCTGTTTCTGTGACTGTGACTTTAAATGTGAAGAGCCCTCTCACGGTGCTGAAACAGGGTGTGAATTACGCTGCCTTCTGGATAGAACTTGCCCCTGCTCAGTGCTCCTTGGGTTAATCGACGCGCCTCTTCCTGAACTTGGTATTTCCCATACTAGTGACGGGAAGACCAACTAAAGCCATGCGTGCTTGGCCCTGTGTTTCAGATGCGTTAACAACGCCTCCTCATGGCTCCGCCTTTGATTCTGGGTGCAGAGACCTGGTCCATGAGCGGTGGGACCCACGTGGTGAGCCTGGACCTGGTCTATGCCCTGAGCCTCCTGCTCCTCATCCTGCTCCTGGTCTCCTGTGGGAACTGCATGAGGTAGGTCACCAGCGACCATGGCATAGCCAGACTGTGTAACGTATGCAGGGCAGTGTGCTGGGGATGTATACATGCACAGGGCACAGTGTAATGCTCACAGGTCACTGCGCTCAGATGACCTCCAATTGACCCCTCATCCCCACCTCCCTCAGCTGATGAACCACTACTAAGACAAGACAAGATATCTCTATTAGTCACATGTACATCGAAACACACAGTGAGATGCATCTTTTATGTAGAGTGTTCTGGGGGCAGCCCGCAAGTGTCGCCACGCTTCCGGCGCCAACATAGCACGCCCACAACTTCCTAACCCGTACGTCTTTGGAATGTGGGAGGAAACCGGAGCACCCGGAGGAAACCCACACAGACACGGGGAGAACGTACAAACTCCTTACAGACAGCTGGATTTGAACCCAGGTTGCTGGCGCTGTAAAGCCTTACGCTAACCACTACACTACCGTGCCTGCCCACGTTGGACAACAACTGGAAGAAACACTGAGAGCAGCAAGGACACAGGACGTCCCCTGGGTGGGGACTTCAGTGTCCATCACTGGGTGAGTTGGTAGCCCCACCACTGACTGATCAGGCCGTGTTCTGAAGGACGGAGCTGCCAGACTGGGTCTACGGCAGGTAGTGAGTGACCAACACCAACTGGACCTTTTCCTCACCAGTCTCCCTGTGACAGATGCATCTGTCCGTGGCAGCAGTGGTAGAGGTGACCACCACACAGTCCCAGAGGAGACAAAGTCCCGTCTTCACACTGAGGACACCCTCCATCATGTTGTGAGGCTCTACAGTTGTGCTGAATGGGACGGACTCAGAACAGATCCCACAGCTCAGACCACGGTCTCCGTGAAACACTGTGAACCATCAGCAGCAGCAGATACGATCCCCCCACATCCTGTAACCTCCTGTCCTGACGTATCCCTCGCTCCCTGTTACTGTCAGGGCAGGGGATCCACCCTGGGTCAGTGAGGGGGGCAGGAACACATGTTGGGGTCCCAGCTCAGTGAGGTTACAAGATCAGATTAGTCACATGTACATCGAAACACACAGTGAGATGCATCTTTAGCGTAGAGTGTTCTGGGGGCAGCCCGCAAGTGTCGCCATGCTTCTGGCGCCAACATAGCATGTCCACAACTTCCTAACCCGTCTGTCTTTGGAATGTGGGAGGAAACCGGAGCACCCGGAGGAAACCCACGCAGACACGGGGAGAACATACAAACTCCATACAGACAGCGGCCGGAATTGAACCCCAATCGCTGGTGCTGTAATAACGTTACACTAACCGCTACACTACCATGACAGTAGGTGGGCCCGACGGCAGGAACAGTAGGCGGTGGTCAGAGGGGGGCGATCCCACAACCCACGGGTCAGACCACAGCCCTGCAGTCCCACCACATCCGGCCGGCAACGGTGGTGGACAATGAACCAGCTGACAGGGGGAGAGGCTCCGAGAACATCCCCACCCTCACTGATGTCGGGGTCTGGTGTGTGGGTGTTGGAGACTCACAGGAGCATTCTGTGGAGTGGCTGATCCATCCCAACATCCTTCTGGGATCCCCAACGTCACAGGAGCTGGTCTCCAGCCAATCCGATTCCCTCCACATGATGTCGGGAACAGGCTGAGAGCCCTGGATACAGGAAAGGTCCCGGGACCAGACAACCTCCCAGCTGTGGGACTGAAGCCCAGTGGCCAGAGCCAGCTGTGCCTCACACGAGCTGCTCCAGACCAGTTACGGTGGTATCGCCCTGACAACGCGGAGAACTGCCCAGCTGTGTCCCGTTCACAAGAGACGTCACAAATCCAAACCTGCTACCACCCAATGTCTGGTTTCAATCATAGAACATAGAACATAGAACAGTACAGCACAGTACGGGCCCTATATGCTTATCCCTATTCTATGTATCCCTCTCTCTACTTCACCTCCCACAACACTCCATTTTTCTTTCATCCATATGTCTATCTTAGGAGTCTCTTAAATGACCCCATCGTATCAGCCCCTACCATACCCCACACCCCCCAGCAGTGCGTTCCAGGCACCCACTACTCTCTGTGTAAAAAACCTGCCTCTGACATCTCCCCTGAACTTTCCTCCACGCACCTTAAACAGGCAACCTCTAGTATTGGCCATTACTGCCCTGGGAAAAAGATGCTGGCTGTCCACTCCGTCTGTGCCTCTCATATACCTCTATCAGGTCTCCTCTCATCCTCCGTCTCTCCAAGGAGAAAAGCCCTAACTTGCTCAGCCTCTCCTCATAAGACATGCTCTCCAACCAAGGTAACATCCTGGTAAATCTCCTCTGCACCCTCTCCAAAGCTTCCTTCCTGTAATGTGGCAACCAGAATTGAATACAATACTCCACATGTGGTCTAACCAGGGTCTTATAGAGCTGCAACATTACCTTGCAGCTCTTGAACTCAATCCCCTGACTAATGAAGGTCAGCACTCCATACGCATTTTTAACCATCCTATCAACTTGCGCGGCAACTTTGAGGAATCAATGTACTTGGACTCCAAGATCCTTCTGTTCCTCCACACTGTTAAGAATCCTGTCATTAACCATGTACTCTGCCTTCAAGTTAGATCTTCCAAAGTGTATCACTTCACACTTCTCCGGATTGAACTCCATCTGCCACTTCTCTACGCAGCTCTGCATCCTGTCTATATCCCGTTGCAACCTACGACAACCTTCTACACTATCTACTACACCACCAACCTTCGTGTCATCTGCAAACTTACCAACCCATCCCTCCACTTCTTCATCCAACTTACTTATAAAAATCATAAAGAGCAGGGGTCCCAGAACAGATGCCTGCGGAACACCACTAGCCACTGACCTCCAGGTCAAATACTCCCCTTCAACAATCGCCCTCTGCCTTCTGTGGGCAAGCCAATTCCAAATCTACTCAGCCAAGTTTCCATGGATCCCATACCTCATGACCTGCTGGATGAGCCTACCATGGGGAACCTTGTCAAATGCCTTTGCTGAAATCCATATATACCACATCCATTGCTCTACCTTCATCAATCAGTCTTGTCACTTCCTCGAAAAACTCTGTTAGGCTCGTGAGGCACAACTTGCCCTTCACAAACCCATGCTGACTATCCCTTATAAGACTATGTGTCTTCAAATGCTCATAAATCCTGTCCCTAAGAATCCTCTCCAATAGTTTGCCCACCACTGATGTAAGACTCACTGGTCTATAATTCCCAGGATTATCCCTGTTACCTTTCTTGAACAAGGGAACAACATTTGCCATCCTCCAATCCTCCGGTACCACTCCTGTGGCCAAGGAGGACTCAAAGATCATCGTTAACACTCCAGCAACCTCTTCCTTTGCTTCCTATAGTAACCTAAGGTATATCCTGTCTGACCCTGGGGACTTATCTACCCTAATGTTTTTTAGTAGCTCCAACACTGCTTCTTTCTTAACCTCGACATGCTTCAACACATTTGCCTGTTCTATGCTAACCTCACATTTGTCTAAGTCCCTCTCCCTGGTGAACACTGAAGCAAAGTATTCATTCAGGACCTTCCCTACCTCCTTCACCTCCAGACACATTTTTCCCCCCTTATCCCCGAGTGATCCTACCCTCACCCTAGTCATCCTCTTGTTCCTCACATACGTGTAGAACGCCTTAGGGTTTTCCTTAACTCTACTTGCCAAGGCCTTCTCATGTCCCCTTCTGGCTCTCCTGAGTCCCTTCTTAAGCTCCTTCCCGGCTACCTTATAACTTTCAAGGGCCCTGACTGATCTTTGCTTCCTAAACCTTAAATGTACTTGCTCTTGACTAAACCTTCCACCTCTCTTGTCAACCGTGGTTCCTTCACCACACCATCCTTTCCTTGTCTCAGTGGGACAAAACTATCCAGAACCCCATGCAAGTGGTCCCTGAAGAACCTCCATTTTCTGTGGTGCATTTACCAGAGAACATCTGTTCCCAGTTTATGCTCCCAAGTTCCTGCCTAATACCATCATAATCTGCTCTCCCCAAATTAAATACTTTCCCATATTGTCTGCTCCTATCCTTGTCCATGGCTATGCTAAAGGTCAGGGTTGTGGTCACTGTCTCCGAAATGCTCGCCCACCTGACCAGGTTCATTGCCTAGTACAAGGTCCAGTAAGTCCTATCCTCTGGTCGGCCTGTCCGCATACTGTGTCAGGAATCCTTCCTGTACACGCTGAACAAACTCTGCCCCATCTAAATCTTTTGCACTAAGGAGGTGCCAATCACTATTGGGAAAGTTGAAGTCTCCCATGACAACAACCCTGCTATCTTTGCACCTTTCCAAAATCTGCCTATTTGTCTGCCTCTCAGTGTCCTGGTGGCTATTAGGAGGCCTACAGAATACTCCTAATAGAGTGATCGCTCCCTTCCTGTTTCTGACTTCCACCCACACTGACTCAGTGGACGATCCCTCCACAGCGTCCTCCGTTCCTACAGCTGTGATATTATCTCTGATTAGCAATGCCACACCCCCACCCCTTCTACCTCCTTCCCTATATCTTTGGAAACATCTAAACCCCGGAACATCCAGCAGTCAATCCTGCCCTTGTGACAGCCAAGTCTCTGTAATGGCCACAACATCGTAATTCCATGTACCGACCCATGCTCTGAGTTTATCACCCTTATTCTTAAATATATTTTGCATTAAGGTAAACACATTTCAACCAATACAACTGACTGCGTTTATGCCCCGTCCCCTGCCTGTCCTTCCTCACAGTCTCTCCATACACTGTATCTACTTCTACCCTAACTGATCCATCATCTGACCTCACACTCTGGTTCCCATTCCCCTGCCAACCTAGTTTAAACCCTCCCCAACAGCTCCAGCAAACCTGCCCCCAAGGACACTGGTCCCCCTCCAGTGCAGGTGTAACCCATCCCTTTTGTACAGGTCGTACCTTCCCCAGAAGAGATCTCAGTGATCCACAAATCTGAAACCCTGCCCCCTGCACCAACTCCTCAGCCACACATTCATCTGCCAAATCATCCTATTCTTACCCTCACTGGCACGTGGCACAGGCAGCAGTCCAGAGATTACTGCCCTTGAGGTCCTGCTTTTTAGCTTCCTACCCAACTCCCTATATTCCCTCTTCAGGACCTCATCTCTTTTCCTACCTATGTCATTGGTACCAATATGTACCACGACCTCTGGCTGTTCACCCTCCCCCTTCAGAATGCTGTGGATTCGATCCGAGACATCCCTGACCCGGCACCTGGGAGGCAACATACCATCTGGGAATCTCATTCTTGTCCACAGAATCTCCTGTCTGTCCCCCTGACCAATGAATCCTCTATCACTACCATACTCTCTCCCCATCTTCCCTTCTGAGCCACAGAGCTAGACTCTGCACCAGAGACCCAGCTGCTGTGGCTCTCCACTGGTGATTCTTTGACCACCCCACCACCCCCTCCAACAGCATCCAAAACGATATACCTGTTATCAAGGGAAACGGTCACCGGGGTGTCCTGTACCGACTGCCTGTTCCTTTTCCCTCCCCTGACGGTCACCCAACTACCCACATTCCCCACCCTGGATGTAACTGCCTCCTGGTAACTCCTATCCATCATCTCCTCAGCTTTCCAAATGATCCGGAGTCCATCCAGCTGCAGCTCCAGCTCCCTAACGCGGTCTGTAAGGAGCTGCAGTTGGACGCACTTCCTGCAGGTGTCGTCCTCAGGGACACTGGAGGTCTCCCTGACTTCCCACATCCTACAGGAGGAGCAGACTCCTGCCCTGACTGCCATTCCCACTGTTCCATACCAAGAAAATAACAAATAACAGAGAAAGAAAGAGGGGCTGCCAGAAGCCTCCACTCACCTACATCACGTCTTCACACTGATGTTTCTTGAGCCAAAGCCTCAGCTCCCCACTCCAACACCATCCACTCCTCTTGAACCAAAGCCTCAGCTCCCCACTCCAACACTGTCCATTCACACAACGGCCGCACCAAAATGGCCTCTCGACTTGACCCTAACTTCTTTTTATAGGCAGCTGCTGCCTAATTATCCAATTAGCTAATCAACAGGCCCATCAACTCACCACAGCAACAGCAACAAGAACTACAACAACGGGCCTACCTTTTTAAACTGCTTCCCTCTCTCATTCACTCTCATTCTCGTGGTACTTACCATGGCAACGAGATGTCCCTCTCCCGTGCTCATACCAACTCACCACAGCGCAGGGAGAGACGTGGAAGGTGTCATTGACAGAGCTAACAAGTGACATCAAGGCAGCATGAGATGGAGTGTAGCATCAATGGGCATCAAGGGGACACACCCTGGTGGGTGGTGTCAGACCTCACACAGAGGGAGGGCGGTGTGGGTGTTGGAGGTTGATCTTCCCTGTCCCAAGACATCACTGCAGGAGTCCCTCAGGGCAGTGTCCTGGGCCCAACCATAGAACCATAGAAAACTACAGCGCAGAAAACAGGCCCTCCTAGTCTGTGCCGAAACATTATTCTGCTAGTCCCATTTACCTGCCCCCAGCCCATACCCCTCCAGACCTCTCTCGTCCATGTATCTATCCAATTTACTCTTAAAAGTTAAGAGCGAGCCCGCACTTACCACATCAGATGGCAGCCCGTTCCACACTCCCACCACTCTTTGAGTGAAGAAGTTCCCTCTAATGTTCCCCCTGAACCTTTCCCCTTTCACCCTAAAGCCATGTCCTCTCGTACTTATCTCTCCTAATCTAGGTGGAAAGAGCCTACTCGCATTTACTCTGTCTATACCCCTCATCATTTTGTAAACCCTGTCCTGTAAACCATCCTCAGCTGCTTCATCAGTGACCTTCCTTCCATCATGAGGTCAGACATGGGGATGTTCACCGATGGTTGTGCAATGTTCAGTACCAGTGACACCTCCTCAGCATGGAGAGGGAGAACACTTGACGTGCTGTGGTTGTTACGTTGTTGATAGCGAGGAGGGTGGTCTTAGGTTACAGAATGATATCGATCAGCTGGTAAGTTGGGCAGGGCAGTGGCAGGTGGTATTGGTATTGGTTTATTATTGTCACTCGTACCGTGGTACAATGAAAAACTTGTCTTGCAAACCGATCGTACAGGTCAATTCATTACACAGTGCATTGAGGTAGTACAGGGTAAAACAACACAGAATGTGTCACAGTTACAGAGAAAGTGCAGTGCAGGCAGACGATAAGGTGCAGGGTTAGATAAGCATAAGGAGGAATTTAAGATAGGGGGATATGTGGGAGGAAGGGGTTAGATAGTCTTAGGTGTGGTTTGAAGGTCGGCACAACATGGTGGGCCGAAGGGCCTCTATTGTGCTGTATTGTTCTTATTGTTCTAAGGTCACAACGAGGTAGATTGTGAGATCGACAGTCTGTCTTATCGCACTAGGGGACCGTTCAATAGTCTTATAACAGTGGGGTAGAAGCTGTCCTTGAGCCTGGTGGTACGTGCTTTCAGGCTTTTGTATCTTCTACCCGAGGGGAGGGGGGAGAAGAGAGAATGTCCAGGATGGGTGGGGTCTTTGATTATGTTGGCTGCTTTACTGAGGCAGCGAGAAGTGTAGGCAGGGTCTATGGAGAGAAGGCTGGTTTCCGTGATGCGCTGGGCTGTGTTCACAACTCCCTGCAGTTTCTTGCGGTCCTGGGCAGAGCAGTTGCCGTACCAAGCTGTGATACATCCTGATAGGATGCTTTCTGTGCTGCATCGGGAAAAGTTGGTGAGTGTTAAAGGGGACAAACCAAATTTCTTTAGCCTCCTGAGGAAGTAGAAGCACTGGTGAGCTTTCTTGGCTGTGGCGTCTAATCCCTATAAATTGAAGGTGATACATTTTGGGAGGTTCGATAAGGGTAGGGCCTTCACTGTGAATCGTTGAGGAATATTGAGGATCAGAAAGTCCTTGGTGTACCAAGTCCAAATATCACTGAAGGTGGCAGTGCAGGTAGATAGGGTGGTGAAGGTGACATACAGGACTCTGTCCTTCATTGGCTGGGGCCTAGAGTAGCAGAGCACAATCATGGTACAACTGTATCAAGTATTGGTCAGGCCTCAGCCGGAGCACTTGTGTGCAATTCTGGCCACCTCACTATCGGAAGGATGTGATTCCACTTGAGAGGGTGCAAAGGAGATTCTGCAGGACGTTACCTGGAATGGAAGGCTTTACTTAGAAGGAGAGACTGGATATGCTGGGATTGTTCTCCCTGGAGCAGAGGAGGCTGACATAGGAGGGGCATAGATGGGGTGGATAGTAGTGAACCCCGGGAATTCCCTGTGCTGGAGGCTGCTGGTGGCTGGATCATTGGATATATTTAATGCAGTGATAGATAAATATTTGACAGATCGAGGAGTAGAGAGTCATGGTGAACTGGCACGGAAGAACTATATCATGTTTAAACTTGGAAAAAATTAGGAGTGATATTGTTGATCCTTCATTTAAATTTGAAGATATTTGGAGTCTATTTATTCAATATTTTCACATGATGTAGATCCCCTTTCAATAACTTTCCAACTTGGAGGAACGGACTTGACAACATAATATTGCTCTGTTTCTACTGAGAAATTTTAGCCCAGTTCTTTTTTTTCTTTTTTTTTGTTGTTTGTTTTTCTTTTTAAAAGTTTTTTTTTGTTTAGTTTATATTGTTTATAATTCTTTTTTATTGATTTGGGTTTTTTTTTAAATTTGTATAATAAATCTTTTTCTTTCCTTTCTTTTATATTATATTCATCTACTAAGAGATCGTTGGATCTACAGATTTTTTTTATATTTTATTGTTCTTTATGATTATATATGCTATGATTGTTATCCTGATCTTTGTATTACATGTATAAATATTGATGCTATATATCAATCTATATTAATTTGAAAACTAAAGATTGAAAAAGAAAGAAGAACTGAGGCCAGCGTAGATTAGCCGTGATCATATTGAATGACGGGGCAGGTTTGAAGGGCCGAGTGACCTGCTGCTGTTCCTGTTCTCTTGTGATTTTCCCAGATAGTCTGAAACTTTTCCCATAACGGAGATGTCTAAGACCAGAGGGCAGGTTTAAGGTGAAGAGTGAGGTTCTGAGGAAGAATTCTTTCCCTCAGAGGGAGGTTGGGATCAGGAACACACTGCCTGAGGGGGTAGTGGAGGCAGAGACTCCCACAATATTTAAGAAGTATCTGGACAAGCGCTTGAATCACTGAGGCAGAGATGGCTACAGATCAAGTGCTGGTAGATGGGATTGGTGTGGTTGGGTTCGTGATGGTCAGCATGGACAAGATGGGCCGAAGGGCCTGTTTCTGTGCTGTCTGACTCTGTGGCTCCACGAATCTACAACCATCCTGGACAAGGCAGCCAGCTACATCTGCAGACCACCAATTGCCCCAAGCCTTCAACCTCTCCACCGCCGGTCTACGCCGGCACTGTCTACATCACTTCAACGAGCCCCTCCCAAACCTGGGACCTCTTCCAGCAGGAAGGACAAGGGCGGTGGTGTCCGGGGCGTGGTGGCACAATGGCACAGCCAGAAGAGCTGCTGCCCACTGCTCCAGCAACCCAGGTCCCATCTTGACCCCGGGGGGATATGAGAATGCGGGGAGGGCAAACTGGGGCTGGTACAAATGGGTGCTCGATGGTCAGCATGAACAATGGGCTGAAGGACCTGTGCCCGTGCCGCTGTATGAATCTATGACCCGAGCAGCACCACCTGCAGGTTCCCCAACAAGTTGCAGTACATCCTGATTGGAAATAGGTCACTTTCCTTCATCCTGAACTCCCTTCCCAACATTGGTGTGGGAGCACCTTCACCAGAAGGACTGCAGTGGGTCAAGAAGACAGCTCACCCCCACCTTCTCCAGGGGCGGTGAGGGATGGGTGGGCGGTGCAGGGGTGTTCATTGGTATTATTGTCCAATAAACCAATTACCAATGACCGGGATACAGTGAAAAGATTTGTTTTCAAAGGTCGTATTCTGAGCAGAGGTCGGTGACCAGTGGTGTACCTCAGGGATCTGTACTGGGACCCTTACTCTTTGTGATTTTTATATACGACCTGGATGAGGAAGTGGAGGGGTGGGTTAGTAAGTTTGCGGATGACACAAAGGTTGGGGGTGTTGTGGATAGTTTGGAGGGCTGTCAGAGATTACAGCGGGACATAGATAGGATGCAGAGTTGGGCTGAGAAGTGGCAGATGCAGTTCAACCCAGATAAGTGTGAAGTGGTTCATTTTGGTAGGTCAAATATGTTGGCGGAATATAGTATTAATGGTAGAACTCTCGGCAGTGTGGAGGATCAGAGGGATCTTGGGGTCTGAGTCCATAGGACACTCAAAGCAGCTCGCAGGTTGACTGTGGTTAAGAAGGCATATGGTGTATTGTCCTTCATCAATCGTGGAATTGAATTTAGGAGCAATGATGTATTGTTGCAGCTATATAGGACCCTGGTCAGACCCCACTTGGAGTACTGTGCTCAGTTCTGGTCGCCTCACTACAGGAAAGATGTGGAAGCCATAGAGAGGGTGCAGAGGAGATTTACAAGGATGCTGCCTGGGATGCGGAGCCTGCCTTATGAAAGCAGGTTGAGGGAACTCGGCCTTTTCTCCTTGGAGCGACGGAGGATGAGAGGTGACCTGATAGAGGTGTATAAGATGATGAGAGGTATTGATTGGGTAGATAGTCAGAGGCTTTTCCCCAGGGCTGAATTGGTGGTCACAAGAGGACATAGGTTTAAGGTGCTGGGGAGTAGGTATAGAGGAGATGTCAGGGGTAAGTTTTTTACTCAGAGAGTGGTGAGTGTGTGGAATGGGCTGCCGGAAATGGTGGTGGAGGCTGATATGATAGGGTCTTTCAAGAGACTGTTAGATCGGTATATGGAGCTGAGTAAAATATTGGGCTCTGGGTAAGCCTAGTAATCTCTAAGGTAGGGACATGTTCGGCACAGCTTTGTGGGCTGAAGGGCCTGAATTGTGCTGTAATTGTTCTATGTTCTATGTTCTACATTGAGGTAGTACAAAAGGAAAACCATAACAGAATGCAGAATAAAGTGTTACAGCTACAGAGAAAGTGCAGTGCAGGCAGACAATAAGGTGCAAGGCCATAAGGAGGTAGATTGTGAGGTCAAGAGTTTATCTTATCGTAGAAGAGGTCCATTCAAGAGTTTATAAAAAGAAGATAGAAGCAAGAGTTTATAACAGGAGTCTACAAGCAAGAGTTTGCAACTGTCACGGTAGTGTAGCCGTTAGCGTAACGCTATTACAGCGTCAGCGATCCGGGTTCAATTCCCGCCGCTGTCTGTAAGGAGTTTGTACATTCTCCCCGTGTCCGCGTGGGTTTCCTCTGGGTGCTCTGGTTTCCTCCCACATTCCAAAGATGTACGGGTTAGGAAGTTGTGGGCGTGCTACGTTGGTGCCGGAAGCGTGGCGACACTTGCGGGCTGCCCCCAGAACACTCTACGCTAAAGGTGTATTTCACTGTGTGTTTTGATGTACATGTGACTAATAAAGAGATCTTATCTTATCTAACAGCGGGATAGAAGCTGTCCTTGAGCCTGGTGGTACATACTTTCAAGCCTTTGTACCTTCTGGGAGAAGAGAGAATGTCCGGGATGGGAGGGGTCTCTGATTATGCTGGCTGCTTTCCCGAGGCAGTCGGAAGTGCGGACAGAGTCCGTGGAGGGGAGGCTAGATTTTTGATAGTTTTGTAAGAAGGACACAGTGTTGGGAACTGTACAGTGGGAAGAACAAGGACGGTAGTGTCAGCTGCTTCAGGGCGATGACTGCACAGGTCTGTTGGTCCAGGTGAATCCTGCTGGACAGAATTCCCACTGGGAATTATAGTGGGAGCGCAGGAGCCACATCTGTAGGCAGGGGAACTTTCTAACATCTGCTGTTTCTCCTTCCTGTAGGAGTTCAGGTCAGTTCTCGACAGACAGCAACTACATGCAAAGTAAAGACAGCTCACAGCTGATCCGGGTGGTGAGTGAGGGGAGGAGGGGCGTGGATGGGAGACGGGAGGGGGAGGGTGTGTTCCTGCTCCCTCCTGCTCTGTCGGTGGATCTTTGGGCGTGGCTGTGGGACCTGGGGGTCAGTGAGGGACCAGACCACTGAGGCAGAGGGTAATTGGTTTATTGTTGTCACACATACCGAGATACACCGAAAAGCTTTTGTCTGTCTGCCATCCAGACAGATCATTCCGTACATCAGTACAGTGCCGTGCAGGTAGACAATAAGGTGCAAGGGCCACAACGAGGTAGATTGTGAGATTAAAAGTTCATCTTTAAAGTGTAAGAAGCCCCTTCAAGTGTCTACTAACAATGGGATAGAAGCTGTCCCTGAGCCTGGTGGAACGTGTTCTCAGGGTATTATATCATCTACCTGATGGGAGGGGGGAAAAGAGAGAATGACCCGGGTGGGTGGGGTCTTTGATTATACTGGCTGCTTCACCAAGGCAGTGGGAACCAAGAGTTCCATGGACGGGAGGCTGGTTTCTGTGATGCATTGAGCTGTGTCCACAGCTCCCTGCAGTTTCTTATGATCCTGGGCAGGGCAGTTGCCATACCAAGCCGTGATGCATCTAGATAGGATGCTTTCTGTGGTGCATGGATAAAAGTTGGTCAGGGTCAAAGGGGGTGTGCCAAATTTCCTTAGCCTCCTGAGTAAGGGTGCAACTTGGGGAGTGTCTGAGGATGTGGACCCTGCAGCGTCCAGCCCAACCTGAGGAGGAAAGTGCAGTTTACCTTCCGTTGGGATGGGGTGGAGTGGATGTGGGGAGTTACACCAAGGCTGAACGATAATCAGATGTTCTGTCCTCTCTCCAGACACAGCTAGACGATGTTCAATATCCAAAGATCATCTGCAAGCCGACGTTAAGAGGTACAAGCAAGGGTTGTTTATTCAGATGAGATGTGGGCAAGGCCACGACGTGCCTCTCCCTCACTGCCCTCAAGGACGAGTTGCATCCTTGTGGTGAAGGGGCTCCTGAAGGACCGGCGATATATTTCCAAGTAGGGATAGAATGAAACTGGGAGGGGAACCTGCAGGTGGTGGTGTTCCCCTGCACCCGCTGCCCCTGTCCCTGGGGGGAGAGGTGGTGGGTTTGGGAGGTGCTGTCGGAGTAGCCTGGGTGACTTGTACAGACGGTGCTCACTGCAGTCTCTGTGTGCCGGTGGTGGAGGGAGGGGGTGTGTAGGGGTGGATGGGGTGCCGATCAAGCGACTGTCCTGGGTGGTGTCGAGCTTCCTGGGAGTTGTTGGGGCCGCACTCCAAGTGTGGAGTGTTCCATCACACTCCTGACCTGTGCTGTGTAGATGGGGGAAAGGCGTTGGGGTGTCAGGAGGTGAGTCACTGACCACAGGATCCCCAGCCTCTGACCTGCTCCTGTAGTTACAAGGCTGGCCCAACAGTTTCTGGTCGATGGTGACCCCAGGATGTTGATGGTGGGGGACCTGGTGAAGGGAATGTCACTGAATGTCAAGGGGAGCTGGTCAGGCACTCTGTGTTAGAGATGGTGACATTTTACAGGGGTCAGTAGTGAAGGATGTGAGTCTAGTATTCAGGTGGGGGGTGTGGAGAGATTGGTGTGAGCCCAGTCCTGGTTTGTTGGAATTGTTTTCCCGTTGGTACAAACCCACGCAGAGTGTGGAGTCAACAGATGCCGGCAATCTGGGAGGACTGAGCTGGAACCTGGTTCATTGCCTTGTTCAGTGATTTGTAGCTGTCAGCACCAGTGATATCATTTCCTCTTTCCTGTTGACATTAGTTGTCAGGTCACTGCCTCTGTGTGTGCGTGCGTGCACGCGCGTGTGTGTGTGTGTGTGTGTGCGTGCGTGCACGCGCGTGTGTGTGTGTGCGTGCGTGCACGTGTGTGTGTGTGTGTGTGCGTGTGTGCACGCACGTGTGTGTGTGTGCATGCGTGCACGCGCGTGTGTGTGTGTGCGCGTGTGTGTGTGTGCGTGCGTGCACGCGTGTGTGTGTGTGCGTGCGTGCACGCATGTGTGTGTGTGTGTGTGTGCGTGCGTGCACGCGTGTGTGTGTGTGTGTGTGTGTGTGCCTGATGTGCGTGTATGTGTGTGTCTGGTGTGCGTGTGTGTGTCTGGTGTGCATGTGTGTTTGTGTGTGAGTGTGTGTGTGTTTGTGTGTGAGTGTGTGTGTGTTTGTGTGTGAATGTGTGTGTGTGTGTGTGTGTTTAGTGTGTGTGTCTGGTGTGTGTGTGCGTTTATTGATCCAGGTCGGGCTCACAAGACAGACACAGTGAGTCACTGTTGTAGCTGTGATACCTCACGTCCTCACTCCTGTGATGTTTGCCCCAGCCGTCTCGGGAAGGATGAGCTCTGTCGATAACCCCTGAGCTGTCAGCCTCAGGGGCCAGAGGAGCTGTGGTTAGCCCGAGTTACATCATATTCACACTGACTCACTGGGAAGCTGTCACTGCTTCCAAAGCATGTGACGCTCACAACTTGTTTCAACATCTGATCAGCAGCCAGCAGCCTTCCCCTGTCCCCAGCTGACACTGAGGACACTTATGAGTAACTCCCTCAAGATCAGGGTGCTTGCCCTGTTTCTGCCCTGCTCTACCCCAAGTTCCACAGTGCAATTGTCAATAGCCTGCTCATTTATCACACTGCTATGTCTGAGAGGCGGCTGTGTTTCCTATAACAGTGACTGTGGTTTGGACACACACACACACACACACACACACACACACACACACACACACACACACACACACACACACACACACACACACACGTCAGTTTGAAAGGGGACTTGGTGTGTCCTGAAATTGGCCAACGTGCTGTATATGCTGAAATGAAACTGGAACATGCTGGAACTAGAACATGCTTTTATCGATTCACCATAGAAAGCATCCTATCCGGATGTATCACAGCTTGGTACGGCAACAGAGTAGTCCAGGACCGCAAGAAACTGCAGAGAGTTGTGGACACAGCCCAGCGCATCACGGCCACCAGCCCCTCACCTCCTTGGACTCTGTCTTTACCTCTCGCTGTCTTGGTGAAGCAGCCAGCATAATCAAAGACCCCACCCACCCGGGACATTCTCTCTTCTCTCCTCTTCCATCGGGTAGAAGATACAGGAGCCTGAGGGCACGTACCACCAGACTTAAGGACAGCTTCTACCCCACTGTGATAAGACTATTGAACATTTCCCTTATACAAATGAGATGGACTATGACCTCACGATCTACCTTGTTGTGACCTTGCACCTTATTGCACTGCACTTTCTCTGTAGCTGTGACACTTTACTCTGTACTGTTACTGTTTTCACCTGCACTACATCAATGCACTCTGTACTGACTCAAAGTAACTGCACTGTGTAATGAATTGACCTGTACCATCGGTTTGTAAGACAAGCTTTTCACTGTACCTCGGTACAAGTGACAATAACAAACCAATACCAAATACTCAGTGGTTCAGGCAGGGTCTGAGGAGAGTGAACATCTGCTCGTGTTTCACACTGATGATCTTTTACCAGAACTGACATCAACTGGGGAGGCAGGTTATCTGAAATGGTTCAATGCAGGGAACGTTGGAGTGTTGGAATACCGTGCTCCACGTCTCGGAGTTGGACACATAAATGCTAGAAATGCCTCAGATGTCCAGAATCTGCAGTTTTTTGTACCTCAAGCACTTCTTCTTTTCTCGCCTGTGTTCTGATGGAGTCATACAGCACGGAAACAGGCCCTTCAGCCCAACTCGTCCATGCTGAGCGCACTTGCTCCTCCTATCAGCATCCCCTCCCCATCCGGCTCCACCTACTACCTGTCTGCCCCCATCCCACACCTCGTACTGCTGTACACAGGCAGTCTCTCCTCCTCCCCCTCAGTCCTGATGCAGGGCCTTGATCCGAAATGTAGAACATCCCTCTGCCTCCCCAGATGCCGCCTGACCTGTTGAGTTCCTCCAGCAGTTTGCTTTTGTTCTAGATTTCAGCGTAAAGCACGGAACAGTGCAGCACAGGGTCAGGCCCTTCGGCCCGCCATGTCTGTGCTGAACTCGACACCAAATTAAACTAAAGCCCTTCTGTCTGCACATGATCAATATCCCTCCATTCCCTCTTAAACCCCACTATTGTACCTGCCTCTACCACCATCTCTGGCAGCCCCTTCCAGGCACCCACCACTCTCTGTGTAAAAACTCTGCCCCGCACATCTCCTTTGAACTTTGCCCCCCTCACATTAAACGCATGTCCTCTAGTATATGATATTTCTACCCTGGGAAAAAGCTTCTGTGTGCACCCTTTGCATCCGCAGTCTCTTTCGTTTTCCAGCATTTTCTAGTTCTGGTGAAAAGCCTTTGACCTAACACACGAGCTCTGTTTCTCTCCACACAGAAGCTGACCGACCGGCTGAGCATTTCTTTGTTTCCCTGCCCAGGTTTCCAGTAACTCTGCTGTGGTTAAGTGATCGATTTGTTCAGTCGTTTGTTGCCAGGGCCTCTGGTTTAAATTGTAGGTTGTAAATTGGTTTATTATTGTCACTTGTACAGAGGTACAGTGAAAAACTTGTCTTGCAAACTAATCATACAGGTCAATTCATTACACAGTGCATTGAGGTAGTACAGGGTAAAACAATAACAGAATATGGAGTAAAGCGTCACAGCTACAGAGGAAGTGCAGTGCAGGCAGATAATAAGGTGTAAGTCCATAACGAGGTAGATTGTGAGGTCAAGAGTCCATCTCATCGTACTAGGGAACCGTTCAATAGTCTTATAACGGTGGGATAGAAGCTGTCCTTGAGCCTGGTGGTACGTGCTTTCAGGCTTTTGTATCTTCTGCCCGATGGGAGGGGGGAGAAAAGAGAATATCCGGGGTGGGTGGGGTCTTTGATTATGCTGGCTGCTTTACCGAGGCAGCGGGAGGGAGGCCGGTGTCTGTGATGCACTGAGCTGCAGTTTCTCGCGGTCTCAGGCAGAGCAGTTGCCGTACCAAGCCTTGATGCATCCAGATAGGATGCTTTCTATGGTGTATCGATAAAAGTTGGTGAGGGTCAAAGGGGACACGCCAAATTTCTTTAGCCTCCTGAGGAAGTAGAGGCGTCCTGGTGAGCTGTCCTGGCCGTGGCGTCTCCGTGGTTTGCTCACTGGGTCCTGTAGTCCTGCCGGATTCGTGTTTCTATCACCTTCCCTCTTCCCCCAACTCTCAGCAGGTTCCCTCCACTCACGGAAAGTAAGCTGGCAGAACGACATGCATGTGACTGGTTCTCCACCTCCTGGATCTGCCCAACAGAGCAGGGCACTCCCAGAGATTCCCGGAGGCCCTGCCTGCCAGGAAGATTCGGATGGAAAGGGCGACCCCGTATACCAGACGGCCAGTGAGCTGGCAGCACCATGCCAGTGCATGGAGGAGGAGCCCATGGACCAACCCTACGCCGCCTCCAGCCAGTTTGGTGTGGAGACACCCACGGCAGAGCTCGTCATTGAGGATGAGGCTGGTGGGGAGGAGGACAGGAGGTCCGGGAAAGTGACAGCCGTGTATGCTCGAGTCAGCAAGAAGCTGAAGAATCCACCAGGCTCGGAGCCTCCGCTCCCTTCCTCAGCTCCTGGGAACCTGGAGCCGGAGGATCTGCCTCCACCCGTCCCTGAGAAACTCTTCGGCGATGGAGACATTATGGTCAGTGAGTCACCAGGTAACCAGGTGAGAAAGAAACTGGTTCAGCAGGACACTCCTGCACTCCCTTGGGTTAGGTGAAGGAGAGGTGAGCCAAGCAACACACAGAGACAATACTGGGTGTACATGGTGGCCACACAGTTAAATATGGCGGTGAGGAAGGTGTTGTACGTTCTAGTCAGCAAGAAGCTGAAGAACCCACCAGGCTCGGATGGGTTGCCTTCCGAGGCAACCCTCGGAACCGAGGCAACTTGCCTCATTGGTCAGCGAACTGAGTATAAAGGTCAGGAAGTCATGTTACTCTGGTCAGGCTGCACTGTGTGTGGTTCTGGTGGCTCCATTATAGGAAGGATGTGGCTACTTTGGAGAGGGTGCAGAAGAGGTTTACCAGGATGCTGCCTGGATTAGAGGGCATGTGTTATAAGGAGATGTTGGGCAAACTTCAGTTGTTTTCTCTGGAGCGGCAGAGGCTGAGGGGAGGCCTGATGGAGGTTTATAAAATTATGAGGGGCAGAGATAGGGTAAACAGTCAGTATCTTTTCCCCAGGGTAGAAATGTCTGATACTAGAGGGCACAGCTTTAAGGTGAAAGAGGGAAAGTTCAAAGGAGATGTGCAGGGCAGGTTTTTGCACAGAGAGAGTTGGGTGCCTGGAACAGGCTGATGGGATGGTGGTGGAGACAGATATGATTGGGGCTCTTAGATAGGCACATGAACGTGCTGAGAATGGAGGGATGTGGACATGCACAGGCAGAAGGGATTAGTTTAGTTAGATGTTTAATTACTAATTTAATTAGTTCAGCACAACATGGTGGGTGGAAGGGCCTGTTCCTGTGCTGTACTGTTCTGTGTTCTGTGTTCCGTGTTCTATGTCTATCTAGGGTCCAGGCACTGTGGTATCCACAGTGGTGACAGATGTCACGTGGTGCTGCCGCCTGGACCAACTGTGTTGCATCAAGCTGTGCACTTGGTCGCTTTGACGGACATGGTGTTGGTTGTGATAAGATCACATCCCACACTTTTCCTCAGAAGGAGGGTCCATGAGTCCTCCTGCCGATTCCACCTTTCCCAGCTCCAGTACTGACCCCTGATGCATCAGTCACGCCTACAGGGACAGAGCAGAGGGAGCTTCACTCTGTGTCTGACCCCAGGAGTGTGTGATGGGACAGTGTGGAGGGAGCTTCACGTTGTGTCTGACCCCGGGAGTGTGTGATGGGACAGTGTGGAGGGAGCTTCACGTTGTGTCTGACCCTGGGAGTGTGTGATGGGACAGTGTGGAGGGAGCCTCACTATGTGCCTGACCCCGGGAGTGTGTGATGGGACGGTGTGGAGGGACCCTCACTCTGTGCCTGACCCCTGCTGTCCCTGCCTTGGGAATACACTATCCTGGCCCTGGGCTGATTGAAATGTCCGATGGTTCTCAATGAGTTGGATGTCACGCCCTTCAATGTCGCTGGTTTCACCGGCCCGTGAGGAGTGAGGTCCTGCCTCTCACGGTGAGGGCTTGGTGGCTCAGACGGAAGCGAGGGGTGGGTTAACCCGGGCTGTCAGAACCGGGGGAGCTGCCGGGGACCCAGAGCTGGGGTGTGTGTCCCTGTGTCCTGCCCTGCCACCCAACCTGTCCCCTTCCTTTCCAGAGATGGGAGCAGTCTGGGAGCCAGATGACCGAGGACCCCTCCCCAGAGGAGGGTGCGCCGGAGGAGGGTGCGTATGCTGACCCCGTCCAGGATGGATGCAGCGGGTGAACATGCACAGCACCAGGAGCGGACGGGCTGCCGCTGACACTCCTCTGAAGAGTCAACCCTTCAGCATGCGGCCAGCAGCTCTGTGGGACCACACCTCTCCCTCGGACGGGTCGGGCCACCTGTCTCCACTCACCTCGGCACAGCGAGGACACCAACCAACAGCTTCCTGTAGGCTCCAGCTCACACCCCTTCTCACCTCCACCACGTCACACTGTAACGGGGTGCGTAGGGCAAGGTGGGCGTCCAAACCCTTCAATGCTGCTTCCCTGCGGGGGTTGGCACCGGTGAGAAGATCCCCAGCTCTCGGTTTCTGCTGCGGAGGAGATCACCCACATGTAGCTGACTGCTTCACGTTGTTCTGTGGACAATGAGCACTCACAGTTTCTGCACATCGCAACTTGCTGTAACCCGTGGGACTGGGTGGTTCGTAGCTCGCCCCTGAGGTGAGGGGTTGGGCTCACGTCTAGTCACGGAGTCATAACAGCACGGAAACTGGCCCTTTGGCCCAACTGGTCCATGCTGTCCAAGGTGCCCTTCTAAACCAGTCCCATTTGCCTGGGTTTGGCCCATATCCCTCTAAACCTTCCTATCCATGTACCTGTCCAAGTACCTTTTAAATGTGGTTAATGTACAGACCACTCTCTGGGTGAAAAAGTTGCCCATCAGGTTCCTATTAAGACTCTCCCCCTCACCTTAAATCTCTGCCCTCCAATTCTTGATTCCCCAACCCTGGGAAAAAGACTGAGTGCATTCATCCTATCTATGCCCCCATGATTTTATACACCTCTATAAGGTCACCCCTCAGTCTCCGACGCTCCAATGAGAAAAGTCCCAACCTGCTCAACCTCTCTCCATAACTCAGTCCTTCGAGTCCCAGTAAGACCCTCGTAAATCTCCTCCACACTCTTTCCAGCTGAATGGCATCTTTCCTGTAGCAGGGTGGCCAAAGCTGAACACAATACTCCACCTGCAGCCTCACCCTTCCTGTCTGGGCTGTGCAGGGTGAGAGTTCCAAGCAGGTCAAGCAGTACATGTGGAAGGAAAGGAGTTGTCAACCTGAAATCAGGCTGGAGGGCTTGGGGCACACAGAGAAACCGGACAGGCCGGGGCTGTTTTCCCTGGAGCGAAGGAGGCTGAGGGGTGACCTTATAGAGATTTATAAAACCATGAGAGCTGCAGATAAGGTCTTTTTTCTGGGGTAGGGAAGTCTAAAACTAGAGGGCACAGGTTTAAGGTGAGAGGGGAAAGACTTAAAGGGGACCCGAGGGGCAGGTTTTTCACTCGGAGGGTGGTGGGTGTGTGGAACGAGCTGCCAGAGGAAGTGGGAGAGGCGGGTACAGTTACAACGTTTAAAAGACATGGTTCATGGATAGGAAAGGTTTAGAGGGATATGGGTCACATGTGGGCAAATGGGACTGGCTCTGGCTGGCATGGACCGGTTGGGCCGAAGGGCCTGTTTCTGTGCTGTGTAACTTGGTGACTCTATGAACCGTCAACAATTCCTCTCCCCTCCCCCCCCCCCCACAGATGTTGCTCAACCCGCTGAGTTCCTCTAGCAGTTTGTTTTCTGCTGGGTTTATAATGGACATTAAAGTTACCACTCCACAATCAAACTGCCCCTCAACACCTTCACTCACTCTCTGGAGTGGACCCTCGTACTGTCAGGGAGTTTAGACGAACAACTGGGGGAAGGCAGGGCCTCTTTCTGTGGATTCACATGTGGCCCGTGCCACAAACAGCAGCTGCCTGCACTCCCTGTTCACTGCCCGTTACCGGTGACAAAGGCTTCCGCTGACGTGATTCCTTGCTGGAGGACTGTTCATTCTTTGACGTGTGGTGTGTGTTCAGACAGAGTTGGACTTGAAATGTCTCCTCAGACAGCAGTGACACTGAGGGGGCACACAACTCCCCCCCCCCCCCCCGCCCCACGTATCAGCGTTCTGCTGGGGGTGGAACACTGCATCCACAATGCTGATTCCCAGGGAAGTCACAGAGTCATACGGGTGGAAACAGGCCCTTCAGCCCAACTGGTCCATGCCGGCCATCAAGTACTCATCGATACCAATCCCATTTACCTGCAGCTGGTCTTTTCCTTGGCAATTCAACTGCTCATCCAGGTAGGTAAAGGCTGAGTCGTCGCTGTCGGAAGATCTGTCTTTAGGAACACCGGATGTCCCTGCAGGGGGACGTCTCTGAACATCCCGGGAGGATTTCAGGGGCGGTCCTTCCAAGAAGCCGGCAGAGGCCACCCTCCCCAGGGGAGTGGTTGCTTTGATACCCCCGATCAACATTCCCCAGAGCCCCGTTCTCTGGGGTGTTGTTCGGCCATGGAGGGACGCACACACTCTCTGGTCTGTGACCCGTCCCTTCTCCACCATCTCTCACTCTGTGTTCTCCTCTGCACCTTTTGAGATGGTGAGATCACCCCGATGACGTTCAGTGCATGCAGCAAAGGACGAGGGCTGCAGTGGAATGTCCACAGTGGTGTCCAAGTGCCAGCGATCACCAGACAGATCATCAACCACTGATCCCTCATCTGTACGGACTCGGGCGCGACTCTCCCCGAGTCCCAGACATGGTAACACCAGGAGCTGGTTTACCAGGGACAACTGGTGTCTGCACTTTAAGGCAGTCCTCTCACCTGTGGTTGGCGTAACGCTATTACAGCACCAGCGACCCGGGTTCAATTCCCACCGCTGTCCGCCTGTACGTTCTCCCCGTGCCTGCGTGGGTTTCCTCTGGGTGCTCCGGTTTCCTCTCACATTCCAAACACGTATGGGTTAGGAAGTTGTGGGCATGTTACGTCGGCGCCGGAAGTGTGGCGACACTTGCGATCTGCCCCCAGAACACTCTACGCAAAAGATGCATTTCACTGTGTGTTTCGATGTACTGTACATGTGACTAATAAAGATATCTCATCGTCACTTCCCGACCGCTCCCACACTCCCAGTCATGGATTCATGTGTTGACGGCTCTGCCCACACAGGAAGACCTGCAATGCTTGTAACCTTGGGCGATCCCGGGATCAGCTGCTCCCTCCTGTATGTCCGGCGGGTGGTGGGGAGGGTTATGCCCGTGATGGAGCTGGCTGAGTCTACAATCCTCCGCAGTCTCTGTGGTTTGTGCCTTCCGGTGATTGAGTTGACATGGCCTCACAGAGACAAGGCCGGAGCCCAGGGTATTGGTATTGGTTTATTATTGTCACTTGTACCGAGGTACAGTGAAAAGTTTGTCTTGCATACTGATCGTACAGGTCAATTCATTGCACAGTGCAGTTACATTGGGTTAGTACAGAGTGCATCGATGTAGTACAGGTAAAAACAGTAACAGTAAAGTATCACAGCTACAGGGAAAGTGCAGTGCAATAAGGTGCAAGGTCACAACAAGATAGATCGTGAGGTCAGATTCCATCTCATCGTATAAAGGAACCGTTCAATAGTCTTATCACAGTGGGGTAGAAGCTGTCCTTAAGTCTAGTGGTACGTGCCCTCAGGCTCCTGTATCTTCTACCCGATGGAAGAGGAGAGAAGGGAGAATGTCCCGGGTGGGTGGGGTCTTTGATTATGCTGGCTGCTTCACCAAGACAACGAGAGGTAAAGACAAGAGTCCAAGGAGGGGAGGCTGGTGTCCGTGACGCGCTGGGCTGTGTCCCCAACTCTCTGCAGTTTCTTGCGGTCCTGGGCAGAGCAGTTGCCGTACCAAGCCGTGATACATCCAGACAGGATGCTTTCTGCGGTGCATCAGTAAAAGTTGGTGAGGGTCGAAGGGGACAAACCGAATTTCTTTAGCCTCCTGAGGAAGTAGAGGCGCTGGTGAGCTTTCTTGGCCGTCAGTGGGAGTGAACAGCAGCCAATAGCAGCCCTGCCTCCCCTTTCCCCACTCAGCAGAGGCAATGATGCTGCTTGTGTGGAGTTTACACAGCACAGAAACAGGCCCTTTGCCCACCCAGTCCATGCCGACCATCCAAGTGCCCATCCACTCTAATCCTATTTCTTCCTATCACATTCCCGTCAACTCTTCCTGATTCACCCACACGCTGGGGACAACTTACAACGGACAACTAACCCACTGACCCCGCACGTCTTCGGGATGTGGGAGGAAACCGGAGCACCCGGGGGAAACCCACACAGTCACTGGGAGAACCGGCAAACTCCACACAGACAGCACCAGAGGTTGGAATCGAACCCGGGTCTGTAGAGCTGGGAGGCAGCAGCTCCACTCACTGTGTCACCCGACTGTGGGGCTGCTAATTGTTAGTTTTACCAACAGTAAAGGGCATTTATCACTTGTTCAGAGACTGTTGGGCAGGGTACACCCACTGGCTGTGCCCAGCCACACAGGGAAGGTGCTGAGTCAGTCACTGGGCGACCAGAACCACAACCAGAACCACAACCAGTTTCTTATCACTGACTTAGATGACGTGGAAATGTGTTGTTTTGCAACAGCAAAACAGTGTAAAGGCATAAAATCTATAAATTACAAAAGTAAATAAATAGTGCACAAAAAAAGGAATAACGATTCATGGGTTCTGAATGTTTCCATTCAGAAGTCTGATGGCGGAGGGGAAGAAGCTGTTCCTGAATCGTTGAGTGTGGGTCTTCAGGCATCTGTACCTCCTCCCCTATGGTAGTAATGAGAAGAGGGCATGTCCCAGGTGGTGAGGGTCCTTAGTGATGGATGCTGCCTTCTTGAGGCACCGCCTCTTGAAGATATCCTCGATGGTGGGGAGGGTTGTGCCCGTGATGGAGCTGGCTGAGTCTACAACCCTCTGCAGCCTCCTGCAATCCTGCACATTGGAGCCTCCATACCAGGCGGTGATGCAACCAGTCAGAATGCTCTCCACTGTACATCTGTAGAAATTTGCAAGAGTCCTTGGTGACGTACCAAATCTCCTCAAACTCCTAATGAAGTAGAGCCACTGGCGTGCCTTCTTCCTGATTGCATCAATGTGTTGGGCCCAGGATAGATCCTCTGAGATGTTGACACCCAGGAACTTGAAGCTGCTCACCCTCTCCACCGCTGACCCCTCAATGAGGACTGGTGTGTGTTCTCCCGACTTCCCCTTCCTGGAGTCCACAATCACGTGGAGGTGGTGGAGATGCAGGCAATGATGGGAGCACTGGTCAGGTCAGGCAGCGTCAGTGGCGGGAGAAATAGAGCCAACGTTTTGGAACAAGGATCCTTTCTCAGAACAAGGCACAGCTCCAGCAACTCTCAAGAAGCTCAAAACATCCAGGAAAAAGCTGCTTGTTCACTGTGGCTGCAGTGTGCACCGTCTACAAAATGCACCAGTTACTCGCCCAGGCTACTCCAACAGCATGTCCCAAACCAGCGACCCGGGTTCAATTCTGCCGCTGTCTGTAAGGAGTTTGTACATTCTCCCCGTGTCTGTGTGGGTTTCCTCCATGTGTTCTGGTTTCCTCCCACATTCCAAAGACGTACGGGTTAGGAGGTTGTGGGCATGCTATGTTGGCGCCGGAAGTGTGGCGACACTTGCGGGCTGCCCCCAGAACACTCTACGCAAAAGATGCATTGCACTGTGACTAATAAAGATATCTTATCTCATCTTATCTACTGTTGAAAGTATCCTGACTGGTTGCGTCATTTTGTTTTAGAAACAATACAAAAGTTTATTCAACTATTACAACAATCACTACAAAAAAAACTGTGAATATTCAGAACTGCATCAAACGCACTATTTACACTTTTGAGTTAAATGCCGTTAACATTACTGAGAACACACTGGAGACCCCGGGGGCCACCGTTTCCGGAGATCTCCCTTGGAACCTGCTGACACTGCACACAACAGTCACCACAGAAACTACAGCAGACACACCAGGTACATTGTCAAATTACAGTGCTGTTATCACCATCTGCAACACGCTCGATCCCCTGGGGGGCCCAGCGATCCCCGATCTCTCTCAGGGTGCCTGTGGATACCATGTGCTCCCTCTCCAAGGACACCCGGGCACGGACGTTAGACCCTGGTTGCATCATGGTCTGGGATGGCAATTCAAATGCACAGGAATGTAAGGAGCTGCAGAGAGCAGTGGACTCACTACACACACACACACACACACACACACACACAGAGCTCACTTACAGACACAGACACACACACAGCTCACACACACACACAGCTCACACACACACACAGCTCACTTACAGACACAGACAGCTGAAACACACACACAGTTCACACACACATTCACTCAAACACACACAGTTCACACACAGACAGCTGACACACACATTCACACACACAGCTCACTCAAACACACAGACACACACACGGTTCACACACACACACAGCTGACACACACAGTTCACACACATAGTTCACACACACACAGAGCTGACACACACAGCGCCCCGTCAGAGTACACGGGGTGGGGCGGCGGTGCTGGGGGATGTGAGACTTGGCACGTCCGCTCCGGGTGCTGTTGCTGCGGCTCCTGGAACAGCCACGGACGGCACTGAGCCGGGGTCACCGCCAGGTCCGCCTCCTGCGGCCGCTGCACCCGGGACCCCGGCCCAGGACCGCACACACGGCCCCAGCAACACAACGGCCTGTCCCGGGGCACAGCGCTCCGCCCGGACACACTCGCCCTCCGGGGTTATAATGAACTGACCCTCACCGTGTCCCGGGATCCCATTCCCAATCCACCCTCCCCTTCACAGACCCACTCCCAGAGCCCGCCTCAGCCCCCAATCAACCCCTCTCCCATCCCACCCCTCTCTCTCCAATTCCCTCCCCATTCCCCATCTCCCCTCCCTCCCCTTCCCTTCTCCCATCCCCCATCCCATTTCCTCCCCAATCCCCCTCTTCCTCCCCAATCCTCCTCTCCCCACTCCCTCCCCTCTCCCATTCCACCCTCCCCTCTCCCCCTCTCCCATTCCCCCCTCCCCTCTCCCCCCTCCCATTCCCCTCCCTCCCCCCTCTCCCCTCTCCCCTCTCCCCCCCTCTCCTCTCCCTCCCCCTCTCCCCCCTCTCCCCTCCCTCCCCTCTCCCCCTCCCCCTCCCCCCTCCCCCTCCCTCCCCCCTCCCTCCCCCCTCCCCCTCCCCCCTCCCCCCCTCCCCCTCCCCCTCCCCCTCCCCCTCCCCCCTCCTTCCCCCTCCCCCTCCTCCCCCCTCCCCCTCCCTCCCCTCTCCCCCTCCCCTCCCTCCCCTCTCCCCCTCCCCCCCTCCCCCTCCCCCCTCCTTCCCCCTCCCCCTCCTCCCCCTCCCCCCCTCCCCCTCCCCCCTCCCCCTCCCCCCTCCCCCTCCCCCCTCCCCCCCCCTCTCCCCTCTCCCCCCCTCCCCCCCCCTCCCCCCTCCCCCCCCCTCTCCCCTCTCCCCCCCTCCCCCCCCTCTCCCCCCCCCTCCCCCCCCTCTCCCCCCCCTCCCCCCCCTCTCCCCCCCCTCCCCCCCCTCTCCCCTCTCCCCCCCTCCCCCCTCCCCCCCCTCTCCCCCCCTCTCCCCCCCTCCCCCCCCCCCCTCCCTCCCCCCTCCCCCTCCCCCCCACCCCCTCCCCCCCCTCTCCCCCCTCTCCCCCCTCTCCCCCCCCTCTCCCCCCTCTCCCCCCTCTCCCCCCCTCTCCCCCCCTCTCCCCCCCTCTCCCCTCCTCCCCCCATTCACAGTGCCAGCCGCGTGGTTCTGCTGTTTACAACTGGAGTCGGACAAATCGTCTACAAAACCCGGGACAGAATTTCAACATACTCTGGAGTCACAATAAATATTGTTTTTCTAGAGACCTCTAGCGCGGCCAAACAATTGTTGTTATCGTTTCAGTGTTTTCTTTAAAACAATCTGTTTCTGTGAGTTTGGCCGGGGGGTGGGGGGGGGGGGGGGAGTGCCTTGTGTGATTCCGGACTCTGGATGATCCTCTCCGCACTTTTGTAACTGCCTGAACATCCGCCTTCAGTTAAAGGTCCGCGAGTCGCGGGCGGTTCAGAGTCGCGGAGAGACGGTGGGGGGAGTATAGAGGGTGTGGGGGGAGTATAGAGGGTGTGGGGGGAGTATTGAGGTGTGGGGGGAGTATAGAGGGTGTGGGGGGAGTATTGAGGGTGTGGGGGGAGTATAGAGGGTGTGGGGGGAGTATAGAGGGTGTGGGGGGAGTATAGTGTGGGGGGAGTATAGAGGGTGTGGGGGGAGTATAGAGGGTGTGGGGGGAGTATAGTGTGGGGGGAGTATAGAGGGTGTGGGGGGAGTATAGAGGGTGTGGGGGGAGTATAGAGGTGTGGGGGGAGTATAGAGGGTGTGGGGGGAGTATAGTGTGGGGGGAGTATAGAGGGTGTGGGGGGAGTATAGAGGGTGTGGGGGGAGTATAGTGTGGGGGGAGTATAGAGGGTGTGGGGGGAGTATAGTGTGGGGGGAGTATAGAGGGTGTGGGGGGAGTATAGTGTGGGGGGAGTATAGAGGGTGTGGGGGGAGTATAGTGTGGGGGGAGTATTGAGGTGTGGGGGGAGTATAGTGTGGGGGGAGTATAGAGGGTGTGGGGGGAGTATTGAGGTGTGGGGGGAGTATAGAGGGTGTGGGGGGAGTATTGAGGTGTGGGGGGAGTATTGAGGGTGTGGGGGGAGTATAGAGGGTGTGGGGGGAGTATTGAGGTGTGGGGGGAGTATAGAGGGTGTGGGGGGAGTATTGAGGTGTGGGGGGAGTATAGAGGGTGTGGGGGGAGTATTGAGGTGTGGGGGGAGTATAGAGGGTGTGGGGGGAGTATTGAGGGTGTGGGGGGAGTATTGAGGTGTGGGGGGAGTATAGAGGGTGTGGGGGGAGTATAGAGGGTGTGGGGGGAGTATAGAGTGTGGGGGGAGTATAGAGGGTGTGGGGGGAGTATAGAGGTGTGGGGGGAGTATAGAGGTGTGGGGCAGTGTGGGGGGAGTATAGAGGGTGGGGGGAGTATAGAGGTGTGGGGCAGTGTGGGGGGGAGTATAGAGGTGTGGGGGGAGTATAGAGGGTGGGGCAGACAGACAGAGAGAGAGGGTGGCGGACAGTGACCGGGCAGTGGCCGGAGAGGTGACCGGGGAGTGCTCGGACAGTGGCCGGAGAGGTGACCGGACCTTGGCCTGCGACGTTGCCGACACCATTGCCGAGGGGGCCCTGGTACCCTGTGGAGAGAGGTACAGTCTGCCCGGGAGTCTTGCGCTCACCCCCGCCCCGGTAACCTGTGGGTCCGCGCAAGGCGGCTGCGGGGCAGGGTCCCAGATCCGGCCCAGGGTCGCTCAGACCGATCTCACCTCCTCCTCCTCCCTCCTCCTCCTCCTCCTCCTCCCTCCCTCCTCCTCCTCCTCCTCCTCCTCCCCCTCCCTCCTCCTCCTCCTCCCCCCAAACCCGAGCAGACAGTCGGCCCCTCCCGTCCCCCTCTGAGGGCCATTCTCAGCAGGTCGGGTCGGGCACCGTCTGGTGAGCCGGAGGTTTCAGGTCGGTCACCTCCCCTGGTCAATCCCACAGCTCCCCAGAACGCCGGTTCCTCTTGTACCTCCGCCACTCTCCACCACGCGTCCCTCCATCCCGGGACCTCTGCACCCTGTCCGTGCGCCCTGACGTGCGCCCACCCGTCCTGGGCGGGCTGATGTCCACTCTCTCCGTCTGTACTGGAATTGGTTTATTATTGTCACTTGTACCGAGGTACAGTGAAAACTTGTCTTACAAACCGATCGTACAGATCAATTCATTACACAGTGCAGTTACGTTGAGTTAGTACAGAGTGCATTGATGTAGTACAGGTAAAAACAGTAACAGTACAGAGTAAAGTGTCACAGCTACAGAGAAAGTGCAGTGCAATAAGGTGCAAGGTCACAACAAGGTAGATCGTGAGGTCAGAGTCCATCTCATTGTATAAGGGAACCGTTCAATAGTCTTATCACAGTGGGGTAGAAGCTGTCCTAAGCCTGGTGGTACGTGCCCTCAGGCTCCTGTATCTTCTACCCGACGGAAGAGGAGAGAAGAGAGAATGACCCGGGTGGGTGGGGTCTTTGATTATGCCGGCTGCTTCACCAAGACACTGAAGAAACGGGAGCTGGAGTGGGCCATTCCGCCCTCTGAGGCTGCCCCACCTCTGGGCTGACCTACCTCACTTAGTGCCACCTCCCTGCACTACCCCCATGTCCCTCTGTGCGGGGAGGTGGCACTGAGTGAGACAGGTCAGCCCACACCTCACTGAGGGCTCAGATGTCCATCCACCTGTGTTCCAGGTGAACTCGGGGACTGGGCCTCCACAGCCCTTGGGGCGCGGGGATTCCAAGGGTTCCCCACCCTCTGGGTGAAGGGATTCTCCTCGTCCTATGGCCAACCCCTTATTCTGAGACCCTTGTTCCTTCCCTTGTCCGCTGGGGAAACCCCCTCCTCCCTGCGATGGAGCCCTGTTGTTGGCGGCTCCACGCTCTGGGGGAAAGGACCTTCAGGCGTGGTGGGGGTGGGGTCGGGGGGGTGGTGGAGTGTGCAGATGTAAGAGGGGAGCTGATATTGCGTTACTGGTTGAAGAGTCTGCTGTTTCTGTGGGGAGGGTCATTACATCAGAAGGTCCATCACAAGAGGACGGTCACACAGGGGCCTTGCAAGGGAGCAGATGTGTGGACAAGTCAGAGAGAGGTGTACCCATACTGTGGGAGGGGATTTCAACTCCCCCAGTGTTTACTGGGATCACCTCGGTGTGAAAGGATTCCCAGGGGTGAAATTTCTGAGCCAGGAAGTGGCTACTCAGTTAGACGAGTACAAGACACCACACCTGGATACTGTGTGTGGTTCTGGTCACCCAGCTATGGGAAGGATGTGATTAACCTGGAGAGGGTGAAGAAAAGATTCATGAGGATGTTACCAGGACTGGAGGGCTTGGGTTATACGGAGAGACTGGACAGGCTGGGACTTGGAGCGAAGGAGGCTGAGGGGTGACCTTATGGAGGTTTATAAAATCATGAGGGCCATCGATAAGGTGGACAGTCACTGCCTTTTCCCCAGAGTTAGGGAGTCTAAAACTAGAGGGCACACGTTGAGGGTGAGAGGGGAAAGGTTTAAGGGAGACCTGAGGGGCAGCTTTTCACCCATAGGGTGGTGGGGATGTAGGACTGCTGGGGCAGTGGGAGAGGTGGGTATAATTGTATTTAAAAGCCACTGGGACAGGTAAATGGATAGGAAGGGTTCAGAGGGATGTTGGCCAAACGTGGGTAAGTGATGCCTTGGTTGGCACGGACGAGTTGGGCTGAAGGGCCTGTTTCCGTGCTGTATAGCATAAATCTGACTCCAAGAGGCAGGTACTGACTGAATCTTGGGGAATGTGGTGCAGGAAGTGGTTGAGGTGAGTGGGAAGCATCCTGATGACAGTGACCACAACTCTCCAAGTGCGCCCCCTTCTCTGTGGGGCTATCTGTACACCGGCTCAGGCTTAAAAGTTCCATCCCCTCAGACTTTCACACTATGGCAATCCCAGTTAATAGAACATAGAACAGTACAGCACAGAGCAGGCCCTTTGTGCTGACATAGCTATTCCCTCCTACCTACAGAAATCAAACAGGGGAGGACCTTCAGGGGTATAGAAAGTGTGGGGGGTGGGGAACAAAATAAATTAGAAGGGCTCTTTGTGATTTTCATAAAAGACTTGGATGAGGATGTGGAAGGGTGGGTTAGTAAGTTTGCTGATGACACAAAGGTTGGTGGTGTTGTGGATAGTGTAGAAGGTTGTTGTAGGTTACAACAGGATATTGATAGGATGCAGAGCTGGGCTGAGAAATGGCAGATGGAGTTCAGCCCGGAAAAGTGTGAAGTGATACATTTCAGGAGATTGAATTCGAAGGCAGAATACAAGGTTGATGGCAGGACTCTTAGCAGTGTGGACGAACAGAGGGATCTTGGGGTCCACGTCCATAGATCCCTCAAGGTTGTCACACAGGTCGATAGGGTTGTTAAGAAGATGTATGGTGTGTTGGCCTTCATTAGTCAGGGTACTGAGTTCAAGAGCCACAAGGTGATGTTGCAGCTCTATAGAACTCTGGTTAAACCACACTTGGAGTATTGTGTTCAGTTCTGGTCGCCTCATTATAGAAAGGATGAGGAAGCTTTAGAGAGGGTGCCTGGATTGGAGAGCATGTCTTATGAGGATAGGTTGAGTGAACTAGGGCTTTTCTCTTTGGAGAGAAGGAGGATGAGAGGTGATTTGATAGAGGTGTACAAGATGATGAGGCACAGGTCGAGTAGACAGTCAGACTTTTTCCCAGGGTGACAATGGCTATCACGAGGGAGCATAATTTTAAGGTGATTGGAGGAAGGTATAAGGGGGATGTCAGGGGTAAGTTTTTTTTTAGAGTGGTAGGTGCATGGAACGCACTGCCGGCAGAGGTTGTGGGGGCAGATACATTAGAGACATTTAAGAGACTCTTAGATAGACACATGGATGATAGAGAAATGGGGGGGCTATGTGGGAGGGAAGGGTTAGATAGATCTTAGAGCAGGATAAAATGTTGGCACAACATTGTGGGCCGAAGAGTCTGTTTCCGTGCTGTGTGACTCTGAGACTTGTTGAACTAATGGTCACTGAGTCTCATCAGCTCTGTCTCCCCACACTGTTGTGGATCCTAGTCCCTGACGGCCCCTGGCTGGCTCTCGGCTTTGAACACTGTCGGTTCCAGGGAGATGAACAGTGGACAAACAGTCACACAGTACGGAAACAGTCCCTTCAGCCCGTTGAGTCTGTGCCCACCATCAAACACCCATCTACACCAATTAATCCCATTTTTTTATTTCCCACCAACTCCCCCCAGATTCCACCCCTCATGCCCATGCTGGGGGCAATCCACAGTGGCCAATTAACCCACTGACCTGCACATCTTTGGGGTGTGGGAGCAAACCGGAGCACCTGGGGAAAACCCACAGGGTCACGGGGACAATGTGCAAACTCCACGTAGACAGCACCGGAGGTCGGGATCGAACCCGGGTCTCTGGAGCTGTGAGGCAGTGGTTACTTGCTGTACCACTGTGCTGCCATAATTTGCTGTGCCCAGGTCACACCTGAAGGAAGGGGATGTGGGTTGGGTGGGGGGAGGCTGCTGAGTGTCCAGCCCAGGCTGGTTTGTGCCTGGTACTGAGCCCGGTGTCTGTGCTGCTTGCTGCAGGTGAGGATGGTCAGTGTGCTGTCTAGACGTCTGGGAAAGCGCTCGCTGCTGGGCGCCCTCGTTCACACTCCCAGCCCGTCTGGGAATGGGGTGCTGATCCCTGGCCTGATCCAAGCATTCTGTCTGGATTCCAGGAGTGGCAGCACTTTGTACACGGTGTCGTTTGAGGATGGCCGGTTCATGGAGTGCAGCGCGGACAACCTCATCGGCCCAGGGTTCCAGAGCCTGGCACGCTTCAAACTCTACCCGGGACAGAAGGTGGGTTCAGCCAGCGCCTGCCCCACTCTCTGCGAGTCGTCTACTTGGGTGGTGGTTGGGGGGGGCAGGGGCCCGAGGCAGAGGGTGACCGAGGGAGGGAGGGAGGGACTGAGGGAGATGGGAACAGGCAGGGAGGAGATGAGGCCTGGGGCCAATCAGCCGTGGTCATGTTGAATGGTGGGGCATGTTCAAGGGGCCGAGTGGCCTACTGCTGTATTCTGGAGCTACCTTCTACAGAAGGTCCCTGCGATGGACCAGGGACTGTTTAATTACCCAGTGGAGAAGGTCCTGGTGCTAGTCACACCGTGGTCATTCTGGGTCAGAGCGCAGCCAAGCTCTCCTCCTGGTGGATGACGTTGTTGGAGAGGAGGACCTGTGGGTGACCGGGTCTGGTGACTGCTGGGCCTGGTCAACACCAGAAAACGGGAGCAGGAGTTAGCCACTCAGCCCATCAAACCTGCCCCACCATTCAGTCTGATCGTGGCTGATCCATGCCAGCCTTGCCTCTTCTGTGCCAGTGTTCCATTGCTCTCAATGCCCTGATCTCTGGGCATATAAATACCCCCAATAAGCTCACCTCAGTGATCTCCTGTCCTCGCCTGTACCTCTTGTCCAGAGAGGACTCTACTGTCCCTCCCCCTCCTCTCTGGTCCTGAGATGTCTCCACTGACCCTCCCCCGTTGTCCTGCCCCCCTGACTCCCAGACCTGCACCCCCATGGCGATGACCCCTGGGGAGGGGCCACGGGTCCCTGCGGCCATCCTGTGGGAGGGCAGCCCCGCTCCCGGTGGATCACCGGGGTCCTGAGGACAATCGGGTCCCGGTCCATCCCACGTGCCCCCTCCCTCCCCCCCTCCTGCACCCCCACCTCCCCTTCTGGTGGGGCAGGGTTGTGAACCAAACTCAGGTCCACAAACAGCCCGGGGGGGGGGGGGGGGGGAGTGCGTCGGTCACGATGCAGACCATTGTCGCGGTAACAGGGAGCCTGTGTTCTCGGACACAGCGGCCCTGGGGTGGGGTTGGGGGGGTGGGGGGGTGTGCAAGGACCCCTCCCCCTACCTCCGTACTCCCTGCTGGTGGTGTGGCACCTGCACACTTTGACCCACACCCCATTGCCGCCCTCACTCTGCCCCAGTCCATTGCCCACTCCCTCACCCCCACCTTCCCTCCTGCCCAGCCCATTGCCCGACTCCCACCCCCACACTCGTCCCCACCCCACCTTCTCTCTGATCCAGCCCATTGCCCACCCCTCCACTCCCCCACACTCGTCCCCACCCCACCTTCTCTCTGATCCAGCCCATTGCCCACCCCTCCACTCCCCCACACTCGTCCCCACCCCACCTTCTCTCTGATCCAGCCCATTGCCCACCCCTCCACTCCCCCACACTCGTCCCCACCCCACCTTCTCTCTGATCCAGCCCATTGCCCACCCCTCCACTCCCCCACACTCGTCCCCACCCCACCTTCTCTCTGATCCAGCCCATTGCCCACCCCTCCACTCCCCCACACTCGTCCCCACCCCACCTTCTCTCTGATCCAGCCCATTGCCCACCCCTCCACTCCCCCACACTCGTCCCCACCCCACCTTCTCTCTGATCCAGCCCATTGCCCACCCCTCCACTCCCCCACACTGTCTCCACCCCACCTTCTCTCTGATCCAGCCCATTGCCCACCCCTCCACTCCCCCACACTCGTCCCCACCCCACCTTCTCTCTGATCCAGCCCATTGCCCACCCCTCCACTCCCCCACACTCGTCCCCACCCCACCTTCTCTCTGATCCAGCCCATTGCCCACCCCTCCACTCCCCCACACTCGTCCCCACCCCACCTTCTCTCTGATCCAGCCCATTGCCCACCCCTCCACTCCCCCACACTCGTCCCCACCCCACCTTCTCTCTGATCCAGCCCATTGCCCACCCCTCCACTCCCCCACACTGTCTCCACCCCACCTTCTCTCTGATCCAGCCCATTGCCCACCCCTCCACTCCCCCACACTCGTCCCCACCCCACCTTCTCTCTGATCCAGCCCATTGCCCACCCCTCCACTCCCCCACACTCGTCCCCACCCCACCTTCTCTCTGATCCAGCCCATTGCCCACCCCTCCACTCCCCCACACTCGTCCCCACCCCACCTTCTCTCTGATCCAGCCCATTGCCCACCCCTCCACTCCCCCACACTCGTCCCCACCCCACCTTCTCTCTGATCCAGCCCATTGCCCACCCCTCCACTCCCCCACACTGTCTCCACCACCCCCTCCCCATTTTCTCCCCCAAGCCCCATCATTGGTGCCCCCCCACTGATGACCATCCCTTGTCCGCCCCCACCCCCCTAGGTGTACCTGACGCACGGAGGCCGCGAGTACCCGGGGCTGGTGGAGCAGCACAACCACATGGACAGCGAGGTGCGGGTGTACGTCGGGGAGCTGGGGCTGCGCGCCCTGCGCAGGATCGAGGACGTGCGCCTGGGGGAGAGCAGCAGCTCCCCCCGCCTCTGGGAGCCGGAGAGGGAGCCCACCCCACCTCCTCGCGGCCCCTCCTCACACACCATCGACGTGCCCCCGAGGTAGGTCTGGGGTTGGGATGGTCAGAGAGGGGACCGGCGGTCGGTGTGGTGAGGGAGGGGTAAGGGGGCACTGAAAGGGTTAATGTATGAGGAGCGTTTGATGTCGCTGGGTCTGTACTCACTGGAGTTCAGAGGGATGAGGGGGGATCTCATTGAAACCTCCTGGATAGAGTGGATGTGGGGAAGATGTTCCCATCAGTGGGAGAGTCGTGTGGCACAGCCTCAGAATAGAAGGACATTCCTTTAGAACTGAGATGAGGAAGAATTTCTTCAGCCAGAGGGCGGTGAATCTGTGGAATTCATTGCCACAGGCGTCTGTGGAGGCCAAGTCATTGGGTATATTTAAAGTGGAGGTTGATAAGTTTTTGATTAGTAAGGGTGTCAAAGGTTACAGGGAGAAGGCAGGAGAATGGGGTTGAGAGGGTAAAATCAATCAGCCATGATCGAATGGTGTAGCAGTACTTGATGGGCTGAATGGTTCTAGTTCTGCTCCCATATCTTGTGGTCTGATGGAGGGTCCGAGGCTGCAACACTTCACTGCTGTTCCTTGGAGCCCCGGTGGGCCGAGAGGCTCTGGGGTCGGGGGTGGGGTCCGAGGGGAGGGGTGAGGGAGTGAGGTGGCAGGGGCTGAGGGGGGGGGCTAATGGAGGTCCCATGGACGGGGAGGGGTGCTCTGGGGGGTGTGGGAGGGGCTAATCAGGTCCCATTGGGGGTAATGGGGAGGGTGGGGTTGGCTTTACGGGGTTGAGGGAGGGACTGATGGGGTCCCAGGGATTAGGAGGTGATGGGGTGGGGGGGCTCAGGGAGGGCTGGGGTCCCAGGGATTGGGGGTGACGGGGAAGCTATGGGGGTCTCTGGGGGTTGAGGGAGGGAGGGATTGATGGGGTTCCAGGGAGATGTGGAACTCCACTCCCCTCGCCAGGGCTGGACTGGGGCAGGTGGCTAGACCCCATGGTGACCCCCTGCTCTCACCTGCCCCCTGACCCCCTGATCTCTCCCCTGACCCCTTGCTCTCTCACCACCAGGGCATCAGCCACGGTCGACATGGACGAGATCATGGCAGCCATGGTGCTCAGCAGCTTGTCCTGCAGTCCCCGGCTTAACCCTTCGCACCCCACACCGGTACCAGGTAGGACCACCGGCTCCCCCCACCACCCACACAATGAGATCTCCCTGTGCAGAGGCCAGGGTGTGTGCACGAACACATGGGTGTGATCACATGTTTCATGTATGAAGGGTTCTCCCTGTGACCATGTGGGTTCCCCCAACATGTGGGTCAGTGAGTTAATAGGTCACTGGCTCCTACACCGACCCTGAACAATATCCCCCAATGTTCTACAGTGGCAACATCAAGCCAAATCCTACAATGTACCGCGTGTGGGGTGGTTGGATGGTCACGCTGCCTCACCGCTCCAGAGACCCCGGTTCAATCCTGGCCTCGGGTGCTGTCTGTGTGGAGTTTGCACATTCTCGTATCACGGAAACCAGCCCCCCCTCCGTGGACTCTGTCTATACTTCCCGCTGCCTCGGTAAAGCAGCCGACATAATCAAAGACCCTTCCCACCCCAGACATTCTCTCCTCCCCTCTCCCATCGGGCAGAAGATACAAAAGCCTGAAACCATGTACCACCAGGCTCAAGGACAGCTTCTATCCCACTGTTGTAAGACTATTGAATGGTTACCTCTTGACCTCACAATCTACCTCGTTATGACCTTGCACCTTATTGTTTGCCTGCGCTGCACTTTCTCTGTAACTGTGGCACTTTGTTCTGCATTCGGTTTTCTTTGTACTACCTCGATGTACGAATGATCTGTCTGGATGGTGCAGAAGCAAAAGTTTTTCACTGTATCTCTGTACATGTGACAATAATAAACTGATGACCAATCCCTGTGGCCACGTGGGTGTCCCCCGGGTGCTACAGTTTGCTCCCACATCCCAAAGATGAGGGGTGGGGAGGGGGATGTTAGTTGCCCCAAGTGTGTGGTTGCTGGTCGGTGCAGACTCAGTGGGCTGAAGGGCCTGTGTCAATGTCATGACAGTCTCCTCTCACACACGTCCCTCAACATGTGTGATTATCTGTATGTGATCACGCGTGTCTTCGCACACAAACTGATCCCACTGACACGTGTATGCGCTGCCCACTGACACGCGTGTATGCTCCCCGCGTCTGTCTGGGTCTGTGACCCAGAGCAGGCTGCGAGTGAATCTTCTCGTCTGCTTTGTCTCTGTGGCAGGGTCGGGAGACTCCGGGAACGGCTCGGGAAGCAGCAGTGACCACTGGAGCGGTAACTCCTCCTCTCTCTCGCCCCCTCCATTTCCTCAGGCCCTCGGCCCGGCTCCCGGAGAGGAGGGGGATGAGCTGCACCACCCACACCCCCTGTCGTTGGAGGAGTCAGGCCCCCGGAAGCAGAAGGTACGGACTGCTGTGGGGGCGCGGAGCGGGTGCCAGGGCATGCCTCTGAGCTGGGCAGGGTGGGAGGAGGGGTAGGGAGTGGTCTGGGTTAGTGCCGGTAGCTGGGTGGGGCTGGTGTGGGGGCTTGGCCCGGCTCCTGCAGCGGTGGGAAGTGGGCTCGCTGTGGGGATGGGGCTGCCTCACCCAAACATGCCAGTGTGAAGATACGTTCCCGACACCTAACGAAACGTGCTTGTCTCTGCCAGAACTCGCTGAAGCTCCTGTACCGCTGTATGTGGCCCCGCTGCCAGAAATGCCTCTCGTCCACGGTGGGAATACGGAGACACATCCGAACTGTACACCTTGGGTAAGGAACGGCTTGGAGTGGCTGGGCAGGGTGTGTGGTGCGTTGTCGATGTGTCCAGGGATGGAAAACTCTGGTGTAGCACAGGTCAGACACAGGGTGAAGCTCCCTCCACACTGTCCCATCACACACTCCCGGGGTCAGACACAGGGTGAAGCTCCCTCCACACCGTCCCATCACACACTCCCAGGGTCAGGTCACAGGGTGAAGCTCCCTCCACACCGTCTGACACACACTCCCGGGGTCAGACACAGGGTGAAGCTCCTGCCACACCATCCCGTCACACACTCCCGGGGTCAGACACAGGGTGAAGCTCCCTCCGCACCGACCCATCAGACACTCCCGGGGTCAGACACAGGGTGAAGCTCCCTCCGCACCGTCCCGTCACATACTCCAGGGGTCAGACACAGGGTGAAGCTCCCTCTACACTGTCCCATCACACACATCCGGAGTAAGACACAGGGTGAAGCTCCCTCCGTACCGTCCCGTCACACACTCCCGGGGTCAGACACAGGGTGAAGCTCCCTCCGCACCGTCCCGTCACACACTCCCGGGGTCAGGTCACAGGGTGAAGCTCCCTCCGCTCCGTCCCGTCACACACTCCCGGGGTCAGACACAGGGTGAAGCTCCCTCCGCACCGTCGCGTCACACACTCCCGTGGTCAGACACAGGGTGAAGCTCCCTCCGCACTGTCCTGTCACACACTCCTGGGGTCAGGTCACAGGGTGAAGCTCCCTCCGCTCCGTCCCGTCACACACTCCCGGGGTCAGACACAGGGTGAAGCTCCCTCCGCACCGTCGCGTCACACACTCCCGTGGTCAGACACAGGGTGAAGCTCCCTCCGCACCGTCCCGTCACACACTCCCGGGGTCAGGTCACAGGGTGCATCTCCTCCGCACCGTCCCGTCACACACTCCCAGGGTCAGACACAGGGTGAAGCTCCCTCCACACCGTCCCGTCACACACTCCCGGGGTCAGACACAGGGTGAAGCTCCCTCCGCACTGTCCCGTCACACACTCCCGGGGTCAGACACAGGGTGAAGCTCCCTCCGCACCGTCCCGTCACACACTCCCGGGGTCAGACACAGGGTGAAGCTCCCTCCGCACCGTCCCGTCACACACTCCCGGGGTCAGACAGAGGGTGAAGCTCCCTCTCCACCGTCCCATCACACACTCCCGGGACAGAGACAGCACTGGGCTGATGAGAGGTCCCGACACCAGTGAGTGTGGAGACGCTCTCATGTTGTGGGATGTGGAGGTGAGGGTTGATGTTGGAGATGGAGAGAGGGTGGAGGGCGGCACGGTAGTGTAGCGGTTAGCACGACGCTATTACAGCGCCAGCGATCGGGGTCCAATTCCCGTCCCTGTCTGTAAGGAGTTTGTACGTTCTCCCTGTGACTGCGTGGGTTTCCTCCGGGTGCTCCGGTTTCCTCCCACATTCCAAAGACGTACGGGTGGGTTAATTGGGGTTTAAAATGGGCGGCGCAGACTTGTTGGGCCGGAAGGGCCTGTTACCACGCTGTAAATAAAATTTTAAAAAAAGATAGCAATTAATTTTCCAAACATCTTGCTGGTGGCAAGAGGAGAGAAATGAATAGCTTTGGCAAGACTTGTGGTGGATGCTGGTGGTCTGGGGACACCTTTCCACCACTTCTACTTGGCCCTGGTGGGTGAGGAAAGTCTAAAGCTTGTGATAGCACCCTGGGCAGCTGAAGCACCCTTGGGTGAAGACACCTCGCCCAGCCGACCAGCCCCCTGAATCACTGGGGTATCCTTAGCCTTCCTCTCCCCTCCCCACACAGGTTCTCACCGGGTTGGGCGTGGGTTGCAGACTCCGTGACAGCTGCGTTTTTGTTGGGGTTGGTGTTCTCCTGTAACGGCAGCTGCAGTCTGAGGGCGGCTGCAGTCGCCAGAACATTGACTCTGAATGAAATGTGGACCTGCGTCTCCCCCAAATGGCAGTGCTGGTTATTGCCGGGCCTGCTGGGTGTCAGAACCGTGCAGTCTGTGTTGACTTGCATGAACTGAAATTTGTCGTTTTGTGGCAGCAGTACAGTGCAAAGACAGAAAGATTATTATAAATTATAAAAATAGATAATGCAAATAGACAACTAATAACAGATGGGTTCCTGGACCATTCAGGAATCTAATGGCAGAGGGGAAGACACTGTTTCTGAGCCGTTGAGTGTGGGTCTTCAGTCAGTCCTGAGCTGGGAATTAAAGACAATGGGACTGGAAATCTCAGAGTGATTGCTTGCAGGAACGCTGCCGGGGTCAGCAGTGGTGCCCCTGAGGATGTGGAGCAGGGAGGTCAGATCGGGACCCACCCGTGAAATGTGTGCACCGGGTGTCAACAGCGATCCAGCTCTGTGGTGTGAAGAGCCCAGAGAAAGTGGGCTTGTTCTCGAGAGCAGAGAGGTTTAGTGGAAATGTTCAAACATGCCAGGGATTTGTGAAATCGATTATCTCCTGGGGCCGAGGGCAGAAGTAAGTTGCTGCAACTAAGGTTGTTGTTGCACCTGTGCATACATGCACATGCACATTTGTATTGGTTTATTATTGTCACTTGAATTGAGGTACAGTGAAAAACTTGCATACCAATTGTATAGGTCAATTCATTACACAGTGCAGTGACATTGAGTTAGTACCGAGTGCATCGATGTAGTACAGGTAGAAACAATAACAGTACAGAGTAAAGTGTCACAGCTACAGAGAAAGTGCAGTGCAATAAGGTGCAAGGTCACAACAAGGTAGATCATGGGGTCATAGTCCATCTCATTGTATAAGGGAACCGTTCAATAGTCTTATCACAGCGGGATAGAAGCTGTCCTTAAGTCTCCCCTCAGGCTTCTGTATCTTCTACCCTAATGTCCCGGGTGGGTGGGGTCTTTGACTATGCTGGCTTCTTCACCAAGACAACGAGAAGTAAAGACAAAGTCCAAGGAGGGGAGACTGGTGTCCGTGATGCACTGGGCTGCGTCCACAACTCTCTGCAGTTTCTTGTGATCCTGGGCAGAGCAGTTGCCATACCAAGCCGTGATGCATCCAGATAGGATGCTCTCTATGGTGCATCGATAAAAGTTGGTGAGAGTCAAAGGGGACAAACCAAAGAGGACAATACAGGTGTTCTCAAACAGGAAGCCATGGAAAACCAGAAGATCCACTCCCTACTGAAGGAGAGGACCGCTGCACACAATCTGGTGATCCTGATCTGTACAAGTTCCTGACCAGCTGTCAGCTATGGCGGGGTTTACATGCCATAACAGGCTACAAGATGAAGTCAGGCTGCATAGCTAACAACAACACATCCCTTCCTGATGAACTTAATGCACTCTATGCACGTTTTGAACAAAAAGGAAGTGGATTGTCACCATCCACTCTGACAGCCACCAACGCAGCTGAACCTGTGATCACAGTGGAGGACGTAAGATCAGTCTTCCGAAGAGTGAACACGTGGAAAGCACCTGGCCCAGATGGTGTTCCGGGCCACGTGCTTAGAGCTCATGCTGATCAGCTGGCAGAAGTATTTGTGGACATATTCAACCTCTCCCTGCTTCAATCTCAGGTTCCCTCCTGTTTTAAGAAGACCACTATCATCCCGGTACCAAAGAAAAGCAAGGTAACATGCCTCAATGACTACCGACCAGTGGCTCTGACATCCACCATCATGAAGTGCTTTGAGAGGTTGGTCATGGCTCGCATCAACTCCAGACTACCAGACAACCTGGACCCATTGCAATTCGCCTATCACCGAAACAGGTCTACAGTGGATGCCGTCTCCCTGGCCCTTCACTCAGCTCTGGAGTATCTGGACAGTAAAGACACCTACTTTAGACTATTGTTTATTGACTACAGCTCTGCCTTCAATACTATAATCCCAAGCAAACTCATCACCAAACTCCGAGACCTGGGACTCAACACCTCCCTCTAACTGGATCCTTGACTTTCTGACCAACAGATCGCAATCAGTGAGGATAGGTAGCAATACCTCCGACACGATTATTCTCAACACTGGTGCCCCACAAGGCTGCGTCCTCAGCCCTCTACTCTACTCCCTATACACTCATGACTGTGTGGCCAGATTCTGCTCTAACTCCATCTACAAGTTGGCAGATGATACCATCATTGTAGGCTGTATCTCAAACAGCGATGAGTCAGAGTACAGGAAGGAGATAAGAGAGCTTAGTGGAATGGTGTCATGACAACAACGTCTCCCTCAATGTCAGCAAAACAAAAGAGCTGGTCATTGACTTCAGGAAAGGGGGCGGTGTACATGGACCTGTCTACATCAATGGTGCTGAGGTCGAGAAGGTTGAGAGCTTCAAGTTCCTGGGAGTGAACATCACCAACAACCTGTCCTGGACAAACCACGTGGATGCCACAGCCAAGAAAGCTCACCAATGCCTCTACTTCCTCAGGAGGCTAAAGAAATTTGGTTTTTTCCCCTTTGACTCTCACCAACTTTTACCGATGCACCAAAGCATAGATGTATCACGGGTTGGTACGGCAACTGCTCTGCCCAAGATTGCAAGAAGCTGCAGAGAGTTGTGGACACAGCCCAGCGCATCACGGACACCAGCCTCCCCTCCTTGGACTCTGTCTTTACCTCTCGCTGTCTTGGTGAAGCAGCGTACCACCAGACTTAAGGACAGCTTCTACCCCACTGTGATAAGACTATTGAACAGTTCCCTTAAACAATGAGATGGACTCTGACCTCACGATCTACCTTGTTGTGACCTTGCACCTTATTGCACTGCACTTTCTCTGTAGCTGTGACACTTTACTCTGTACTGTTATTGTTTTTACCTGTACTACATCAATGCACTCTGTACTAACTCAATGTAACTGCACTGTGTAATGAATTGACCTGTAAGATTGGTTTGTAAGACAAGCTTTTCACTGTACCTTGGTACAAGTGACAATAATAAACCAATACCAAAACCAATAATACCAATTTCTTTAGCCTCCTGAGGAAGTAGAGGCGGTGGTGAGCTTTCTTGGCCGTGGCATCTACGTGATTTGACCAGGACTATAAACTCAACTTTGACTTTGATAGATTGAGGGGGTGTTGGGTGAGGAACTGGAGGGCAGATGGGAAGTGAGTGGTGACTTGCAAGAACCCAATAGGAGTAGGCCACTCGGCCCCTCAAATCTGCCCCACTATTCAATGTGAGCGTGGCTGATTTATGCTGGCCTCAACCCTTCTGTGCCAGTTCCCCATCGCCCTCAATTCCTCCATCTTTCAAATATTTCTCAGTCTCCACCTTAAATATATCCAATGATCCGGCCTCCCCCATCCTCAGACAGGCAGAGGTTCACCTCCCTGAGAGAAGATATTTCTCCACTCTTCAGTTTTAACTGACCTGCCCTTGTTCGAGCAATGTGCTGTCTGGAACAGCAGTGGGAGCTCGTCTCGTGGGAACTTCCAAAATAAAACAGGAGGAATACTTGAGGGTGACGGTTCCTCATGCCTGTGGGGAAGCTGGAGTATTCTGGTTGCCCCATTACAGGAAGGATGTGGGGGCTTTGGAGATGGTGCAGAAGAGATTTACCAGGATGCTGCCTGGATTAGAGGGCATGTGCTATAAGGAGAGTGGACAAATGTGGGTTGTTTTCTCTGGAGCGGCAGAGGCTGAGGGGAGACCTGATAGAGGTTAATGAAATTAGATAGGGTAGATAGTCCCTTTCCCAGGTTAGGAATGTCAAGTACTAGAGGACATGGCTTTCAGGTGAGAGGGGCAAAACTTAAAGGAGATGTATGGGGCAAGTTTATTTTTACACAGGTAGGTTCCTGGAACGTGCTGCCAGGGGAGATGATGGAGGTGGATACAATAGCGACATTTAATAGTTATTCACATTAACCAGCAGGGAGTGGAGGGTTATGGATCATGTGCAGGAAGGGGATTAGTTAGGGTTGGCATCATGGTTGGCACAGACATGGTGCGCTGGAGGGCCTGATCCTGTGCTGTATAGGTCAGCAGGTCGTACAGAAGGACTGTGTCATTGTTCAATGGTGAGACATTGGACTGTGTCGATGTTCACTGGGATCTGAGTGTCCTTGTACACCAGTCACTGAAGGCCAATACACAGCGACAGCAGAGACAAATAAAAGCCAGACAATCTGAGTACAACAGTGACGGTGTCTCGCTGCCATTATACAGGACCGTGGTGGGTCTGTGCCAGGAGTGTTGTGTACAGTTCTGGTCAACTTATTTAGGATGTTCTGGCTATAGTAAGGTTGCAGTGAAGGTTCAGCAGTTTGGTTCCTGGTGTGGCAGGACACTCACATGAGGAAAAGTTGAATGGGTCTTCATCCTCTAGGGTTTTGAAGAAAATGAGAGCTTGTTGAAACTTACAAGATTCCTGCAGCCCTTCAGGCTGCATGCAGGGAGGTGGTATCCCCAGGCTCCGGAGTCTAGGTAACAGTCTCAGAATAACAGGTTGGTCATTTGAGACTCTGATGCAGAAAAATTACTTGGTGTAAAGGGTGGTGAACTTTGGAACTTTCTACCCCATGGAGATCAGAACATCCCTGGACATTGTGGGAATGGAGGGATGTGTGGACGGTGCAGGACACTGTTTCTGAAGTGGAAGATCAGGCATGATCTTGGTGAATGCTGGAGCAGGTCTGAGGGGTCAGATGGTCTCTTGTTATTTCACATCATAGATTCATAGAGAAATACAACAAGTACACAGGCCCTTCGGCCCATCGAGTCAATGCTGACCATCAACCACTCAATTACATGAACCCCATTTTACTCTCCCCACGTTCCCAACAACCCAGCTCCCAATATTTCTACCTTTTCCCACACATTGGGGGCAATTTACAGCTAACCCACGGACGTGCACATTTTTGGGATGTGGGAGGGAACTGGAGCACCCGTGGTCACAGGGAAAGCGTGCAAACTCCACACAAACAGCACCGGAGGTTGGGATTGTAATGAGTGGGACTGTTTGGGAAATTCTTTCAGAGAGCTGGCGAAAGCACAATAAGCCGAGTGGTGCTGCTCTGCGCTGCATCACTCTCTGACACTGAATGGAGGGAGGGGTCAGTGTGGCTACTCGTCTATCCTGTGGCTGAATACACTGACACTCGTGAGGATCCTCCAGTCGGTGAGGTGTTTGGGTTGGTGGGTTGCGGGGGGAGATGTACCTGAGCCCCATACCACTCGCGCATCCCAGGACTAGAGTCCCATACATCAGCCTAGGGTGGGCTTGAGGAAGGGGGTGTCCTGGGGGGGTGTAATGTGACTGTTTGGGATTGGGTGTGGGATTTAGGGGTTGGGGTCAGGGTTGGATTTGGTGTTGAGGCTGGGTTTGGAGTTGGGTGTGGGGAGGGTTGGAGGTGTGGGGGGGTTGGGGTTTGGTGTAGGTGTGGGGTTGGGTGGAGAACCCCATCACCACCACCAGTTCAGTGACTCAGACGTGCTTCCTGTCACATTTCCGTCCAACAGCCGCCGTGACTCCGAGCACAGTGACGGGGAGGAGGACTTCTACTACACCGAGATTCAGGAGGGAGTAGAGCCAGGCTCGGAGTCTCTCGGTGGCCGTCACCGTGCACCTCCATTCCCCAATCCGCAGCCCGCAGCCCCAGTCAACCCGCAGCCCCTCGCCACACCAGATGTGGTTCCAGATGTCCCGGCCCCCACCATGCCCGCTTTGAGTCGGTCTGCACCCAGCTGTCTGAGGCAGGTCTCCGTGGATCACACCTACCAGGTAGGACCAGGAACTGGGAAAGTTGGGCAGATCTTTCTAGTCTCCATCACAGCGACCCCTGACCCCGTGACCCTAGGCCTGTGTATTGAGTGGTGACCCCAGTTCCGCATATTGAACGCAGATCCCAGGCCGTGTGTATCGAGTGGAGATCTCCTGACCCCGTGTATTGAACATTGCCCCATTGCACAAAGGATGTGGGGGCTTTGGAGAGGGTGCAGAAGGTTCACCAGGATGCTGCCTGCATTTTAGAGTCTGAGCTATAAGGAAAGGTTGGACAAACTTAGTTTGTTTTCTCTGAAGTGGCGGAGGCTGAGGGGAGACCTGATAGAGGATTATGAGAGGCACAGATAGAGTAGGCAATCTTTTTTCCAGGGTAGAAATGTGAAATATCGGAGGGCATAGAACATAGAAAACCTACAGCACAATTCAGGCTCTCTGGCCCACAAAGCTGTGCCGAACATGTCCCTACCTTAGAGACCCATAGCCCTCTATTTTTCTCAGCTCCATGTACCTATCCAAACATCTCAAAAGACCCTATCGTATCTGCCTCCACCACCGTTGCCGGCAGCCCATTCCACGCGTTCACCATTCTCTGAGTAAAAAACTTACCCCTGACATCTCCTCTGTACCTACTCCCCAGCACCTTAAACCTATGTCCTCTTGTGGCCACCAATTCAGCCCTGGGGAAGAGCCTCTGACTCTCCACACGATCAATGCCTCTCATCATCTTATACACCTCTATCAGATCCCCCATCCTCTGTCTTCTCCTCGAAGGCCGAGTTTTCATAAGGCATGCTCTCCAGTCCAGGCAATATCATTGTCAATCTCCTCTGCACCCTTTCTATGGCTTCCACATCCTTCCTGTAATGAGGTGACCAGAACTGAGCACAGTACTCCAAGTGGGGTCTGACCAGGGTCCTATATAGCTGCAACATTACCTCTGGGCTCCTAAATTCAATTCCATGATTGATGAACGACAATACACCATGTGCCACCTTAACCACAGAGTCAACCTGCGCAGCCACTTTTAGCATCCTATGGACTTGGATCCCAAGATCCCTCTGTTCCTCCACACTGCTAAGAATCCTGCCATTAACCTTGTACTCTGCCTTTAAGTTTGATCTTCCAAAGTGTATCACTTCACACTTTTCTAGATTGAACTCCATCTGCCACTTCTCAGCCCAGTTTTGCATCCTATCTATGTCCCGCTGTAACCTCTGACAGCCCTCCACACTATCCACAACACCTCCAACCTTTGTGTCATCAGCAGCCTTCCTAACCCATCCCTCCACTTCCTCATCCAAGTCATTTGTAAAAATCATGAAGAGTAAGGGTCCCAGAACAGATCTCTGAGGTACACCACTGGTCACTGACCTCCACGCAGAATATGACACGTCAACATCCACTCTTTGCCTTCTGTGGGCCAGCCAGTTCTGGATCCACACTGCAATGTCCCCTTGGATCCCATGCCTCCTTACTTTCTCAATAAGCCTCGCATGGGGTACCTTATCAAATGCCTTGCTGAAATCCATATACACTACATCTACTGCTCTCCCTTCATCAATGTGTTTAGTCACATCCTCAAAAAATTCAATCAGGCTCGTAAGGCAGGACCGGCCCTTGACAAAGCCATGCTGACTATTCCTAATCATATTATACCTCTCCAAATGTTCATAAATCCTGCCTCTCAGGATCTTCTCCATCAGCTTACCAACCACTGAGGTAAGACTCACTGGTCTATAATTCCCTGGGCTATCTCTACTCCCTTTCTTGAATAAGGGAACAACATCTGCAACCCTCCAATCCTTTGGAACCTCTCCCATCCCCATTGATAAAGCATAGCTTTAAGGTGAGAGGGGGAAAGTTTAAAGGTGTGCAGGGCAGGGTTTCCTTTCACTCAGGGAGCAGTGGGTGCCTGGACCAGGCTGCCAGGGGAGGTGGTGAAGGCAGATACCATAGAGGGGTTTAAGAGGCATTTAGACAAATGAAATGTCAGGAATGGTGGGATTTAGACCATGTGCAGGCAGATGGGATTGGTTTCATCTGGCATCAAGGTTGGCACAGACATGTTGGGCCGAAGGGCCTGTTCCTGTGCTGTACCACTGTGTGTTCTGTGACCCCGTGCCCTGCATGTCAAGGGGCGACCCCAGTGCGTGGTCTGGGATCCGGCCCACAATGTGAACCCATCTTCTTCACTGCCAGGTCTCCCCAGAGTCCGGCTGCACCTTCACGTTGGTGGGCTTCCCCAGCCAGCTGCCGGCGGCTCTCGTCAGACCGCGCGTCGCGTCCACTTCACCGCCACCGACACTCCGCGGAGGCAGGTGAGTGCGGCGAGGGGGGGTGGGGGACGGGCGAGGGGATGTCTGGACCCCGGGTGGAGGGGGTGGGAAATGGGTGAGGGGGGTGTTGGGGCCTCAGGTGGAGGGGATGTGGGTTCAGGCGAGGGGGTGTCCAGACCTTGGGTGGAGGGGGTGTGGGGGGTGAGCAAGGGGGTGGGGGATGGGTGAGGGGATGTCTGGACCCTGAGTGGAGGGGGTGGGGGATGGGCGAGGGGGGTGTCCGGGCCTCAGGTGGAGGGGATGTGTGTTCGGGCGAGAGGGTGTCCAGACCTTGGGTGGAGGGGGTGTGGAGGATGGGCGAGGGGGGTGGTGTCCGGACCTCAGGCGGAGGGGGTGGGGGATGGGCGAGGGGGTGTGTGTTCGGGCGAGGGGGTGTCCAGACTTTGGGTGGAGGGGGTGGGCAAGGGGGTGTCTGGACCTCGGGCGGAGGGGGTGGGGGGAGGGAGGTGGGATGGGGGGGGGAAGGTGGCGGGGGGAGGTGGGGTGGGGGGGGGGGAGGTGGGCTGGGCCCCTGTGCGGTGCTCGGACCTCCCGTGTCGGGCAGCAGTGACTCCTGGCCTTTCTCTGGTCGGCAGGAAGGTGCGCGGCGAAGCGAAGAAATGCCGCAAGGTCTACGGGGTGGAGAACCGGGGCCGCTGGTGCACCGCCTGCCGGTGGAAGAAAGCCTGTCGGCGCTTCCAGGACTGAGCACCAGCGTTTGCCGAGGGAACTGGGAGGGGTCCCGGGCCTGACCTGATGACAGCTGACCTCCCCGGGACGAGCACGGTGCATCTGCTGGTCCACCTGTGGGCTGGCGTGGTGTCAGCGTGGACTGTGACGTAACGTTGGGGTGTCTGCTGACGGGGTGAGGGGTGGCGGCAATCTCCGGTTCTCCAGGGCCGCTCACCTGCAGTCAGTGGGAGATCTGTCAGACTGTGTACTCAGCATACTTCTCGTGTTTCCCCCGTCCTGGAGATCGTGTCCCGAGCCCGACAAAGCCGGGCTGCTCAGTGTGGGCACTGTCTGTGTCTGTGTGTGTGGATGGGCACCGTCTGTGCGTGGGTAGGCACTGTGTGTGTGGGCACCATCTCTGCTCTGGCACACTCCCTCCCTCTGAGACTTTACCACTGTCCTGTTCCCTACCAATGTCTACCAGCTGGGCGGTGCCCTCAGTGGTGTATTTGCGCTGATCTTGCAGCTGGGGCCGGGGATGGAGAAGAGACCAGGTGAACTTGGACCGCTTTTGCTCAACCCCCTGCAGCCCTGGGTCCCAGGGACTCTCCTCCACAACTCCGGGGATAAGTTGCATTTTGTTTTGCTCTGTCCACCTTTGATTGGGCAGGGTGATGTCATCGAGTTCCAGAGCTGGACAGCACAGAAACAGGCCCTTTGGCCCAACTCATCCATGCTGACCTTTTTGCCCATCTTCACTAATCCAATTTGCCCACAATGGCTCCGTATCCTGCTGTACCTTGACTGTTCAAGTATCTGCCTGATGGCCTCCTGAACGAGGTGACTGTACCTGATTCCTCCACCATCTCAGGCAGCACGGTCCAGATATCACCCACTCTCTGTGTGCTTTTTAAAAGATAAACTTTCCCCTTGGATCCTTTTTTTTATAATACTTCCTCCCACCTGAAACCTCGGCCCTCTTGATTTTGGTACCCCTACCCTGGGGAAAAGATCCTGACTCTCCACTCAACCTACGCCTCTCGCAATCTCGTACACCTCTATCAGCCACCCCTCAGCCTCTTTCGCTCCAATCCCTGCCTGTCCCATCTCTCCCCGTAACTAAAGTCCTCCAATCCAGTTGGGAATGGAATTTATTGGGAGGGAGCAGTAATCAGCAGATGGTGAGGGTTTCAGCTCTCCCTCTAACTGCCCCCAGGACCTCTACAACTTATCCCTGGGGCAACCCTGGTCTCACCCTATGATCCTATCCATACCTTCCCCCTTCCTCTCTACAACTTAAAGCTAACTTGTTTCATTTTGCAGGTTCTGACGAAAGGATCTGCGACCTGAAACATTCACCCTGCTCCTCTCTCTACAGACGCTGCCTGACCTGCCGAGTGTTTCCAGTATTTTATTTCTATTTTACTCTGTCCGCGGAGGCAGAGTGCTGGTCTTCCAGTGTCCCGTGTGGTGAGTTGGAGGCAGACAGCTTGGAATGTGCCACGGGTGGTTGACTGACTGGACTGGCATGTAGAGGCCCAAACTATTAAACCAGAGGAACGAGTTCAAATCCCACCATAGGAGCTGAAATGAATATGTTGGTAGTAGTCATGGAACTGCTGGAGTATTGTCACAGTCACTGGTTCACTGACGTCCATCAGGGACTGGAACTCCACAGTCTTAACCCAGTCTGGTGTCTGGTGTATCTAAGATCCACACAAAGTGGTTGGTTCTTAATTGCCCTCTGAAATTACTTATTGTCTGGGACATTTAGGGATGGGTAATATGTGTAGATCCAGCCTGTGAAACATGAATGTGTGTGTAGACCCAACATCGGGAGCCTATGCTGGGAAAAATCACAGGATCAGGGGTGCAGGTCAGCTGGTAGCTAAACCACTGGAAATGACTCAGAAACCACCCCAGATGAAATGGGCTCCATCCTCTAAACGTGATGATTAGTTTCAGAGCTCGAGTGGGTTACACCACTTTATCCTCCGTCTGTCTCCAGAGCCACCAGCCTACATGTGCTCTGTGGTGTAGTGACATCTGCTCACTGGAGGTCCACACCATTCTAGGGTCTGGAACAGTGCTAATGCTTTGGGCCTTCATACGTGATGCATCTGAAGGACTGGCACACTCGTGTCCAAATTGGGAGTAATGTTGGAGTAATCGCACCCTTCTATAATGGGTGCGTTCTGCACACAGATCTGTGCCACTGTTCAGGCAGGACCTGTGTGGTCCAGGGGTGGTTAAGGTACTGTTAGACTGTATGCAAGGGTTCCTGTTTTAAACTTTTGCCTGACTGTTGTATCATAGGATGTCTGACTGTCTTATTTTGTATATTTCATACAACTTTATAATAAATTTAAAAAATTAAAAATAATGATGACTCTGGAATTTAATATTTTTATTTTTTTCAGGATGTGGGTATTGCTGACAAGGACAGCATTTATTGCCGATCCCTAGCTGCCCCTTGAGAAGGTGGGGGTGAGCTGCCTCCTTGAACTGCTGCAGTCCTTCTGGGGAAGCTGCTCCCACGGTGCTGTTGAGGAGGGAGTTCCAGGGTTTAGACACCGTGACGGTGAAAGACCAGTGATATTTCCAAGTGTGGATGGTGTGCAGTTGGAGGGGAACCTACTGGGAATGGTGCTCCCCTGTGCCTGGCGCTAAGAGAGAGAGAAGCCATCTGAACCCATTTTACACTGGTTTAATCATTCTTCATTCCACATCTGATTCCAACCACTTATTTTTAAACCACAGGAACCAAATGACCATTCAAACATATTCCCACTTCATGCCCATCACAAATGTAATGACTTCGAAACATAGAAAACCTCCAGCACAATTCAGGCCATTCGGCCCACAAAGCTGTGCCGAACATGTCCCTATCTTAGAAATTACTCTGCTTTCTAAGCTCCATGTACCTGTCCAAAAATCTCTTAAAAGACCCTATCGTATCCGTCTCCACCATCGTTTCCAGTAGCCCATTCCACACACTCACCACTCTGAGTAAAAAAACTTACCCCTGACATCTCCTCTATACCTACTCCCCAGCACCTTAAACCTATGTCCTCTTGTGGCCATCATTTCAGCCCTGGAAAAAACTTGGCCAAAGCATCGAGAGGTACCAGTAAAACAATTCCTATAACTGCCGTGATGTAGATCAGTACAATGATACACCAAAACAACTACATAGAGTGAAAGTTTGATAAATTCTGTCTGCCTTTTTTCAGAATTTTATCAGCACACAAAAGGTATGTTTCTGAAAAAGACCACTGTATATAATTAACGTTTTTAAACCTGGCCTTAGAATCTTTGAATCCTACAACATAGAAATAGGCCCTTTGAGCCCACCTTGTCCATGCTGACCCGATGCCCATGTACACGAGCCCCATTTGCCTGCGTTAGGTCTGTATCCCTCTATAAATGCCTGTGTGTTTGTCTATAAGTTAACACAATTCGAGTTTCCATTTGCACAGAATGCAGTGTAAGTTCTCTCCTGCAGGACGTCCATTTAGAGTCACACAGCACGGAGGCAGGCCCTTTGGCCCAACTCGTCCATGCTGACTGTTGCCCAGCGAGCGGGTCCCATCTGCCCGCGTTTGGCCCACAGCCCTCTAAACCCCTCCTATCCACGGACTTATCTAGATGGCTTTTCAATGTTGCTAATGTGCCTGCCTCACCCATTATTTCTGGCAGCTCATTCCAAATACGCACCACCCTTTTCATGAAGAAGCTGCCCCTGATGTCCCTTTTAAATCTCTCGCCTCTGATCTTAAACCTATACCCTCTTGTTTTCAGCACCCCCCTCCCTGGGAAAAAGACTTTTCACCCTGTCTATGCCCCTCATGATCTTACATACCTCTATTAGGTCACCCCTCAAGCTGCTACGTTCCTGGAAGTTATGCTGCAGTTTTATAAACTGTTAGGCCACATCTGGAGTGTTGCATCCAGTTCTGATCGCCCCATTATAGGAAGGATGTGGAGCCTTTGGAGACGGTGCAGAAAAGGTTTACCAGGGCTGCCTGGATTAGAGGGCATGTGCAATGAGGAGAGGATGGACAAACTTGGGTTGTTTTCTCTGGAGGCTGAGGGGAGACCTGAGAAGTTTATAAGATTATGGGAGGCACAGATAGACAGCTGGTATCTTTTTCTCAGGGTTGAAATGTCTAATATTAGAGGGCATGCATTTAAGGTGAGAGGCCTCATGCGGGGCAAGTTTTTTTTACACAGAGAGTGGTGGGTGCCTGGAATGCACTGCCTGGGGTGGTGGTGGAGGCTGATATGATAGTGGGGTTCAAGAAGCTCTTAGGTAGGCCCATGAATGCGGAGAAGTCCCTGTTGATCAGGATTTTGGTGAGGACGTTGTTTGGGGATGAGTTCATAAGGACTCTCACCCCAATGGCAGGGCCACCAGGGTCGGTCAGTGGGTGAATGCTCCTCACCTCAGGACTTCAAGTACATAGAACAGCACAGGAACAGGCCCTTTGGCCCACCATGTCTGCACCGACCACGATGCCAAATTAAGCTAAACCCATCTGCCTGCACATGGTGTATACCCCTCGATTTCCCAAATGTTCATGTGTCTGTCTAAATTACTCTTAAATGTTTGCTATCGTATCTGCTTCTGCCACCTCCCCGGCAGTCTATTCCAGGCACCCACGCTCTCTGAGTGAAGAAACTTGCCATGCACATCTCCTTTAGATTTGTGAGGATGTTGCCGGGATTTGAGGGCCTGAGTTATTGGGAGAGGTTGGGCAGGCGAGGACTTTATTCCTTGGAGTCCAAGAGGTGATCCTATAGAGGCGTATAGAATCATAAGGGGCATCGAAGTGCAGGTCATAAAGTCACAGAGCACTATAGCACAGAAACAGGCCCTTCAGCCGAGCTAATCCATGCTGACCTGACCTTCTGCCTAGTCCCAGCCACCACCTTCTGCTGGCAGCTCGTTCCACACTCGCACCACCCTCTGAGTGAAGAAGTTCCCCCTCAGATTCCCCTTAAATATTTCACCTTTCACCCTAAACCTATGACCTCTAATTCTAGTCTCACCCAACCTGAGGGGAAAAAGCCTGCATGCATTCACCCTATCTATACCCCTCATAATTTTGTATACTCTATAAGATCTCCCCTCATTCTCCTGCGCTCCAGGGAGTAAAGTCCTAACCAATTCAACCTTTCCCTGTAACTCAGGTCCTCAAGTCCTGGCAACATCCGTGTAAATTTTCTCTGCACTCTTTCAAGCTTATTGATACCTTTCCTGTAGGTAGGTGACTAGAATTGCACACAATACTCTAAATTTGGCCTTACTAATGTCTCTTACAACTTCAACATAACATCCCAACTCCTGTACTCCGTGCCCTGATTTATGAAGGCCAACGTGCCAAAAGCTCTCTTTATGATCCTATCTACCTGTGATGCCACTTTCAAGGAACTATGGATCTGCATTGCAAGGTCCATTTGTTCTACCACACACCTCAGAGCCCTACCATTCGCTGTGTAAGTTTTACACAGGTTTATCCTCCCAAAGTGCATCATCTCACACTTCTCTGTATTAAATTCCACCTGCCACTTTACAGACCATTTTCCCAGCTGGTCCAGATCACGCTGCAAGCTTTGGTAGCCTGCCTCGCTGTCCACTATGCCCCCAATCTTGGTGTCATCTGCAAATTTGCTGATCCAGTTTACCACATTATCATCTAAATCATTAATACAGATGATAAACAACAATGGACCCAGCACCGATCCCTGCGGCACACCACTGGTCACAGGCCTCCAGTCAGAGAGACAACCATCTACTACCACTCTCTGGCTTCTCCCGCTAAGTCAATGTTGAATCCAATTGGTTTCTTCATCCTGAATGCCAAGCGACTTAACCATCTGGAGCAGCCTCCCATTCGGGACTTTGTCAAAGGCCTTGCTAAAGTCCATGGAGACAATATCCACCACCTTTTCCCCCATCAACCTTCTTGGTAACCTCAAAAAACTCTATGACAGCTCATAAAGCCATATTGACCATCCCTAATCAGGCCCTGTCTATCCAAATATTTATATACTACAGTTTGTCCCTTAGAATGCCTTCTAATAATTTACCCATGACTGACATCAGGCTCACCGGCCTATAATTTCCCAGCTTATTCTTAGAGCCTTTCTTGAACAACGAAACATTGGCTGATCTTCAAGACGACCAATTTTGTCCCTTGCTACCCTTTTGCTCTTAATACAGCTATAGTAACCCTTTGCTCTTAATATAGTTATAGTAACTTTCTCCACCCTGTCTGCCAGAGCAACCTCATGTCCTCTTTCAGCCCTCCTGGTTCTCTCTTAAGTGTTCTCTTGCATTTTCTTCTACTCCTTAAGTGCCTCATTGGATCCTAACTGCCTGTACCTGACATGCGCCACCTTCTTTTTCTTTACTAGGGCCTCAATATGATAAGATATCTTTATTAATCACACGTACATTGAAACACACAGTGAAATCCATCTTTTGCGTAGAGTGTGCTGGGGGCAGCACGCAAGTGTCACCACGCTTCCGGCGCCAACATAGTATGCCCACAACTTCCTAACCCGTACGTCTTTGGAATGTGGGAGGAAACCGGAGCACCCGGAGGAAACCCACGCAGACACGGGGAGAACGTACAAACTCCTTGCAGACAGTGGCCGGAATTGAACCCGGGTCGCTGGCGCTGTAATAGTGTTACGCTAACCACTATACTACCGTAGCTGCATAATCCCTCAATAACCAAGGTTCCATAAACCTGTTGGCCTTGCCTTTTATTCTGAGAGGTACAGATTCTGTACTCTCAATATTTCACTTTTGAAGGCCTCCCACTTACCAAGCATCTCTTTGCTGGAAAGTAACCCATCCCAATCCATGCCTGCCAGATCCCTTCTGATACCATCAAAACTGGCCTGCCTTCAATTTAGAATCTCAACCTGAGGACCAGTCCTATCCTTCTCCATAATTTTCTTGAAACTAATGGAATTATGATTACTAGATCCAAAGTGTTCCCCAAAGGTAGATGGAACTAGGCAGACGATCAGCTTGCCATGGACTAGATGGGCCAAATGGCCTGTTTCAGTGCTGTAGTACTCTATGACTCTCATTTGGATGATGTAGTTGGCATGGTTCGTAAGTTTGCAGATCCCACCAAAACTGGTGGTACAGTGAATAAGGCGATCTAAGTTTACACTGGATCTAGATCAACAGGGAAAGTGAGCTAAGGATGGCAGATAGAATTTGACTCAAACCGTGTGAAGTGATGCACTTTGGTAAGTTAAACCAGGGCAGGGCTTACACAGGGAATGGCGGGGCCCTGGAGAGTGCTGTAGAACAGAGACACCTAGGGGTACAGGTAATGGTTCCCTGAAAGTGTCAACACAGGTAGACTGGGTGGTGAAGAAAACATTTAGTGCACTGGCCTTCATCGGTCAGGACACCGACTACGAGAGATGGGACATCATGAAACAGCTGTGCAGGAAGTTGGTGAGACTGCACTCTGTGTGCAGTTCCGGTGCCGTACCATAGGAAGGACGTCATTGAACTGAAAAGGTGTCGAAAAGACGTTACCAGGACTGGCAGGCTTGAGTTATAAGGAGAGATGGGACAGGCTTGGGTTTATTTCCCCTGGAGTGTAGGAGTCTAGATTTTATGAAATCTATATAAAATCATGAGGGGCATAGATAAAGTGGATGGTCACAGTCCTTTCCCCAGGGTAGGTGAGTCTAAAACCAGAGGGCACAGGTTTAAGGTGAGAGGGGAAGGATTTAAAGGGGACCTGAGGGACAAGTTTTTCCACCCAGAGGGTGGTGGGTGTGTGGAACGAGCTGCCAGAGGAAGTGGTAGAGGCGGGTACAGTTACAATGTTTAAAAGACATTTGGACATGTACTGTACATGGACAGGAAAGGTTTAGAGGGATGGGGGTTACACTCAGGGAAATGGGACTGGCTCAGGTGGGTGCCCTTGGATGAGTTAGAGCGAAGGGGTTGAGCTAAACAGTTCTACTTTAGCAAAGTAGCAAAATAATTGGCAAAAAACAATTATTTTTACGTGGTATTTTTATATTTAGAGCCAAAATCAAAATGTTAATCTTGGTAGTTTTAGGCTTTGGAGAGGGTGTAGAAGAGTCACCAGGGTGTTGACTGGATTAGAGGGCATGAATTATTAGAAGAGGTTGGACAAACTTGGGTTCTTTTCTCTGCAGCGTTGGAGGCTGAGGGGAGACATCGACATAGAACAGTACAACACAGGAACAGGCCCTTCAGCTCACGATGTTGTGCTGAACTAATTAAACCAGTAATTAAATGCCTAGCTAAAAGAATCCCTTCTGCCTACACAATATCCATATCCCTCCACTCTCTGCACATTCACGTGGCTGTCCAAGATCCTCTGAGACTCTTAGAGATTCGTAGAGTCGTGCATCACGGAAACAGGCCCTTTGGCCCAACTCATCCATGCTGACCTGGATTCCCATCCAAGCTAGTCCCATTTGCCTGCGTTTGGCCCATATCCCTCTAAACCTTTCCTATCCATGTATCTGTCCAAGGGCCTTTTAAATGTACCTGCCTTATCCACTTCCCCTGGCTGCTCATTCCATATACTGACCACCTCCAGGTGAAAATAAAGGACTTCAGATGTCCTGAGGAAGGGTCCTGACCCGAAACATTGACCACCTGCTTTTCTCCACGGATGCTGCCTGGCCTGCTGAGTTCCTCCAGCATTGTCATGTTTTCCTCCAGGTGAAAATGTGCCCCCCCCAGATTCCTATTAAATTTGTGCCTCTCACCTTAACCTGTGTCCTCTTGTTCTTGATTCCTCAACGCTTAAACCGCCCTATCACACCTGCCTCCATCCCCACCCCTGGCAGCCCGTTCCAGGCACCCACCGCTCTCTGTGTAAAAAAACTTGCTCCGCACATCTCCTTTGAACTTTCCCCCTCTCACCTTAAATACATGTCCGAGACCTGCTAGAAGTTGATAAGAATATGAGAGGCACAGACAGGGTAGACAGTCAGAATCTTCCTCCCAGGGTAGAACTGTCTAACACTGGAGAGCATGCATTTAAAGTGGGAGGGGGAAAGTTCAAAGGAGATGTGCAGGGTCCAGCCGGCCATTGGTCACGCGTTGCTATGGGCGGGGCAGAGGGTGGGCACGAGGGGGCAGGGCCCAGATGGCCATTGGTCTTATGCCTTATGGAAAATCACGGCAGTCACCTGTACTGTTGGGTTGCACCTCAGCCTCCAGTGAAAACAATCCAAGTTCGTCCAGTTTCTTCTTCTAGCTACTACTTTCTAATCTTGGCAACGTTCTGAACCTCTTCTGCACCCTTTCCAAAGCCTCCACAGGCTTCCTGTAATGTGGTCACCAGAAATGCACACAGATGTGGCCTAACCAAAGTTTTGTACAGTTGCAGCATGGTGTCCCAGTCCAACGAAGGAGAATATGTCTTTTTTAACTACCCTATCTACTTCTGTTGTCACCCTCAGGGAGATGTGAACTTGCACCCGACGATCCCTCTGTGCATCAGTGCTCCCAAGGGCCCTGCCACTTACTGTGTACAGTAAAAGGCAGGGTTGCACAATCAGGCTTTCCAGTACCCAAATCCCATTATTTAATTAATAAATACACACAGAATTTTGTTATTTTATTAAGCTAAGATACTTTGCTATCAATACTTACAAGCAATCTGCACGCAGCTTTTGTTGTCAAAATTAATATTTTGCATTTTTTACACAATACAAATTGAGGGAGTAAACTCGTTACCTGAAAGTGTAATACATGCTGCACACTACAGCACGAATTGATCAGAAGAAGTCTCACCCATGTTTCTCAAGACATGCGCAGATGACGTGGCTTCACGTTACAGAAAATCGCAACGTGGGCGGTCTTTTAAGAATGTAACCCCCAGTAACATGGGGATCGGATTAACATATAGAATAGTATTTTATTATTTAATTAATAAAATATCTTGTGAAGTTTGAAAATAATATCCATTTTCCCAAGTTGGATCAAGACATTTAGAAAATCATAATACTTTAAAGCAGAATCCGCATGGTGTTATGAAAGGGAAACTGTTTGACTAAAATATTATCATTCTTTGTGGATGTAGGAAGCAGGATAAAGGTGATCCTGTACATTCAATGTATTTGGGTTTTCAGAAGCCATTCAATAAACATGGTTTCTGTAAAGGTTCCTACAAATATTAAAAGTGCAGGTAATGCATCAGCACAGATAGAGGATTGGCTAGCCAACTGGTAGTGCAGGTAGGGATAAATGGGTCATTTTTGGAGGAAGGAGCATAGGTGTTCAGCAAAACGGTCGCCTTATCTGCGCCTGATCTTACTGATGTAGAGGAGGCCCAGATGCAATAAATGACACTGGAGGAGATGCATATGAATGCCTGCCTCACTTGGGGAGGGCTGTGGTGAGGGAGGAGGGGTAAGTGAGGCCACATTTGTTCAGTTTTGGTCATCCTGCTGTAGGAAAGATGCCATTAAACTGGAAAGAGTGCAGATGAGATTTATGAGGACATTGCCGGGACCCGAGGGACTGAGTTATGGAGAGAGGTTGAGCAAGTTGGGACTTTATTCCTTGGAGCGTAGGAGAATGAGTGTTGATCTTAGAGGTCAAGAGGAAGAAGGAAGCATACTTAACGTTTAGGACGCAAAAGTCAGGCAGGGCTCTTGAGAGTTATAAGGTAGCTAGAAGGAGCTTAAGAAGGGACTTAGGAGAGCTAGAAGGGGACATCAGAAGGCCTTGGTGAGTGGGATTAAGGAAAACTCCAAGGTGTTCTACATGAATGTGAGGAACAGGAGGATGACAAGAGTGAAGGTAGGATCGCTCAGGGATAAAGGGGGAAACGTGCCTGGAGGCAGAGCAAGCCTTAATGAATATTTTGCTTCAATGCTCACCAGGGAGAGGTCAGCGTAGAACGGGCTCACGTGCGGGAGCAGGTTGAGGTTAAAGAGGCAGTGTTGGAACTTCTGAAAAACATTCGGGTGGATAAGTCACTGGGGGCAGACAGGATATATCCCAGGTTCCTAAGGGAAGTGAAGGAAGAGATTGCTGGGGTGTTGATGATGATCTTTGCATCCTCCCTGGCCACAGGAGTGGTACCAGAGGATTGGAGGATGGCAAATGTTGTTCCCTTGTTCAAGAAAGGTAATGGGGGTAATCCTGGGAATTATAGACCAGTGAGTCTTACGTCAGTGGTGGGCAAACTATTGGAGAGGATTCTTAGGGGCAAGATTTACGAGTGTTTGGAGAAGCATAGTCTTATTAGGGACAGTCAGCATGGCTTTGTGAGGGGCAGGTCGTGCCTCATGAGCCTAATTGAATTTTTCAAGAAGGTGATGAAACAGATTGATGAAGGTAGAGCAGTGGATGTGATGTATATGGACTTTAGTAAAGTGTTTGACAAGGTTCCCCATGTTAGGCTCATCCAGAAAGTCATGAGGCATGGGATCCATGGACACTTGGCTGCCTGGATTCAGAAATGGTTTGCCCACAGAAGGCAGAAGGTGGTGGTAGATGGAGAGTATTCTACCTGGAGGTCGGTGACCAGTGGTGTTCCACAGGGATCCCTGCTCTTTGTGATTTTTATAAATGACTTGGATGAGGAAGTGAAGGGGTGGGTTTGTAAGTTTGCAAATGACACGAAATCTGGAGGTGTTGTGGATGGTGTAAAAGGTTTCTGTAGGTTACAACAGGATATAGACAGGATGCAGAGTTGGGCAGAGAAGTGGCAGATGGAGTTCAATCTGGAAAAGTGTGAAGTGATACACTTTGGAAGATCAAACTTGAAGGCAGAGTACAAGGTTAATGCCAGGATTCTTAGCAGTGTAAAGGAACAGCGGGATCTTGGGGTCCAAGTCCATAGATCCTTCAAAGGTGCCGCACAAGTTGATAGGGTGGTTAAGAAGATGTATGGTGTGCTGGCCTTCATTAGTTGGGGGATTGAGTTCAAGAGCCGCGAGGTAATGTGGCAGCTCTATAGAACTCTGGTTAGACCACACTTGGAGTATTGTGTTCAGTTCTGGTTGCCTCATTATAGAAAGGATGTGGAAGCTTTAGAGAGGGTGCAGAGGAGATTTACCAGGATGCTGCCTGGATTAGAGAACATGTCTTGTGAGGAAAAGTTGAGCGAGCTAGGGCTTTCCTCTTTGGAGCAACGCAGGATGAGAGGCGACTTGATAGAGGTGTATAAGATCATGAGGGGCATAGATAGAGTGGACAGCCAGCACCTTTTTCCCAGGGTGGCAATGGCCAATACCAGAAGATATCAGCTTAAGTGAGTGGAAGAAAGTTTAGGGGGGCTGTCAGAGGTAGGTTCTTTACACAGGGAGTGGTGGGTGCCTGGAACGCACTGCTGGGGGGTGCTGGTAGAGGCTGATACAATAGGAACATTTAAAAGGTTCTTAGGTAGGCACATGAATGTAAGAAAAGTGGAGGGTTATGGGCTTTATGGACTGTACAGAGGGAGGGGTTAGATTGATGATGGAGTAGATTTATATAGGTCAGCTGGACCGAAGGGCCTGTACTGTGCTGCACTGTTCTATGTTCTATAAAGGGCAGAGATAGAGTCAACATGCATAGTCTTCTTCCAGGGTTGGGGAATCCAGAATCCAGGGCATAGGTTTAAGTTAAGAGAGGAGAGATTTAATCAGAACCTGACGGGCAAACTTTTTCACCCAGGCGGTGGTCAGTGTGTGGAACGAGCTGCCAGAGGAAGTGGCTGAGGCAGGTACATTAACAATATTTGAAGGACCTTTGGACAGGTCCATGGATAGGAAAGGTTGAGAGGGATATGGGTCAAATGTTGGCAAATGGGACTAGCCCAATTCTTGGTCGGCACGGTCCAGTTGGGCTGAGGATCCTGTTTCTGTGCTGTACGACCATGATTCCATGATAGGTGTTACACCTCCTGTGGCCACAGAGGTATGTGCCTGCTGAGGGGAGAAATGGGTGAGGAGCGATGAACAGACCAAGGAGTTACTGAGAGAGTGATCCCTGTAGAAAGCAGAGAGGGGTGGGGAGGGGAAGATGTGGCTGATTGTCAGATCACATTGTAACTGGTAGAAGTTGCAAAATGATGTGACGTCCTGGCATCCCATGTGTTGCCAGCAAGAAGCACGCTCTCATTAAATGACTTGCAGTTGCTCAAGAATTATTTTCAGCCACTATGCACGTTTGATGACAGCATATTCGGTCGTCTCCTCAGTGATCGTTACTGTTGGACCTTTGGTGTTCTGTCGTAGGAACTGAATATCGGCATAATACATCTCTGATTCCTCTGACTGCAACAGAAAAAAAACAGGAGTTTACTGCACTCAAGCCACACACCCTCTCTCGCAGATATCTGAGCACTACAGTGAGCTTCCACAGTACATTGCTATGTTCTATGTTCGAAAGCCACAGCCTTTGTTATAACTTCAGGAATAGACCATTGAACATTACAGCACAGTACAGGCCCTTTGGCCCACAATGTTACATAGAACATAGAACAGTACAGCACAAAATAGGCCCTTCGTCCCACCATGTTGTGCCGATCTTGAACCACACCGAAGACTATCTAACCCCTTCCTCCCACATATCCCTCTATTTTAAATTCCTCCATATGCTTATCTAGTAATCTCTTGAATTTGACCAATGTACCTGCCACCACCACTACCCCAGGCAGTGCATTCCATGCACCAACCACTTTCTGGGTAAAAAACCTCCCTCTGATATCTCCCTTGAACTTCCCACCTATTACTTTAAAGCCATGCCCTCCTGTATTGAGCATTGGTGCCCTGGGAAAGAGGCGCTGGCTGTCCACTCTATCTATTCCTCTTAATATTTTGTATACCTCTATCATGTCTCCCCTCATCCTCCTTCTCTCCAATGAGTAAAGCCCTAGCTCCCTTAGTCTCTCTTCATAATCCATACTCTCTAAACCAGGCAGCATCCATCCTATAATGAGGCGACCAGAACATTTTATCCCGCTCTGAGGTCTATCTAACCCTTCCCTCCCACATAGCTCCCCATTTCTCTTAGATACTTAGAGATCTTAAGGATGTTAGATACTTATTCCGACTGCTACTGGCCTTAACCTTGTAAGCCAGGCTTGTGCAAGAGCTCATAATTTAACCATTTATGCTGTGACAAAGCACACTGACTGGCTTCCTGACCTTTTGAAGCATAACATTTGTGACATTTCTCCTGCAGGCACGTACAAATTAAAAGTCTTCCATGATTTTTTTGAAAAAGCACCTCTAACAAATCCTGCTGCAGGTCTCTGCCACAAGCAGAGGGAGTACAGGTTAATGGGAGTCAAAGTTGTAGGGAGCTGTGATTTGGGGAAGAGGCTGTTCACTGGTGGAAGGATAATCTGAACAGTGTACACAGGGCGCCTACATTGAATATCACATACATGTGATAGCCTGTGGGCACAGCTGTTGAGGTTGCAGGGTTTGCTCAATCTCGTTGAAGGATTCTGGAAATAATCACAACTGATGGTAGCAATGGCCTCGTATATATGTCTGGGAAATCCTGGGGCAAATTCTATTCGGCTCATGACTCTTGATCCTTTAGGTTGTATGCCTGGATTGGAAAACACACCTGCGGAAGTGAGGGCTTTGCCTGAACCCACGTGGGGCTCCAATTTACCATCCGAGGTGACCACTTTCCTACTCCCTCCCACTCAGCTTTGTGCTACCTCTCAACTCCTTCTCCATTTTCCTACTCTGTGATCTCCCTTCCCCTCCACGATTTTCTCCTTTCATCAAATCCATCTCTGCTTTCAACTTCTTTTCATCTCATATAGTCGGATTGGTACAGCACAGGAACAGGTCCTTCAGCCGATCACAGCCATGCCGACCTTTTTGTCCATCTACCCAAATCCCATTTGCCCACATTAGTTCTGTATCCTTCTATGCCTTACCTATGAGTTTCACCTTGCAGTGTTGGGAGTTGGAACAAAACTTGGAGCGGGACCTTTGAAAAGAGGTGAGTCTGTGTGTGTGTACTTGTGAGTTTTACCTTGCTAGATTCTAAAAGAGGCACACTTGCAAATTGTTAAGAGGTTGATTGGCTGATTAAGAGCAGCGAATGAAGGGAAGGCAGGTATAAGCAGAGCGGCCAGGGTTAGAGAGGAGCACTTGCGGCTTTGGCTCAAGAGACTTCGGCGAGAGGAGGCGGAGGCCAAGGTAAGTTACTTTCTTCTTTGATTTTTCCTTTAGTGTCCAGACTAAAGTAGTTAGAATGGCTCTGAGGTCAGCGGTTGTGTTCACCTTGTGAGATGTGGAAGTTCTGGAGACATCTGACCTCCCTGATAACTACATCTGCACGAGGTGCATCCAGTTGCAGCTTCTTACAGGCCGTGTTAGGGAACTGGAGCTGCAGCTGGATGACCTTCGGCTCCTACGGGAGAACAAGGAGTATGTAGACAAGAGCTACAGGGAGGCAGTCACTCTGAGGCTGTAGGAGGCAGGTAGCTGGGTGACTGTCAGGAGAAGGACGGAGAATAGGCAGGTAGTGCAGAGTACCCCTGTGGCTGTTCCCCTCAATAACAGGTATACCGTTTTGGATATTGTTGGGGGGGATGACCTACCAGGGGAAAGCTGCAGTGACCAGGTCTCTGGCACTGAGCCTGGTCGTGTGTTGCAGAAGGGAAGGGGGGAGAAGAGGAGAGCGGTAGTGATAGGGGATTCCATAGTAAGGGGGGCTGATTCTGTGGATGTGGATACTCCCGGATGGTATGTTGCCTGCCAGGTGCTAGGGTCAGGGATGTCTCAGATTGGGTCCACAGCATTCTGAAGGGGGAGGGTGAACAGCCAGAGGTCATGGTACATATTGGTACCAATGACATAGGTAGGAAAAGAGATGAGGTCCTGAAGAGGGAATATAGGGAGTTGGGTAGGAAGCTGAAAAGCAGGACCTCAAGGGCAGTAATCTCTGGACTACTGCCTGTCCCACGTGCCAGTGAGGGTAAGAATACGATGATTTGGTAGATGAATGTGTGGCTGAGGAGTTGGTGCAGGGGGCAGGGTTTCAGATTTGTGGATCATTGGGATCTCTTCTGGGGAAGGTACGACCTGTATAAAAGGGACGGGTTACACCTGAACTGGAGGGGGACCAATATTCTTGCAGGCAGGTTTGCTGAACTGTTGGAGAGGGTTTTAAAGTAGCTTCCAGGGAGATGGGAACCAGAGTGATGGGTCAGAGGTTGGTTCATTTATTGTACAAGTAAATGCAGAGTGTAGAGCGACTGTGAGGAAGGATAGGCAGTTGAAAGGGTAAAATTGCAGTCAGTTGGATGGCTGAAGTGTGTCTACTTCAATGCGAGAAGTATCAGGAACAAGGGTGATAAACTTAGAGAGTGGGTAGGTACATGGAATTACAACGTGATGGCCATTCAGAGACTTGGCTGTCACAAGGGCAGGAGTGGCTGCTGGATATTCCAGGGTTTAGATGTTTCAAAAGGGACATGGACGGAGGTAAAAGAGGTGGGGGAGTGGCTTTGCTGATCAGGGACAGTGTCACAGCTGTAGAAAGGGAGGGTGTCCTGGAGGGATCGTCCACTGAGTCAGTGTGGGTGGGAGTCAGAAACAGAAAGGGAGCAATCACTCTATTGGGAGTATTCTACAGACCCCCCAATAGCAGCAGAGACACTGAGGAGCAGATCGGGAGGCAGATTTTGGAGAGGTGCAAAAATTACAGGGCTGTTGTCATGGGTGATTTCAACTTCCCTAATATTGATTGGCACCTCCTTAGTGTAAAGAGGATAGATGGGGCAGAGTTTGGTCGGTGAGTACAGGAAGGATTCCTGACACAGTGTGTGGACAGGCCGACTAGAGGAAAGGCCATACTGGACCTTGGTACTAGGCAATGAGCCTGATCAGGTGTCAGATCTCTCGGTGGGAGGGCATTTGGAGATGGTGACCATAACTCCTTGGTCTTTTCCATAGCCTTTGAGAGGGATAGGAGCAGACGATATTGGAAAGTATTTAATTGGGGGAGGGGGAATTATGATGCTATTAGACAGGAATTTGGGAGCATAAATTGGGAACAGATGTTCTTGGGGAAGTTCACAGTGGAAATGTAGAGGTTGTTTAAGGAACACTTGCATGGGGCTCTGGATAGGTTTGTCCCATTGAGGCAGGGTAAGGATGGTAGAGTGTAGGTTGACATGGTTGATAAGAGATGTAGAATATCTTGTCAAGAAGAAAGAAGCTTACCTGAGGTTTAGAAAGCATGGATCAGACAGGGCTCTGGAGAGTTACAAGGTAGCCAGGATGGAGCTTAAGAATGGACTTAGGAGAGCTAGAAGGGGGCACGAGAAGGCCTTGGCGAGTAGGATTAAGGAAAACCCCCAAGGTGTTCTACACATATGTGAAGAACAGGAGGATGACTAGAGTGAAGGTCGGACCAATCAGGGATGAAAGAGGAAACATGTGCCTGGAGACGGAAGAGGTAGGGGACGTCCTTAATGAATACTTTGCTTCAGTATTCACCAGTGAAGAGAAACCTTGACGTTTGTGAGGATGGTGTACGACAGGCTGATATGCTAGGGCATGTCGACATGTGGAAGGAGAATGTGCTGGAACTTCTGAAAAACAGAATAGATAAGTCACTGGGGCCGGACGGGATATATCCAAGGTTATTATGGGAAGCAAGGGAAGAGATTGCTCCACCTTTGGCGATGATCTTTGCATCCTCACTGGCCGCAGGAGTAGTGCCAGATGATTGGAGGGTGGTAAATGTTATTCCTTTCTTCAAGAAAGGGAGATCGGACAAACCTCGGAATTACAGACCAGTGAGGTCTTACTTCAGTGGTGGGCAAATTACTGGAGAAGATTCTTAAAGACAGGACTTATGGGCATTTGGAGAAGCATAGGCTGATTTAGGGACAGTCAGCATGACTTTGTGAGGGGCAGGTCGTGCCTCACGAGCCTGATTGAATTCTTTAAGGATGTGACAAAGCACATTGATGAAGGTAGAGCAGTGGATGTGGTGTACATGGAGTTTAGTAAGGCGTTTCATAAGGTTCCTCGTGGAAGGCTCATTCAGAAAGTCAGGAGGCATGGGATCCAGGGAATCTGGCTGTGTGGATTCAGAATTGGCTCACCCATTAGAAGACAGAGGGTGGTGGTAGATGGAGCGTATTCTGCCTGGAGGTCAGTGACCAATGGTATTCCACAGGGATCTGTTCTGGGACCCCTGCTCTTTGTGATTTTTATAAATGACTTGGATGAGGATGTGGAAGGGTTGGGTTAGTAAGTTTGCTGAGAACATGAAGGTTGGTGCTGTGGATAGTGTAGAAGGTTGCTGTAGATTACAACAGGATATTGATAGGATGCAGAGCTGGGCTGAGAAGTGGCAGATGGAGTTCAACCCAGATGTGTGAAGTGATACACTTCGGGAGATCGAATTTGAAGGTAGAATACAACGGTAATGGTATGTTTCTTAGCAATGTGGAGGAACAGAGGGATCTTGGAAGGAGGATGAGAGGTGACTTGATAGAGGTGTACAAGATGATGAGGCGTAGATCGTGGACAGTCAGAAACTTTTTCCCAGGGTGAAAATGGCTAACACGAGGGGGCATAATTTTATGGTGATTGGAGGAAGGTATAGGGGGGATATCAGAGGCGAGTTTTTTTTTTACACAGAGGGTGGTGGGTGTGTGGAACGCATTGCTGGCAGAGGTTGTGGGAGCAGATACATTAGGGCCATTTAAGGGACTCTTAGATAGACACATGAATGATAGAAAAATGGAGGGCTATGTGGGAGGGAAGGGTTAGATAGATCATAGAGAGGGATAAAATATATTGTGCCTGTACAGGGCCTGTACTGTGCTGTTATGTTCTATGATTACAGCTCAGTGTTAACCCCATCAGCCCCTCAGCACTAATCAACAAGCTTCAAAACCTGGGCCTCTGTACCTCCCTCTGTAAGTGGATCCTTGACTTCCTCATCGGGAGACCACAGTCAGCATGGATCGGTAGTGACATCTCCTCCTCACTGACCGTCAGCACAGGTGCACCTCAAGCTGCATGCTTAGCCCACTGCTCTGCTCTCTCTACACTCATAGTGTGGCTGGGGCACAGTTCAAACGCCATCTATAAAGTCCCCAATGACACCACTGTTGGCAGAATTTCAGATGGCGATGAGGGAGGTGTACAGGAGTGAGATAGATCGGCTGTTTGAGTGGTGTCGCAACAACAACCTCGCACTCAACGTCAGCAAGACCAAGGAACTGATCGTGGACTTCAGGAAGGGGAAGTCGGGAGAACACACGCCAGTCGTCACTGAGGGGTCAGTGGTGGAGAGGGTGAGCAGCTTCAAGTTCCTGGGCGTCAACATCTCAGAGGATCTATCTTGGGCCCAATACACTGATGCAATCATGAAGAAGGCACGCAGCGGCTCTACTTCATTGGGAGTTTTGAGGAGATTCAGTATGTCTCCAAAGACTTGCAAATTTCTACAGATGTACGGTGTAGAGCATTCTGACTGGTTGCATCACCGCCTGGTATGGAGTCTCCAATGTACAGGATCACAAGAGGCTGCAGAGGGTTGTAGACTCAAGCCAGCTCCATCACCGGCACAACCCTCCCCACCATGGAGGACATCTTCAAGAGGCGGTGTTGTCTCAAGAAGGCAAGCATCCATCATTAAGGCCCCTCACCACCCGGGAGACATGCCCTTTTCTCGTTACTACCATCACGGAGGGGGTACAGAGCCTAAAGACCAACACTCAATGATTCAGGAGGCAACTTCTTCCCCTCCGCCATCAGATTTCTGAATGGTCCATGAACCCATGAACACTCCCTCGTTATTCCTCTTTTGCACTATTTATTTATTTTTTGCTAACTTATAGTAATTTTTGTCTTGCACTGTACTGCTGCCGCAAAACAACACATTTCCCAACATGTGTCAGTGATAATAAACCTGATTCTGATGTACCGAGATACAGTGAAAAACTTGTGTTCCATACCATTCTTACAGATCAATTCATTACAACAGTGCATCGAGGTTGTACAAGGTAAACAATAACAGAATGCAGAATAAAGTGTTACAGTTACAGAGAAAGTGCAGTGCAGGCAGACAATAAGGTGCAAGGTCATAATGAGGTAGATTATGGGGTCAAGAGTCCATTTTAATTGTACTAGGGGACCGTTCAATAGTCTTATAACAGCTATAGAATGGCCTGCTCCTACTCCTAATTCATGTTAGTATGTAAATATGGAGCTAAAGAGGAAGTAATAGTGCTTATTTAATAGACTTTCATTCCGTTATTTAATAGGAAATAATGGTGTTCGTAAAATACATTCTCCAATGTTATATTGAAGAAGGCTGTCGTCTGGTACTTACCACAGTCACGTTGGTGGCTGCCTGTGGCTTTGCCTGCCTTTCAGCTGAAATAAAATGAGAATCTGTTTGAGCTGCCACTCATGAGTGATAATCGAAATGAAGCCACATTGCGAGGAAAAGTTTCCTGTCAGCCCTTATCAAGTGCATTCAGGTAGCTGCAGCAAACTACAGAACACATGTGTGAAGCGTTTCCCACTATCAGTACCTCCGCGGGGCATGGCAAGACTCGCTTTTGTCTCAAAGGCCAGAATTGATTGCTTCTGGAGTATGCAGGCTGCATCTAGCTATGCTTAGTGAGTTAAGGTCAAATGTGTAGGCTCATGCTTCAGTGCAATTTTGTTGAAGCTGCTTTCAGTTGGTTCCTAAACTTCTCAGCTGGATGTAAAGGATGATCATTTCATTAATTTAAAGAACATGTGTCCTTTAGTTAACATCACTAAAACAAACTATCTGATCGTGATCACAGACATGAATTCAAACAAGGTCAAATGCATGAAAATTTGAGTCTGCATTCTTATTGGTCTTGGTAAAATTCTGCCATTAATTTGGCACGGACAACAACCGTCTTTAGAGAGGCTGCAAGAATTGAGATTGTTTTAATAATGAGTTCAAGACTGATGGTATGCTAGTCAGTGGCAGAAGACAGAGGGAGCAGTGCTCTGTAGCAGGCTATCTTCTATCTAAGCTGGCTTAATGCAGGTGTTGAGTGCTTGAATTTGGATGGTTCGGATACAGGATCTAACTGGTATCGAGGCCTTAACAGAGTAGACATTTTTACGCCCATTGTATCTCCTGGCCTTAGTGTACGGGTGTCAGTAGTTTAGGACTAAGTCACGAAGAATTTTCTTTATGAGTTGTGAATCTTTATAGGACAGTGGAAATTCATTTGCTGCATATATTGAAGAGAATTGGAAAGGCAGGAACTGGCATTGGGGTTGGGGATGATGGGGTTTCTGATGTTCTTGTATTTGGAATCATTGTTGAACATAATTATCATTTGAAGTAATCCCAATATGACGACTGAAATGATTTTTTTACCTGTAACCGTTGCAGACACTGTGTTCAGATCTTCAGTAGAGCACCTAGGTAAATGGTGAAGAAGATGGTGCCAGTGAATTATTTATACAATAAATATTAATGTCTAAAGAACAATTTAACACTGAGGCTTTGTGACAAGTTAAAGTACTCAAACTATTTTTTCCAATTTTAGTGAAGTCTTGCGAAAGTAATGGTTTGTTTCACGTTAGGTTGATTCTCCCTATTGAACTGGGTTACTCTTGACTTCAACACGTTATGCAGCAGAGCTGTCAGGATTAAGGTAAGAATGGACTAGATGATTTCAGTGCCCAGTTCCACTTATACATATGAAAATGTCCAGGATCTGCTGACACACAGACTGGGGCTCTCACCCAATTGTGAGCTGACATTCATTCTGATACTACAGACTGGGTGTAAGTAGGTCAACTCTGGTCCCTAGTCAGCATAGAGGTTGATGTTAGTATGGGTATATCAGATAGAGCTGTACAGCACAGAAACAGGTCCTTCACCTCAACCTGTAATGATGCAGCTCTATAAAACTCTGGTTAGACCAGACTTGAAGTACTGTGTCCCGTTCTGGTCGCCTCATTATTGGAAGGATGTGGAGGCATTGGAAAGGGTGCAGAGGAGGTTTACCAGGATGCTGCCTGGTTTAGAGAGTATGGATTCTGAGGAGAGACTAAGGGAGCTGGGGCTTTACTTATTGGAGAGAAGGAGGATGAGAAAAGACATGATAGAGGTGTACAAAACATTGAGAGGAAAAGATAGAGTGGACAGCCAGCGCCTCTTTGCCAGGGCACCAATGCTCAATACAAGAGGGCATGGCTTTAAAGTAATGGGAAGTTCAAGGGAGATATCAGAGGGAGGTTTTTTTACCCAGAGAGTGGTTGGGGCGTGGAATGCGCTGCCTGGGGTGGTGGTGGAGGCAGGTACATTGGTCAAATTCAAGAGATTACTAGATAAGCATATGGAGGAATTTAAAATAGAGGGATATGCGGGAGGAAGGGGTTAGATAGTCTTAGGCGAGGTTTAATGGTTGGCACAACATTGTGGGCTGAAGGGCCTGTATTGTGCTGCACTGTTCTATGCTCTAGAGTTTCTGCCTGCACCACTCTCTCAGGTAGTGCATTTCAAACTCCCAACTACCCTCTGGGTGGAAAATTTCTTCCTTGTATCCCTTCTAAACCTCTTACTCCTAACTTCAATCTATATCTTCTGGTTATAGATACCTCTGCCATAAGAAAAGTTTGCTATTGTCCATCCTTTGTGTGTCACTGTAATGTTGTACGCCTCTCGGGTTTCTCCTCTGCTTCCTCTGCTCCAGGGAAAACAAACACAGCCTGTCGACTCTGTCCTCATAACTAAGACACTCCATCCCAGGTAATGTCTTGGTGAATCCTCTCTGCACTTTTTACACCAATGTCCTTTCATTCCTCAATATTCTTTAGGGCCCAAACATTCATTGTGTGTATCCTACCCTTCTCTGATGTTCCAAAATGCATCACCTTGTATATATCAGGATTAAATTCCATTGGCCATGCACTGCCCAATCTACCAGCTGATCAACGTCTTTCTGAGTCTATATTTCTTACTGCTTACATCATCAATTTTTGTGCAGCAAAAAATAGCAAAGGTAAAGCAGGATTGATGATATGAGGAGACCGTGAGACACACATTGTTCCTTGGTTGGGATATTGGAGATAAAGAGTAAGGTTAAAAGGAAAGCACCTGAATTGTAGGGAGTGCTGTTCCTCAAAGGCCTATAATCTCTAAGCTTTTCACCTTGTATCTCAATGAACTGAATGAAAAATAAAATGTCCTTAAATCAGACAGGCCTGCATTAAATATTCATTCATATAGACCTTGAGAAGGGAGGTGTCAGTCACGTTCTTCAATTGCTATAGTCTGTCAGGTAGAACGCTCTAAGTGGCTGTGTAGATTGACTCTGTGGTTAAGAAGGCATATGGTGTATTGTCCTTCATCAATCGGGGAATTGAATTTAGGAGTCATGAGGTATTGTTGCAGCTATATAGGTCCCTGGTCAGACCCCACTTGGAGTATTGTGTTTAGTTCTGGTCGCCTCACTACAGGAAAGATGTGGAAGTCATAGAGAGGGTGCAGAGGAGATTTACAAGGATGCTGCCTGGAATGCGGAGCATGACATGAAAGCAGGTTGAGGGAACTCGGCCTTTTCTCCTTGGAGGATGAGGGGGGACCTGATAGAGGTGTATAAGATGATGAGAAGCATTGATCGTGTGGATGGTCAGAGGCTTTTCCCCAGGGCTGAAATGGTGGCCACAAGGGGACATAGGTTTAAGGTACTGGGGAGTAGGTACAGAGGAGACGTCAGGGGTAAGTTTTTTACTCCGAGAGTGGTGAGTGTGTGGAATGGGCTGCCGGCAACGGTGGTGGAGGCGGATACGATAGGGTCTTTCAAGAGACTGTTAGATAGGTACATGGAGCTGAGTAAAATAGAGGGCTCTGGGTAAGCCTAGTAATTTCTAGGGTAGGGACATGTTCAGCACAGCTTTGTGGGCCGAAGGGCCTGAATTGTGCTGTAATTGTTCTATGTTCTATGTTCTAAAAAAATATAACACTTTAAGCTATTTTATGTAAGGAGGTCTAGGATTCAGAGCCATCAACAATGAAGGAATGAAATAGTATCTCCAAGTGAGGGTGGTCTAGGCCTTCTGTTGGCTTTCCGTGCACCAGATGTCCTTCTAGGTGATAGAGGTCAGGGGTTTAAGCACATGTTTTCAAAGGAAGCATTGAGGGGGTCAGTGGTGGATCGGCTTTAAGTTCCTGGGTGTCAACATCTCAGAGGATCTATCCTGGGCCCAACACATTGATGCATCATGAAGAAGGCACGCCAGCTGCTCTACTTCATTGGGAGTTTGAGGAGATTTGATATGTCACCAAAGGCTCTAGAAATTTCTATAGAAATATATGGTGGAGAGCATTCTGACTGGTTGCATCACCGCCTGGTACGGAGCCTTCAATGCACAGGATCGCAAGAGACTGCAGAGGGTTGTAGACTCAGCCAGCTCCATCACGGGCACAACCCTCCCCACCATCGAGGACGTTTTCAAGAGGCAGTGCCTCAAGAAGGCGGCATCCATCACTAAGGACCCTCACCACCCGGGACATGCCCTCTTCTCGTTACTACCATCGGGGAGGAGGTACAGGAGCCTGAAAACCCACATTCAGTGATTTAGAAACAGCTTTTTCTCCTCCACCATCAGATTTCTGAACGGTCCATGAACCCATGAACACTACCTCGTTCTTCCTTTTTTTGCAGTATTTATCTCTATTGTAATTTGTAATATTTTCAAATTTTCTATCTTTACACTGTACTGCTGCTGCAAACCAACAAATTTCTCATCATATAAAACACTGATTATAAACTGATTTCAAATTATTTGGAACTGGTTTGGAGCTGCAGTGGATTTTGGAGACTGTGCAGCCTTCAGCCGTGCAGTGTTTGCGCAGCCTCCAGCCGTGCAGTGTTTGCGCAGCCTCCAGCCGTGTAGTGTTTGCGCAGCCTCCAGCCATGCAGTGTTGGTGGTGGAGGGAGTGGTTGTCCAGGCCAATGGCTCCAGTATCATTTGTTATTGTTATGTGGGCTGCAAATCATTGGTCTTTCCTTGATGTGTCCAGAACTATAAAAACATTGGCTCATCCGTCTTTGCTCTTGGCTATCATTGTACTGTTCTAGATTAGAACCGTAGAATTGTACACCATGGATGCAGGCCATTTGGCTTTTCTTAGCCACGGTGACCAATGGACGCCCTTCCACGTTAACCCTGTTGCCCAGCTCTTTGTCCATTGTACTCTCTAAGCGATTCAAGTGTTCATCTAGACACTTCTTAAGGGCTGTCAGTGACCCAGTTTCCACCACTCTCTCAGGAGATGCATTCCAGGTACTCCCACTCTCTGGTTGAAGAAGAGCCTGTCATATCCCCTCTGAATCTCTTCCCCCTTACCCTAAACCTATGTTCTCTAATTTTATCTGATACAAGTTTTCTGCAGTCTACCCTACCTATACCCCTCATAATTTTATGTATGTCATTTATGTCCCCTCTTAACCACCTCTGTTCCAGGGACCACTGACCCAGCCTCTCCCCTCCTCGTGATGGAAGTCCTGATGGAGCTTCTATGTTCTATGACTGTTTTCTTCAGTATTTGCTGGATTTAACCCCTGCACCAACCATGTTTAATTCAATATTATTAAAGCAAGATATAAAATTAAATTTTATTTACCCTTCTGGTTTTAATCTGTGTTGAAAACACGCCCATTTTTTCACATAGCATATTGCTATTATTAAGATGCAGAATAAGAGGACCAATACCACGACACAGGCTGTAATACTGCCCAAGATTTTCCAAGACAACGTTTCATATGGTTCTGCAAAATAGCAAAGGTTTTATGAATGGTTTAACACTTGTCACGTGAATTATCCTTCAATGTGAACAATGGAGGTTGACAGTTCTCACTTGACATTGCACTTCCAGCCAGTAAGGGAGGAGAGCACCATGCTGAAAGTGTGTACTCCCTACGCTGTTATTAAAGAAACACTCAAGGTTCATCAACATTAATAACACTGGCCAGTGTCTGTAATGACCTCCATCTGCAACATTGGTTCACTTCTCTCATTTTACACAAAGACACAGGTTCTGAAACTGCAAGGTCAGTGATACCAGTGTTTGCTCCACAGATGAATTCTGTGGCCTCCGGCACTGACCAATTCAGAGTGGGATATAAACAGAAGGTGCAGGGAAAACTCAGGTGTCCAGGCAGCCTCTGTGCAAGAGAAACAGTCAGTGTTCCAGGTTGAAGATCCTTCCTCAACAACTGAAAAAGAGAGAAAACAAGTTGGTCTAAATAGTAGAGATGGTGGGGGACGGCAACGGGTGGAAGGGATCAATGTCTGTAATAGGGTGAAATAACGTTGCCATTAGTGGATGGTTAGGCTGCTTTGTGTAACATAATATAATTATATATTACTCACGTACATCAAAACACACAGTGAAATGCATCTTTTGCGTAGAGTGTTCTGGGGGCAGCCCGCAAGTGTCACCACGCTTCCGGCACCAACATAACATGCCCACAACTTCCTAACCCGTACGTCTTTGGAATGTGGGAGGAAACCGGAGCACCCGGAGGAAACCCACACAGACACGGAGAGAATGTACAAACTCCTTACAGACAGCAGCCGAATTGAAACCGGGTCGCTGGCGCTGTAATAGCGTTACACTAACCACTACACTAGCTAATCTCAGGAGCCACGAGGTAATGATGCAGCTTTACAAAACTCTGGTTAGACCATGCTTAGAGTACTGTGTCCAGTTCTGGTCGCCTCATTATAGGAAGGATGTGGAGGCGTTGGAGAGGGTGCAGAGGAGATTTACCAGGATGCTGCCTGGATTAGAGAGTATGGATTATGAGGAGAGACTAAAGGAGCTAGGGCTGTTCTCATTGGAGAGAAGGAGGATGAGAGGAGACATGATAGAGGATACAAGATATTAAGAGGAATGGATAGAGTGGACAGCCAGCGCCTCTTTCCCAGGGCACCAGTGCTCAATACAAGAGGGCATGGCTTTAAAGTAATGGGTGGGAAGTTCAAGGGAGATATCAGAGGGAGGTTTTTTTCACCCAGAGAGTGGTTGGTGCATGGAATGCGCTGCCTGGGGTGGTGGTGGAGGCTGATACGTTGGTCAAGTTCAAGAGATTGTTAGATAAGCATATGGAGGAATTTAAGATAGAGGGATATGTGGGAGGAAGGGGTTAGATAGTCTTATGTGTGGTTTGAAGGTCGGCACAACATGGTGGGCCGAAGGGCCTAAATTGTTCTATTCTATTCTATTCTATTCTATTCTATTCTATTCTATTCTAATGTTGTGAAGTCTGCTGGTGGTGTATAGTCTGGCCTACTGCTTGTGCACAGCAGGCCAAAATGTACAAACGAAAGAAACAGAAGAAAGTAGAATGGCTGCACTTCACCAGTCCTGATTCAAACAGAAAGAAAGAGCAAGTTATCTGACGTTGGAGAAGTCCATAATGAGTCCCCCAGGCTGTAATGTGTCCAGGTGATAAACCCATTGCTCCTCGAGCTTACATCAGCCCCGTAGTAGTGCAGGAGGCCAAGGCAGAGAGGTCGGAGTGGGATCGGGAAGTAAAGTGACAGGCAACTGGAAGGTGGGGGTCACCCCTGCGGACCGAGGCAGGTGCTCTGCAAAATGATTACCTCATCCGCGTTTGGTTTCTCCATTGCGGAAGAGGCCACATTGTAAATGCCAGATGTAGTACACGAGATGGAAAGAAGTCCAAGTGAATCACTACCTTAGCTGGAAAGGCTGTTTGAGTCCCTGAATCGTGAGAAGGGAAGAGGTGAAAGGACAGCTATTGCACCTTCTGTGGTTGCACGGCAAAGTGCCATCCGATGATGTGGTAGGTGGGGACAGGAGAGTGGACCGGGTGTCGTGAAGGGAGTGATCTCTCTAAAATGCTGAGAGGACAGGGGAAAGTGTTTAGTGGTGGAATCTTGTTGGAACTGGTGGACATTGTGAAAGATGATTCCTTGCAGAGACTGGTGACATGGAAGGTGAGAACGTGGAACTAGGAGAAGGGATGAGGGCAGAGGTGCGGGATCTGGTCAAGGCTCTGCGCACAATCGCAGTAGGGAAGCCATGGTTCAGGAAGAAGGAAGACATTTCAGGGGCACCTAAGTGAAATGTCTCATCAACAGAGGAAGTGCAACAGACTGGAGATACTGAGAGAATGGAATCCTCACATGAGACAGGGTAGGAAGAAGTATAATCAAGGTAGCTTTGGAGGTTTGTGGCTTTGTGGGCTTGTGAGTGTGGTGTGGGTGACGGCTGTCCCCTGAGGGGGTTGAGTGGGTGTGGGTGACCGGCCTGTCCCCTGAGGTGGGGTGTAGTGGGTGTGGGTGACCGGCCTGTTCTCTGAGGTGGGGTGTAGTGGGTGTGGGTGACCAGCCTGTCTTCTGAGGTGGGGTGTAGTGGGTGTGGCTGACCGGCCTGTTCTCTGAGGTGGGGTGTAGTGGGTGTGGGTGACCAGCCTGTCCTCTGAGGTGGGGTGTAGTGGGTGTGGGTGACCAGCCTGTCCCCTGAGGTGGGGTGTAGTGGGTGTGGGTGACCAGCCTGTCCTCTGAGGTGGGGTGTAGTGGGTGTGGGTGACCGGCCTGTCCCCTGAGGTGGGGTGTAGTGGGTGTGGGTGACCGGCCTGTCCCCTGAGGTGGGGTGTAGTGAACATGGAGGTTGAGAGACCTAGGAAGGGAAGAGTCAGACTGACGGTGTGAAGATGGCAGCAGGTGGACATTGGCTGCAAAAGGGATGGAACTGTTGTGTTGGGCACGGGTGCAGGGAGCTGCAACACTGCGGCCGTCGACGTACTGGAGAGAGGGTTGGGGAAGTCGGCCCGGGTAGGACTGGAACAAGGACACATCCCACAGAGAGTGAGACACAGTGTGGGTCATGGAGTGCCCACAGCTACACCCCTGATCTGGTGGAAGTGAGTGTTACTGGAGGAGAATTTGTTTAATGTAAGGACGTCCAGTCAGGTGAAGGAGTGTGTTGGTGGAGGGAACTGCTTGGGCCTGTTCAGATTTCCAGCAGCTGCTGGTTTTCATTGCCGAGCGGGGTTAGCGGGAGGGCATTTTGACCGCCACAGCTGTATTGATAAATTAGTGAAACACTCATTGGCTGTGAAACCTTGGTTAAAGATGGTAGAAATCTGTCTTGGGTGGAAGGAATAAGGAATAATGAATAAATTACCCATTCATTACCTGCCCTGTACTGAATTCTGATCCATTGATTGCAATGTTATTCACTGAATTTTCAAATGGCTTGTGTTACATGTGGCTGATGGGATACTGGATGCTAAACACTAACCCCACCGCACAGATGAATTTCTAAGATAAGATATCTTTTATGAGTCACCTGTACATCGGAACACACAGTGAAATACATCTTTTTGTGTGGAGTGTTCTGGGACAGCCCGCAAATGTAGCCACGCTTCTGGCGCCAACATAGCATACCCACAACTTCCTAACCCGTCCGTCTTTGGAATGTGGGAGGAAACCGGAGCACCCGGAGGAAACCCACGCAGACACGGGGAGAATGTACAAACTCCTCATAGACAGTAGCCGGATTTGAACCTGGGTCTCTGGCGCTGTAAAGCGTTACGCTAACTGCTACACTACTGTGCCTGTAGATAGAGTCATAGAATTATACAGCATGGAAACAGGCCCTTCGGCCCAATTGGTCTGTGCCGACAAGATGCCCCATCCAAGCTAGTCCCATTTGCCAGTGTTTGGCCCATGACCTTCTAAACCTTTCCAATCCATGGACCTGTCCAACTGTTTTTTAAACGTTGTTATTGTACTTGCCTCAGCCACTTGTCTGACAGCTCATAGGTACCACCCTTTGTGTAACATTCCTTTTAAATCGTTCCCCTCTCACCTTAAACCTATGCCCTCTAGTTTGGTGGTGGGAAGACTGAGAGGATTCATCTTATCTCTGCCCCTCATGATTTTATACACCTTAATAAGGTCACCGCCCAGTCTCCTACGCTCTCAGGAATAAAGTCCCAGCCTGTCCAACCTCTCCCTATAACTCAGTCCCTCAAGTCCTGGCAGCATCCTTGTAAACCTTTTCTGCGCTCTTTCCAGTTTTTATAGCAGGGCGACCAAAACTGAATACAATACTCCAAGTGCAGCCTCACCAGTGTCCTGTAGAACTGCATCATGACCTCTGAACTTTTATATTCAATGCACTGACGATGAAGGCCAGTGTGCCAAAAGCCGCCTTCACCACTCTGTCAACCTGTGAGTCTACTTTCAGTGAACCTTATACATGTACTCCAAGGACCCTCTGTTCTACAACACTCCCCAGGGCCCTGCTATTCACTGTGAAAGTCTGAATGAAATTTGACTTTAAAATGCAACACCTCACACTTATCAGAATTAAACTCCATTTGCCATTTCTTGGCCCATTTACTCAGCTGATCAAGATCCCTCGGTAATTTTTGATAACTTTCTTCACTGTCCACTATACCACCTATTTTAGTGTCATCTGCAAACTTAGTAACCATGCCCTGTACAATCATATCCAAATCGTTGATATAGATGACGAACAACAATGGGCCCAGCACCGACCCCTGAGGCACACCACTAGTCACGAGTCTCCACTCCGAGAAACAACCTTCCACCATCAGCCTCTGATTTCTACTATCAAGCAAATTGTGTATCCAATTAGCCAGCTCTCCCTGGATTCCATGTGATCTAACCTTCCAGAGCAACCTACCATGTGGCTTTACGGAAGTCCACATAAACCACGTCTACTGCCCTGCCCTCATCAACTTTCTTGGTCACATCATTAAAAAAACTTAATCAAGTTCATGAAACATCATCTCCCATGCACAAAGCCATGCTGACTACCCCTAGTAAGGAGTTTGTACGTTCTCCCCGTGTCTGCGTGGGTTTCCTCCGGGTGCTCTGGTTTCCTCCCACATTCCAAAGACTTACAGGTTAGGAAGTTGTGGGCGTGCTATGTTGGCGCCGGAAGCGTGGCGACACTTGTGGGCTGCCCCCACAACACTCTACGCAAAAGACGCATTTCACTGTGTGTTTCGATGTACATGTAACTAATAAAGAAATCTTATCTTATCTAATCAACCCCTGTCTTTCCAGACATACGTACATCTTATACCTCAGAATCCTCTCCAGTAACTTACCTACCACAGATGTTAGACTTACTGGTCTATAGTTCCCAGGTTTGTCTTTGCTACCCTTCTTAAATAAAGGCACAACATTTGCTACCTTCCAGTCCACTGGCAACTCACCCGTGGCTAATGGTGGTGCAAACATCTCAGCCAGGGCTCCGCAATTTCTTCTCTAGCCTCCCACAGTGTTCTTGGATAAACCTAGTCAGGCCCTGGAGATAGCTCTTACTACCTCACCTTTAAAAACCTCCCATTTGCCTGTGGTCCCTTTGCTCGCAAACAATCAACCTTTGCCAGCTCCTGTCTCATACTGTCATAATACGCCTTGCCCCAGTTTAGAACTTGAACCTGTGGACCAGTTCTGTCTCCTTCTATAACTAGATTAAAACTAATAAAACAGTGGTCACTAAAGTGCTCCCCACTGTCACCTCAGTCACTGCCCCACCCTGTTACCCAAGAGTAGGTTGAGCTTTGCCTTCTCCCTGGTGGGACGCTCAATGTATTGCCCAAGGAACATTTCCTGAACACATTTAACAAATTCCACCCCATCTAAACCCTTAACAGTCTGGCAGTTCCAGTCTATGTTAGGAAAGTTAAAATCCCCTACTATGACAACCCTATTATTGTTACAAGTCTCCACATTTTCCTTGCATATTTGTTCTTCTAATTCCCACTGAATGTTTAGGGGCCTATAGTACAGTCCCAACAATGCAATCGTTCCGCCCATAAAGCCTCACTGGATAATCCTTCAGTAATTTCATTTCTGACTACTACTGTGATATTTGCCTTAAACAAAAACGTAGCTCCCCCTCCTCTCTTTCCTCTGCCTCTATCCCACCTAAAGCACCTGTACCCTGGAGCATTAAGCTGCCAGTCCTGTCCCTCCCTGAGCCACATTTCCATAATGACTATAATGTCCCAGTCCCATGTCGCTATCCAAGCCCTAAGTTCATCCACCTTACCTGTCAGACCTTTGCAGTAAAATAAATGCAATTTAATCCAGCAGGTTTTCCTAGCTCCTGGCCATTCTCCTGCCTGTCATGCCTATTCAACTTGCCATCTCTGACTTCTGCATCATTTTTCAGCCTCTCGTTTGCATGCCCGCCCCCACCAATCTAGTTTAAACCCACTATAGTAGCACTAGCAAATCTGCCCACCACGATGTTGGACCCCCTCCAGTTCGGATGTAACCCATCCCTCTTATAGAGGTCACCTCTGCCCCAGGAGAGATCCTAGTGGTCCAAAAATCTGATTCCCTGCCCCCTGCACCAATTTTTCAGCCACACAATCATTTGCCATCTCCTCCTATTCTTACCCTCACTAGCATGTGGCACTGGGAGTAATCCAGAGATTACTACCCTCGAGGTCCTGTTTCTTAACTTCTTCCCCAGCTCCCTATATTCACTCTGCAGGATCTCATCCCTTTCTCCACCTATGTCATTGGTGCCAACGTGCACAATGACTTCTGGCTGCTGCCTTGAGAATGTCTGCAGCCACTCTGTGACATCCTGAACCCTGACACCTTAGAGGCAATACATCGTTCCAGAGTCCCTTTTGTGGTCACAGAAGCAGCTACTCAGCATTTCCAGACAAGTAGTAGCTCCCAGTATGCATCAGTGGACATTGTGCCAGCAAACCTATCCCCAGATTACAAAACCTATGCCATGTCTTTCTAGAGTTCATTGCCTTTTAATTTCTGCTGCATTGCAGAAAAGCAGTTTTAGAAAATGTGTTGAAAATATTATGGGATTTTTGCAGTAAGTTTCAGTTAATTCCAACAAAAAACAGCTGTGACCTCTTGCTGACTGCTGACTAGATTTTAGCTGCTTCTCCTTGGATGCAGCTGTGTCACCCGAGGGGCACGGAGGGTCAGGTTCTAATTATAGAGCCATACAACACAGAACAGGCCCTTGGGCTCATCTTGTCCATGCCGACCAACGTGCCGACCAGTAATTTGGATGTGAATGTACAAGGCATGGTTAGTACCTTTGTGCATGATACTAAAATAGGTGGTGTGGATATTGTAGAAGGTTATGAAAAATTACAGGGGGATCTTGATCAGCTGGGTATGTGGGCTGAGGATTGGCAAATGGATTTCCATCCAGATAAATGTGAGATATTGCATTTTGGGAGATCAAACCAGAGTAGGACTTGTACAGCGAATGGTGGGGCCCTGGGGAGTGTTCTGAAACAGAGGGACATAGAAGTACGTTTATGTAAATTACAAATTACAAGCACCGACCCCTGTGGTACACCACTGGCCACGAGCCTCCAGTCCCTCAACCAACACCCTTTGCTTCCTAGCACTGAACCAATTGTGAATCCAATCCACTACCTCACCCTGGATCCCATGTGATCTAATCTTCCAGACTAGCCTGCCATGAGGGACTTTGTAAAAGGCTTTGCTAAAGTCCATATAGACGACATCCCCTACCCTCATCTACCCTCTTGGTTACCTCCTCGAAGAACTCCAAGAGATTTGTCAGACACAACTTCCCATAAGCAAAGCCGTACTGACTGTCCTAAGTCAGCCCTTGTCTCAAAATGTTGGTCGATCCTGTCCCTCAGAATCAGCTCCACCAATTTACCCAGACTCACCGGCCTGTAGTGTCCTGGCTTGTTTTGGCTATCCTTTTTAAACAATGGCACCACAATCGACACTCTCCAGTCCTCTGGAACCTCACCTGTGGCCAGAGATGAAACAAATATCTCCGCAAGGCCCTGCTCAATTTCTTCTCTAGCTTCCAACAAATTCCAAGAATGCATCAGGTCAGGCTCTGGGGATTTATCCACCTTAATGCGCTTTAAGGCCTCCAGTACCTCCTCCCTGCTAATTCGTATGTGGTCCAAGCCATCACCGCTCATTTACCCCATTTCCTTAGCTTCCATCATTTCCTTCACAGTAAAAGCTAAAGAGAAATATTCATTAAAAATCTCTCCCATTTCCTTTGGTTCCACACACAATGGGCATGCTGATCTTTAAGGGGATCTATTCTCTCCTTAGCCACCCTTTTACTCTTAATATACCTAAAGAATCTCTTGGGACTTTGCCCCATCTTTCCTGCCAGATCCTTCTCATATCCTCTTTTTGCCCTTCTAACTTCTCTCTTAAGTGCACTTGTACACTTTTTGTTTTTGTCAAGGGATTCACTTGGTCCCAATTGCTCATGTAGAGTGTATGCCTCCTGCTCGTTCTCCCGAAACCTGCCAGCCTTGCCCTGCACCCTAACAGAAACACGCAGGCCCAGAACTCTTCACCTCCCACTTGGCAGACACTCCTTTCCCTGCAAACAATCTCACCCAAACAACCTCTGCAAGATCCCGCCAAATGGCTCCAAAATTGGTTCTGCCCCAGTTCAGGACTGTATCAATGACATAGTACTGCTAATTGGTACTGCTCATTCTCCCCCTTGAGAATGTTCTGCAGCTGCTTCGGGACATCCCGGACTCTGGCACCTGGGAGGCAACACATCACCCTGGTGTCTCTTTTGTGGCCACAGATCTCCTGTCTGTCCCCCTAACTGTCAAGTTTCCTATCACTACCTCCCTGCCTGACTTCTCCCTTACCTGCTGAGCCTCAGAGCCAGTCTCAGTGCCACCAACCTGGCTACTGCTGCTGTGCCCAGAAAGGTTGCTCCCCCCCCCAGCTGTATGCAAAGGGGTAGACTTGTTGCTGAGGGGAACGGCCACAGGGGAACCCTGCACTGTCTCTCTTACCCTTACCTTTCCTGGTGGTCACCCAACTATCTGCGGCCCATACCTTAGGTGTGACCACCTCACTGAAGCTCTTGTCCATGATGCTGTTGGCATCCCAGACGATCCTAAGTACCTCCAGCTCCAGCTCCAGCTCCAGCTCCAGCTCCAGCTCCAGCTCCAGCTCCAGCTCCAGCTCCAGCTCCTTAATGCGATCAGTCAAGAGCTGGACACACCTCTCACAGGTGCAGTCCTCAGGGCACTGGGAGTCTCCCTGATCTCCTGCATCCTGCAGGAGGAGCATGCCATGGCCCTAACTGACATTCCAATGACACTCATTCTAAAGAATAAAGTTAGAAATGACATACCAGACCTCACCTGAAGCCTTTCGAGCTAGAGCCTCAGCACTTATTTCTCCAACACTGCACTTAAGAATTCAAACACTGCCGCTCTTGGCAATGGTTGCTCCAAAAATGGAGTTGTTAATAGTGCTGTTCATAACTCACTTGCTATTGTTCCCAGGTTACTGGTGGTACCAGTGGACATCAGTGTCACTTACACTGGGATTGTAAAGGTACATTGCGACTGGATGGTTACATGCACGAGTACCTCATTGACCGGTGGATACTGGATAAGGAAACCCTGCCGCAACTGGGAAGGAGACAAAAGAAGCTCATTAAACTGCAGGGAAGATGGGAGACGGGCTGTCTCTGATAAAACTGGGGATAAACTGTAAATAAGGTTATGTGGTCAGTGAGTGAATGGGAGCAGTTAGAGAGCGAGAACATAGACAAGAACATGGGAGTTGCAAAATGCCGAGCAGCAGAAATGGCAGGCAGGTCAGTCTGTGGCCTCGTGCACTACAGTAATGTAGATCAATGCAAGGTTGAGGAACAGCAGCTCATCTTTCCTCTGGGCACATCGTAGCCTTCTGAACCCAACACTGACTCTACAACTTCAGTAACTTCGTTTCTCTGTCTGTGTCCATCATCAGTGGCAGTGACAGTGGCTCAGCGTGATTGCTTTAGTTTCCTCCTTTTCTGTTTGTTTCTCCCTGTTTTATGCTTTCTCCTCTGCTTTTCACAGCTCCTACATTCTGTTGTCTCTGTCCTTCTGACTCTATTCTCGTTCTTTAATTCTCCCGTTGACGAGGAGACACAAGAGACTGCAGTGGGCCAGGCAGGATCTGTGGAGGTGGGAGGAGGGTCGATGTTTTGGGTTGAGACCCTGCTTCAGGACCGTGAATGTAGGGGGGAGATGGCCGGTATATAGGAGGGGTGAGGCAGGGGCTGGTAGGTGACAGGTGGAACCAGGTGAGGAGGGAGGATGAGGGGTGGAATTGGAAGACAGCAGCTGGTGGGTGATGAGAATAGACAGATAAGGAGAGAGGGAAAAGGGGGCAGGTGGGAGAGGGAGAGGTGGAGACAGAGCTTTCACCTGCTGGAATCTGATGAGGAAGGTGATAAGTGAAGCTTGGTAAGGGAGGGATAGGAGACCTAGTAGGGTTAAGTGTGTGTGAGATAGGTAAGATAAGATAAGATCTTTATTAGTCACGTGTACATCGAAACACACAGTGAAATGTGAAGAGTGTTCTGGGGGCAGCCCGCAAGTGTCGCCACACTTCTGGCACCAGCATAGCATGTCCAGACCATTGGGCTATAGGTGAAGGGTATTTGCAAGCTTGGAGTCAGGACACCAGACTGAAAAGGGATGTCCCACAAGATAGTTGTTGGACGTGTTTTTGGTCTCCCCAGTATTGTGGGATCTGCAGATTTTAAGTTTTGAATTCATTAGATGAAAGCGTGGAAAAGTTTATGAAAACTAAAAGATTTAATATCTTTTGCATTTTTAAAAATACTTAAACACCACATAGGTTAAAACAAATGAATTTGCAAAACTGCTGTCCCAGCCCATGCTCTACTGGAGATCAATTAGCATTGTGTAAGCTGAACTTACTAATGACAATGAGTTGGGTTCCGTTCCCGCTGATGTCTCCCCACACTGTGCAGTAATAGACGGCAGAGTCATTGAGCACCACGTCTGTGACTGTCAGGATGAAGCTGTTATTGGAGGTGTCCCTGTAGGGCAGGAACCTCTCAGTGACACCTGGTCTCCTTCGTATGCTCTTTCCTGCCTCGTGTGTTAACACCCACTCCATGTCCTGCCCGGGTAGTTTCCGGTACCAGTGGACGTCGGTGTCTCCCACTGCAACGTTCTTCATGGAGCACTCTAACCACGCCGATTGACTCTCAGTGACATGCTCCAGGCTTGGGGATTGGATAAGGATTGGAGGATTTGCATCTTTAAAGGGAAAATATCAATTACCTTACATCCTTCTGCATAACTATCTCTAAAAGAGTGAACGGATTCTAATATTAAATTTGTAGAATTGCTTTAGCTATATGTATCATGCACCATGGAATCCTTTTACTTAGAGTCTTTGAATTGTACAGCACAGAAATAGCCCTTCTCATGCTTAAAAGCAGTAAAGTTGAGTTTATTGTCATCTACACAAGTCCATGTGTGCACAGGTGCAATGAAAAGCTTACGCAGCAGCATCACAGGCACACAGCATCAGATAAGCAGCATTCTCAAGGAAAACATAAATTAGACATTTTTTTTACAAGAAAGAACACAATTAGAACAAAAGAAAAACAAAGTCCATTTTAATGCAAAGTGATCAATGTGGTCACAGTGTTGTTAAACTGTGGTGATTAGGGTTGTGCCGGTTGGTTCAAGAACTGAATGGTTGAAGAGAAGTAGCTGTTCCTGAAACTGGTGGTGTGGGACTTCAGGCTTCTGTACCTCCTGCCCGACGGGAGCTGTGAGAAGGTAGATTGGGAACAGCTGATGGAGGGGGGAGTGACTTTTGATGGGAGAGGCTTTTACAAGTGAGAACGTAAGGCTTCAGGTTCAACATGTCCCTATAAGTGTAAGAGGACAGTGGTGGGAATTGATGGAAGCCCCCCCATACAGGGCTTCGTATAAATCGGGAAATAAGTAAAGGAATAATACATAAGAATATAACAAGTAAAAACAGGAGTAGACCGTTTGGCCCTCGTGCCAGCTACACCATTGGGTAAGATCACAGATGATCTTTCACCGACTCTCACTTTTCTGCACTAAGCCCACGCTGCTTGATTCATCAAACATCAAAAAACCGACGCACTCAGTGATGGAAGCTCCACAGTCCAGTCGTGCAGTGAATTCCAAAGATTCACCATGCTTTGGGTGAAGAAATTTCTTCTCATTATAAACATGGGGTTTTTAATCTATGTTGGGACTGGGCAAACCATTTTAGCTGGAACATTGTGGAGGATGAATTCATGAGACATTGTGTTCTAGTTCAAAACGTTGAAGAACCAACAAGGGGATAGGCTATTTTAGAACAAGACTGCGTAATGAAAAAGGGTTAATTAATGATCTGGTAGTTTAAAAGTTGTAAGTGATTTAGTTCAATCTGAAAGTAGGACGTTAGATCTGAAAAAAGCAAACTGTGTAGGCACGAGATGCGAGTTGGTCATCTTAGACTGGGAGACTGAACTCAAAGGTCTGAAGCAAGCAGCAAGCTTCAAAGAATTCATACACATTGTGTATGTAATATGTAACCTCTTAAGGCAAAATAGCAAAGGTGGCCCAGTCTTGAAAAAAGTAATGTGAGATAGAGGGATATGTGGGAGGAAAGGGTTAGACAGTGTGAGGGTGGTCTGATGGACGGCACAACATGGTGGGCCGAAGGGCCTGTTTTGTGCTGTATGGTTCTATGGTTCTGTGGTTAAAAGGTCAAAGAGAAACGGCTTATGATGTTGTCAACAAAGCAATAAGGTTGAGATTGTTAATTTCTGAAGTGTTCCCAACGAGGGAGAAGGAAATTGCAATACAAAAGCAGTCTATCAAGGAACATTTAAAAAAAGCTTCTAAACAGGACTGGCAGCTGAATGTCCTGGGGTTCAGATGCTACAGGTGGAGGTAAGAAATGAAAGGGAGCCGTGATATTGATTAGGGAAAATCTCACGGCACGTTCCTGGGGCAACGTCCAGTGAGGCTATGAACTGAACTCAGAACTAAAGGGATTATCACTTTGATGGAATTATACTATAGTCCCCTCACTAGTCAGTGGAAATTAGAAGAGCAAATATGTAGGAAGATTGCAGGTACACACACAGAGACACGAGATTCTGCAGATGCTGGAATCTGGATCAATACACAAAAACTGCTGGAGGAACTCAGCGGGTCGGGCAGCATCTGTGGAGGGAAATAAACAGTCGATGTTTCGGGCCGAGACCCTTCCTCAGGACTGGAAAAGAAGAGGGCAGAAGCCAGAATAGCAAAGTGGGGGGAGGGGGATGAGCACACGCAGGCAGGGGACAGGTGAGTTCAGGTGAGAGGGGGAAGGTAGGAGGGTGGGGGGGGGGGCAGAGGTGGGAGACGGAAGAGGCAAAGGGCTGAAGAAAAAAGAAATCTGTTCGGAGAGGGCGGTGGACCGCTGAATAAAGGGAAGGAGGTGGGGAATAGATGGGCAGGTCATGAGGGTGGGAAAAGGGGGAGGGGGCCACAAGAATAAGGGTTGGGGAGGGAAAGGAAGGGATAAAAAAAGGAGGGAGGGGAGGGGTTACTGGAAGTTAGATAAATCGATGTTGAGGCCATCGGGTTGGAGACGCCCGAGGCAGAATATGAGGTGTTGTTCCTCCAACCTGTGCCTGGCCTCAATGTGGCAGTAGAGGGGGCCGTGGACAGACATGTCAGTGTGGGAGTGGGATGTGGATTGAAGTGGGTGGCCGCCGGGAGGTCCTGGCTGTTGTGGTGGACAGAGCGAAGGTGCTCGACGAAGCGGTCACCCAATCTGCGTCGGGTCTCACCGATGTAGAGGAGCCCACATCGGGAGCACCGGAGGCAATAAATGACCCCCTCGGGTTCACATGTGAAGCGCTGCCTCACCTGGAAGGACTGTCTTGGACCCTGAATGGTGGTGAGGGAGGAGGTGTAGGGACAGGTGTAGCACGATGCGGTTGCAGGGATAAGTGCCAGGGGGGTTATCGGTGGGGAGGGTCGAGTGGACAAGGGAGTCGCAGAGAGAACAATCCCTGCGGAAAGCAGAGAGAGGGGGTGAGGGGAAGATGTGCCTGGTGGTGGGATCCCGTTGGAGGTGGCGGAAGTTGCGGAGAATGATGTGTTTGATGTGGAGGCTCGTGGGGTGGTAGGTGAGGGCAAGGGGAGCCCTGTCCCTGTTATGTCGGGAGGGAGGGGTGAGGGCAGATGTGTGAGAAGTGGAGTAGATACGGGTCAGGGCAGCATTGGTGGTGGGGAAGGGAAACCCCGGTCACTGAAAAAGGAGGACATCTCTGATGCCCTGGAGTGGAAAGACTCATCATGGGAGATGCGGTGGAGGCGGAGGAACTGGGAGAAGGGGATGGTGTCCTTACAAGTGACAGGGTGGGAAGAGGTGTAGTCACGGTAACTGTGGGACTCAGTGGGTTTGTAGAAGATGTCCGTGGTTAATCTGTCTCCGGAGATGGGGACAGAGAGATCCAGAAAGGGGAGAGAGGTGTCGGAGACGGACCAAGTGAATCTGAGGGCAGGGGGGCAGTTGGAGGCAAAGTTGATGAAATTGCTGAGCTCAGCACGGGTGCAGGAAGCGGCCCCAATGCAGTCGTCAATGTAGCAGAGAAAGAGTTGGGGGGCGTTACCGGTGTAGGCTTGGAACATGGACTGTTCTGCATAGCCAACGAAGAGGCCGGCATATCTGGGCCCGTGCGAGTGCCCATGGCTACACCTTTAGTTCAGAGAAAGTGGGAGGAGCTGAAAGAGAAGTTGTTGAGGGTGAGAACCAGTTCCGTCAGACGGAGGAGGGTGAGGGTGGAGGGGAACTGGTTGGGTCTGTTATCAAGAAAGAAGCAGAACCTCAAGCCCTTCCTGATGGGGGATGGAGGTGTACAGAGACTGACGTCCATGGTGAAGATGAGGTGGTCAGGGCTGGGGAACTGGAAGTTGTTGAAGTGATGGAGGGCACGTGAAGTGTCACGGACGTAGGTGGGAAGGGACTGGACTAAGTGGAACTAAATGGAGTCAAGGTATGAGGACACGTTCAGTGGGGCAGGAGCAGGCAGAAACAATGGGCCTACCGGGGCAGTTGGGTTTGTGGATCCTGTGTAGGAGGTAGAAATGGGCAGTGTGGGGTAGGGGAACTATAAGGTTGGAGGCTGTAGAGGGGAGATCTCCGGAGATGATGAGGTCAGTGATAGTGCGGGAGACAATGGCCTGATGCTCTGTGCTGTTATTGTCAGTGTAAACTGCCGTTGACTTACCAGTTACATTGAGTTGGGTTCCTGCTCCATAGATGTAATTCCACACACTGCAGTTGTAGACAGCAGTGTCACTAATGGACACATTGGTGATGCTCAGAATGTAACTGTTACTTGTGAAATTCCTGTAAGACTTAAAACGGTCAGAGATACACGAGGACTTGTTAACATTGCCGTCCACAAAGTGGCTCATCGCCCACTCGCTGTTGTTCCCAGGTCGCTGGTGGTACCAGTGGACATCGGTGTCATTCACACTGGCATTGTACAAGGCACATTGCAACTGGACAGTTACACCCTCTAGCACTCTGCTGAATGGTGGATACTGGATAAGGACAGGATCATCCAGGGGATCTGTGTGTTGGATATATATATATATATAGCTCAATACAAGGCAGGATATTTCTCCAGCACTTAACAATTTCTAAAATGTGAATAAATTTTAGCCCCAAGAATAATTTCCAGCTCTTTTCTCAGACTGAAGGTATCAGTATCTGGATGGCTCTGAAGGCTTGACAGCCATTTATTCGTGGGAGCTGTATAGTTTGGAGGGGGCCCTGAAGAGCAGGGCACGCCGTTTTGCACCTGTTAATAAGTAATGATGAAGAGAAGAGCTTAACAAAACTAGAGCAAGGGTAATTAGCTCCTGCTGCCTGCTCTGCCACTCAGTGAGGTCACGGCTGATCATTTCACCCAGCGCTTCTTTCCTGTACTAACCCTATATTCTGTTATTCCCTCAATATTAAAAAAAAATCAATCTCTGACTTGAATGTGTTTAGTAACTGAGCCTCGAAAGGCCTCTTGTGTGGAGAATTCCCAATTCACAACATTTCTTCTCAGCCCTGTTCTGGGATGGATGATCTCTTATTTTAAGGTGGAGACATGAGAGACTGAAGATGTTGCAATCTGGAGCAAAAAGCAAACTGCAGGAGGACCTCAGTAGGTCAGCCAGCATCTGTGGAGGCAGAGGGATGATCGATGTTTCGGGTGTAGATCTCCCCTCTGCACTCACAGTCCTCAAGCTGAAATGGCAGCTATCCCTCTGTCTCCACAGATGCTGGCTGACCCACTGAGGTCCTCCAACAGTTTGCTTTTCGCTCCAGATTGCAACATCTTTTTCTGTTCTTATTTTAAAATGTGTGGTTTCTGGTTCTTGGCACCCCAAACACGGGAAATCTCTTTCCTGCAAGTGCTGTAAGAATGTTGTATGTTTCAGAAAAGATCACTTGTTAAATACAGGTCTAATTTGCCTGTAGCTTCTCTCAAGGACAATTCTCTCACACCAGGAATCAGTCTGGTGAACCTCCCCTCATCTGATGTTTATCCTTCCTTAGAACCTTTCATAATTCCTGCAAAGACATCTTTACCCTTTTCAGCCAAATCTTGTAATAAAGGTTAACATATTGTTTGCCTTCCTAACTCACCCTACCTACGTGGTGGAGACGGATACGATAGGGTCTCTTGACGGACTTTTGGATAGGTACATGGAGCTGAGAAAAATAGAGGGCTATGGGTCTGTAAGGTAGGGACATGTTCGGCACAGCTTTGTGGGCCAAAGGGCCTGAATTGTGCTGTAGGTTTTCTATGTTTCTATGTTTCTACATGTTGACCAGTTTTATGACACCTACCTGCATTTCTATTTTTCCAACAGAAGTGGATGACTCCATTTTCCCACGTTTCATTCCACCTGGCTTGTCCTTGCTCTTTTTACATCTGTATCCTCTGCAGCCTCTCTGCATTCTCCTCACAATTCACATTGCCACCAGCTAACTTGGATATGATACACTTGGTTTCCTCGTCCAAATCTTGGTATTGATTGTGAACAGGTAGGTCCTAGCACCCATTCCTGCATACCCCACACTAAATGTCCCTTATCCATTGTTACAGAGAAACAGCTAGAACCAGGAGTTATAGGGTATAGACTATTAATACAAAGGAAAACCAGTCCTCAAGCTGTCCTTAAGTGTAACAAGCAGTGATCAATCTTGAAGAGACTCCCACCAGCATAGGACACAGATGCACAATGTGGAGCCTGTTTCTTCCCTGCCAATCCTAGTGCCCCTGATGTTACTGCCAGGGCTGGGTATTTGTTGGTTGTTTCTGCTACATGAGTGGTAGAATTATCAATATTTCATGGTTTAAATGAGGAGGGAGAGTTGGTTCATCAGAACTATGACCAGCTGGAGTTCTCTTCTCCTGGGTTTTCAGTCAAGCACCTGTGAGCAGGGCCCAGCTCTTAGTCTGAACACAGAACAACGTTTCTAGTTTTCTCCACTATGATAACACGCTCCATGATCAAATTAATTTTCAAAAATCCAACTTGACACAGAGAGCAGACAATCAGTGAGCACATCAGTGCTCACCACCCATTAATGAGGGGCCACAGTGCTTTGGATTGTGGCCTAGTGATAGGGCTCCTGATAGAATCATCTGTTCTTCAGTACACGTACCCATCCACAGGAAGTGAATGGTGGTGGAATAACTCCCAATGCAATAACACGCTGGTGAATAAATATAATTTGTACTCACTGGTTACGACGAGCTGGGTTCCGTTCCCGCTGATGTCTCCCCACACTGTGCAGTAATAGACGGCAGAGTCACTGGGCTTCACGTCTGTGACAGTCAGGATGAAGCTGCTATTGGAGGTGTCCCTGGAGGGCTGGAACCTCTCCTTGAAACCTGGTCCCACTGCGAGCCTGCCTCCTGCCTCATGTGTTGAAACCCACTCCAAGTCCTGCTCGGGTAGTTTCCGGTACCAGTGGACGTCGGTGTCTTCCACTCTGGCTCTGGTCATGGTGCACCATAACCGCGCCGTGTGACCCTCAGTGACACGCTCCAGGCTCGGCGACTGCATAAGGACAGGAACATCTGCACCTTAAAGGGAGAATATCAATAACTTAAAAACTGGCTTGCAGGCTGCTATATATTTTTCAATGTGAAATGCAATCATCTTTCGTTGTTACATGACTTTTGGTGAAAGCACAAGGGCTTCATTGCTTCTGATATTAAAATGATACTCCAGTTGATCTGAACATTGAGTACTCGGGCAAATTGGCAAAAAGGGGATAGTTGGAGTTTAATGTGGGAAAATACAAGGTCATTCATTTGTTTGGAATAATAGTAGATTGGTAGGGATGACTTGCAGGTAGTCGATAACTGCACAGTGGGCAGCATTCAAAGGAGAAATAGTGAGGGTTCAGGGCCCAACATGTTCCTGTGAAGGTAACAAATATAGGGAAAACGTGGATGTCGAGGGATACTGAGCATTGGATAAAAAGAGAAAAGGAAGCATATGGCAGCTATAGGGATTAACGATGGGGGAGGCCTGCCAAGGGTACGTAAGGAGGCTCTTAAAAAAAGAAACTATCAGGGCAAAGAGGGGGGTCACAAGAAATCACAGGCACACAGGATTAAAGTAAATCCAAAGACACTCTATCGGCATACTGAGGGGAAAGGAGTAAGCAAGGTAAAAGTAGGGCCCATTAAGGACAACAGGAAATCTGTGTGTGGAACCAGAATGTAGAGGTGAGGAACTAACTGAATACCTTTCATCAATATTTGCAAAGGAGATTTCCAATTGCTGAAGTTGCAGTCGGGGTACAGGAAGGAGGTAGAAAGCCTAGTAACATGGTGTCATGACAACAACCTTTCCCTCAGTGTCAGTAAAGCAAAAGAGCTGCTCATTGACTTCAGGAAAGGGGTGGTGCACACGATGTTGTTTTTGCATCAATGATGCTGAGGTTGAGAGCTTCAAGTTCCTGGGAGTGAACATCACGAATAGCCTGTCCTGGTCCAACCACGTAGACACCCCGGCCAAGAAAGCTCACCAGCACCTCGACTTCCTCAGGAGGCTGAAGGAAATTCAGCATGTCTCCATTGACCCTCACCAATTTTTATAGATACACCTTAGAAGGCATCTGGATGCATCATGGCTTGGTATGGCAACTGCTCTGCCCAGGACTGCAAGAAACTGCAGAGAGCTGTGGATACAGCCCAGCACATCACGGAAACCAGCCTCCCCTCCATGCACTGTCTACACCTCGTTGCTTCGGTAAAACAGCCAGCAAAATCAAAGACCCCACCCTCCCCAGACATTCTCTCTTCTCCCTTCACTCCTCTCAGGCAGAAGATACAAAAGCCTGAAAGCACGTACCACCAGACTCAAGGACAGCTTCTATCTCACTGTTCTACAGCTATTGAATGGTCCCTCAGTATGATAAGATGGACTATTGATCTCACAATCTACTTCGTTATGACCTTGCACCTTACTGTCTGCCTGCACTGCACTTTCCCTGTAACTGTAACACTTTATTCTGCTTTCTGTTATTGTTTTGCCTTGTACTACCTCGATGCACTGATGTGATGATCTGTATGGACGGCATGCAAAACAAAGTTTTCCACTGTACCTCGGTACATGTGACAATAATAAACCAATTTACCAATTCAGTGACAAGTTCAAGTGAAGAGCTCCACTTCAAGAACGGAAGCAGCAAAAAGCCTGGTAAATCAACACCTATGAGCCTAACATCAGTGGTAGGGAAGATATTGGAAAAAACTCTGAGGGAGTGAATTAATGATCTATTGGAAAGGCAGGGACTAATGAGAGACAGCCAGCATGGCTTTGTCAGGGGCAGATCTTGTCTGACCAATTTGATTGAATTCTTTGAAGTGGTAACCAATGTGTTGATGAGACGTGATAGACATGGACTTTAGTAAGGCCTTTGACAAGGTCCATATGGGAACTAGTTCAAAAAGTTAGGGCTCATGGGATCCAGGGAAAGTTGGTTACCTGGATCCAACTTGGATCCAATCCATTTGTTGATGTACAGAGCAATTCTAGGCCAAGTCCATAGCTCCCTGACAGTTGCACAGGTTGATAGCATGGTAAAGAAGGTGTTTGGGATACTTATCTTTATTAGTCAAGGAATTGAGTTCAAGAGTTAGGAAGTCATGTTGCAGCTTTATAAAATTCTAGTTAGGCTGCATCTGAAGTATTGTATTCTTTTCTGGTCGCCCCGTTACAGGAAGGATGTGGAGGCTTTGGAGAAGGTGCAGAAGAGGTTTGCCAGGATGCTGCCTGGATTAGAGGGCATGTAGTATAAGGAGAGGTTGGACAAACTTGGGCTGTTTTCTCTGGAGCAGCAGAAGCTGAGTGGAGACCTGATAGAAGTTTATAAGATTATGAGAGGCATAGACAGCCGGTATCTTTTTCTCAGGGTTGAAATGTCAAATACCAGAGGGCGTGCATTTAAGGCGAGAGGGGGAAAGTTCAAAGGAGATGTGCGGGGCAAGTTTTCTTACATAGAGGGTAATGGATGCCTGGAATGTGCTGCCAGGGGTGGTGGTGGAAGCAGATACGATTGAGATGTTTAAGAGGCTTTTAGACCCATAGATGTGCAGAGGATGGAGGGAGATGGACCATGTGCAGGTAGAAGGTAGATGTCATTAGTTAAATTAGTTTGGCACATGGTGGGCTGAAGGGCCTGTTCCTCTGCTGTACTCTTCAATAAAATTGACTTGGTGTTAGGAGATAGAGAGTGATGGAGAGGGTTGCATGCCTGTGACTAGTGGTGTTCCACAAGGATCCTTGCTGTTTATAATATACATGAATGACTTGGATGTTACCAAACGACTCAGCACCATGAAATACATAAAATAAAGTGGTTTGCAGCAAGTCATGTAGTGTTATTGTAGGAAGTGGTGGCAATGCAATGATTTGAAGCACTCTGCATAGGAAACGCTGCTTTAGCCAATTTGGAAGTTTTGTCACACCAGGTTCAGTAAGTTCACGGATGACACGAAGATTGGCAGAGTTGTTGATAGGATGGAGGGTGGTCTTAAGCTGCAGACAGATGTTGATGCGTCGGTGAAATGGGATGAGAAATGAAAGATGGAGTTTAATCCAGACAAGTGTGAGGTGATGCATTTTTGGAGCTCCAATGAGGAAGCTAGAACATGCACCATAAATTATAGTATCCTTGGGAATATTGAGGAACAGAGGGAACTTGGTGTATGTCCATAGATCCTTGAAGGTGGCAATATGTATAATGGGTTATGAAGGCATCCAGGATACCGGCCTTCATTAGTTGGGGCACCAAACACAGAAGTAGGGAGCTTATGTCCAACTTTATATATCCTTGGCCAGACCTCAGCTGGAGCACTGGTCACCAAGGTATAGGAAGGATGTGAACGCAGTGGAGAGGGTGTCAAGGTCATTCACCAGGCTGTTACCTGGGATGGAACAGTTCAGTTATGGGGAGTGCCAGAAGACATTGAGTCTGTTCTCCCTGGAGCAGAGGAGGTTAAGAGGGAATGTGATTGAGGGATATAAAATATGAGAGGTATAGATGCATTAAACTTTTCCCCATGTCAGAGGTACATAGAGTCAGTAGTAAAGTAATACAGCATGAAAACAGGCCCTTCGGTCCAACTGGTCCATGCCGACCTCAACATTCTCCCTGCTAGTCCCAGTTGCTCGTGTTTGGCCCCTAACCCTCCAAGCCCCTCCCCTCCATGAACCTGTCCAAATGCCCCTTAAATGCTGCAGTTGTACCCACCTCGATCACCTCCTCTGGCAGCTCGTTCCAGGTACTCACCACCCTCTGTGTGAAGAAGTTACCCCTCAGGTCTCTTTTAAATCTCTCCCCTCTTGTATCTGTGCCTCACAATTTTATAAACTTCTATGAGGTCACCCTTCATTCTGTTATGCTGCAAGGAATAAAGATCCAGCGTGGCCAACCTCTCCCTATAATTCAGACCCTCTAGTCGATGCAGCACCTTGTAAATCTCTTCTGCAACCACTCCAGCTTGACAATGTCTTGCCTATAACAGGGTACCAAAACTGTACACAGTGCTCCAAGTGCGGCCTCACCAACGACTTATGTAACTGCAACATAATGTCCCTACACCTAAACTCAGTGTCCTGACTGAAGGCCAGTGAGCTAAACACCTCCTTCACCACACTGTCGACTTGCGCGGTGGCTTTCAGTGAACTGTGAACTTGTACTCTCAGGTCCCTCTGTTCCAGCACACTCGTTGATGCCCTGTCATCAGTCCGAGCCTAGTTTGACTGTCCAAAATGCATCACCACATACTTATCTGTTGAAATCCATTTGCCATTCCTCAGCCCATCTCCCCAACTGATCAAGATCTCTTCGTAATTCATTGTAACTTGATTTATTATCAACAAGACCCCTTATTTAGTATCTTCAGAAATTTGCTGATCGTGCCATGTACATTCATACCCAAATCATTTACATACATAATGAATAACAGAGGCCCCAACACAGACCCCGGGCAACCCACTGGTCACTGGCCTCCAGTCGGAGAATCCACCTTCAACCATCGCTCTCTGCTTCCTATCATCGAGCCAATTGTGAATCCACCTCGCTACCTCCCCGTGACTCCCATGTGACCTAACCTTCCAGATCAGCCTGCCATGTGGGACCTTGTCAAAGGACTTACTAAAGTCCATATAGGCTACATCCACTGCCCTGCCCTCATCTATCCCCTTGGTTACCTCTTCGAAAAATTCCAAAAGATTTGTCAGACATGATCTATAAAATAGTGGGAGGGGAGGAGAGGTGGGATGGGACCTGAGGGGCAAGTTTTTCACACAGAGGGTGGTGGGTATATTAAAAGACACTTGGACAGATTCACAGATAGGAAAGATTGAGAAGGATTTGGGAAAATGCAGGGCTATGGGACTAGCTCAAGAAGGCAATGGTCAGCATGGACTGGTAGGGCCGAAGGGCCTGTTTCTGTGCTGTATACCTCTATGACTCAATATTCAAGGTGGAGATAGACATTCCTTTGATCTATAGGAGTATCAAAGGTTATGGAGAATTGACAGCAAAGTGGAACTGAGGTCAAGTTCAGGTCAGCCATGATTTTAGTGAATGGTCGGACTGGCTCGAGGGAACATTTGGACAACTCCTGTTTCCCTCTGTGGGAATGGGACTGACCGGACAGCTCCTGTCCAGTCATGGAGTTGATGGGCCAGTTGGGCTCCTTCTGTGCCCTGGGAGACTTCTGTGCCACTGTGACTATGATTTCTAGGATGAACATGTTGGCCTATGAATAGAAATTTGATGTCACTAATCAATGGAGCTCAGATAAATGCAATAAATTGACAAGGAATTTGTTTGCTCAGGCTGTGGAGCCTGGAATTAGAAAGAAAGGGACTCGGGATAATGGGTTGGCTGTATAGTCCGAGGGGAGAATAAATATTTTGTGCGGGGGGTAATGAAGCTTTGGTATTGTCTACCTCAGAGACAGCAAGATTAGGGAGGGGTATGCTAATATTTTAGGGCATGTTAAGATTGAGGAGAAGGTGTTGGGTCTATTGAAGAACATTAAGTCCCCTGGGCCTGACAGGATCTATCCCAGGTTATTGACAGAGGCAAGACAGGAGATTGAACATAGAACACTACAGCACAGTACAGGCCCTTCAGCCCACAATGTTGTGCTGACATTTTATCCTTCTCTAAGATCTATCTAACCCTTCCCTCCCACATAGCCCCCCACTTTTCTATCATTCATGTATCTAAGAATCTCTTAAATGTCCCTAATGTATCTGCCCCCACAACCTCTGCAGGCAGTGCGTTCCACGCACCCACCACTCTCTGTGTAAAAAACTTACCCCTGACATCCCCCTTATACCTTCCTCCAATCACCTTAAAATTATGTCCCCTCATGTTAGCCATTGTTGCCCTGGGAAATGTCTCTGACTGTCCACTCGACCTATGCCTCATCATCTTTTACACCTCTATCAAGTCACTTCTCATTGTATTCTTTTGCTCTTTAGAACAATACAGGCCCTTCGGCCCACCATGTTGTGCCGCCCTTCAAACCACACCTAAGACTATCTAACCCCTTCCTCCCACATATCCCTCTATCTTAAATTCCTCCATATGCTTATCTAACAATCTCTTGAACTTGACCAACGTATCAGCCTCCACCACCACCCCAGGCAGCTCATTCCATGCACCAACCACTCTCTGAATGAAAAATTTACCTCTGACATCTCCCTTGAACTTCCCCCCCATTACCTTAAAGCCATGTCCTCTTGTATTGAGCATTGGTGCCCTGGGAAAGAGGCGCTGGCTGCCCACTCTATCTATTCCTCTCAATATCTTGTACACCTCTATCATGTCTCCCCTCATCCTCCTTCTCTCCAATGAGTAAAGCCCTAGCTCCTTTAGTCTCTCCTCATAATCCATACTCTCTAATCCAGGCAGCATCCTGGTAAATCTCCTCTGCACCCTCTCCAACGCCTCCACATCCTTCCTATAATGAGGCGACCAGAACTGGACACAGTGCTCTAAGTGTGGCCTAACCAGAGTTTTGTAAAGCTGCATCATTACTTCACGGCTCTTAAGCTCAATCCCCTGACTTATGAAAACTAACATCCTATAAGCTTTCTTAACTACCCTATCCACCTGTGAGGCAACTTTCAGAGATCTGTGGTTATGAACCCCCAGATCCCTCTGCTCCTCTACACTGCCCAGAATCCTGCCATTTACCTTGTACTCTGTCTTGGAGTTTGTCCTTCCAAAGTGTACCACCTCACACTTCTCCGGACTGAAATCCATCTGCCACTTGTCAGCCCAGCTCTGCCTCCTATCAATATCCTTCTGTAAGCTTTGACAGCCCTCCACACTATCCACAACACCGCCGATCTTTGTGTCATCTGCAAATTTACTAACCCAGCCCTCCACCCCTTCAGCTAAGTCGTTAATAAATATCACAAAAAGTAGAGGTCCCAGAACCGATCCCTGCGGGACACCACTAGTCACTGCCCTCCAATCCGAATGCACTCCCTCCACCACAACCCTCTGCTTTCTACAGGCAAGCCAATTCTGAATCCACACAGCCAAGCCTCCCTGGATCCCTTGCCCTCTTGACTATCTGAAGAAGCCTACCATGCAGAACCTTATCAAACGCCTTACCAAAATCCATGTAGACCACATCTACCGCACTACCCTCATCAATCTTCCTGGTCACCTCCTCAAAGAACCCTATCAGGCTTGTGAGACAAGATCTTCCCTTCACAAAGCCATGCTGGCTGTCCCTAATCAGTCCATGAGTCTCTAAATGCTCATAGATCCTATCTCTTAGAATCCTTTCTAGCAGCTTACCCACCACAGATGTAAGGCTCACTGGTCTGTAATTCCCTGGACTATCCCTACTACCTTTTTTGAATAAGGGGACAACATTCACCACCCTCCAATCCTCCTGTACCATCCCCGTGGACAACGAGGACTCAAAAATCCTAACCAACAGTTCAGCAATCTCCTCCCTCGCCTCACGAAGCAGCCTGGGGAATATTCCGTCAGGCCCCGGGGACTTATCTGTCCTAATATTTTCTAACAGCTCCAACACACCCTCTCTCTTGATATTAACATGCTCTAGAACATTAACCTCACCAACAATGTTCTCAGCTTCATCCTCCTTCTCTCCAAAGAGAAAAGCCCTATAGCTCACTCAACCTATCCTCATAAGACATGCTCTCCAATCCAGGCAGCATCCTGGTAAATCTCCTCTGCACCCTCTCTAAAGCTTCCACATCCTTCCTATACTGAGGCGACCAGAACTGAACAGAATACTACAAGTGTGGTCTGACCAGAGTTCTATAGAGCTGCAACATCACCTCACGGCTCTTGATCTCAATACCCCGACTAATGAAGGCCAACACACCATATGCCTTCTTAACAACCCTATCGACCTGCGCAGCAACCTTGATGGATCTATGGACATGGACCCCAATATCCCTCTGTTCCTCCACACTGCTAAGAGTCCTGCCATTAACCTTATATTTTGCCTTCAAATTCGATCTCCTGAAATGTATCTCTTCCCACTTTGTCCGGGTTGAACTCCATCTGCCACTTCTCAGCCCAGCTCTACATCCTATCAATATCCTGTTGTAATCTACAGCAACCTTCTACACTATCCACAACTCCATCAACCTTTGCATCATCAGCAAACTTACTAACCCACCCTTCCACATCCTCATCCAAGTCATTGTTGAGGCTTTGACAGAGACCTTTGTATCTCTTTAGCCACAGGCGAGGTCCCAGAGGATTGGAGAGTAAGCAGTGTTGTTCTTCAGTTTAAGAAGGGCAGTAGAGACAGGCCAGGAAATTATAGGCTGGTGAGCCTTACATCAGTGGTACGGAAATTACTGGAGAAGATTCTTAGGGACAGGATTTCCCTACATTTGAAAAAGCATAGATGTATGAGGGACTCAGCATGGATTTGTGCAGCTGAGGTCATGTCTTACAAATTTGTTTGAGTTTTTAGAGGAGGTGTCAAAGAAGATCTGATGATGGATGTTGTCCACATGAACTTTAGTAAAACGTTTGACCAGGTCCCTCATGGTAGGTTGATCTGGAAGACTTGGTAGATTGGATTCAAAGCTGGCTTGGCCATAGAGGACAGAGTAGTGTTGGAGGAGTGTTACTCTGCTGGAGCTCTCTGACCAGTGGTGTTCCGAAAGGAACTATACTGGGGCCTCTGTTCTTTGTGATATTGGATGACAATGTAGGTGGGATGATCTGTAAGTTTGTAGATGACACAAAAATTTACCAATTGGTGGCATTGTGGACGGTGCAGAAGATTGTCAAAGGATACAAAGGGATATCGATCTGTTGCAGATATGGGCAGAAAAATGGCAGATGGAGTTTAATCCGGACAAGTGTGGGGTGTTGCACTTTGGGAGGTCAGATGTAAGAGGAAAGTACACAGTAACTGGCAGGATCATTAGGAGCATTGATGTACAGAGGGATCTTGGGGTGCAAGTTCATTGCTCACTGAAAGTGGCCATGCAGGTAGATAGGGTGGTAAAGAATGCATACCGTATGCTTGCCTTCATTGGTCAGGGTGCTGAGTATCAAAGTCGAGAAGTCACATTGCAGCTGTGTAAAACCTTGGTTAGGCCACATTTAGTGTGCAGTTCTGGTTGTCACATTACAGGAAAGTTGTGGAGGATGCAGAAGAGGTTCACCAGGATGCCACCTGAATTAGAGAGCTTTAGTTACAAGGAGAGGTTGGACTAACTTGGATTGTTTTCTCTGGAGAAGCGGAGGCTGAGGGGAGACCTGATAGAAGTTTATAAAATTATGTGAAACATAGAGAGGGTATATAGTCAACATCTTTATCCCAGGGTGAAAATGGCAAATCCCAGAGGGCATAGATTTAAGATGAGAGGGGGAAAGTTTAAAGGAGATGTATGAGGCAAGTTTTTTTTACACAGACAGTGGGAGGTGCTAGGAACAGGCTGCCAGGGGTGGCGGTGGAAGCAGATATGATAACAACATTTAAGAGGCATCTAGACAGACACATGAACAGACAGGGAACTGAGGGATATGCATCGTGTGCAGGCGGATGGGATCGGTTTAGATTGGCAGAGACATTGTGAGCGAAAGGGCCTGTTCCAATGCTGTGATGTTCTATGTGATGGTCAGTCACTGATTTGATTCAAAGCTGATTTTTTTTTGGACGCTCCAAGGGAAATCAGAGAATCTGAGAATTATCATCTACTGCATTCAGTGCTCCAAGTGTGGCCTCCTCTACATTGGTGAGACCAAACGCAGACTAGGTGACCATTTCGCAGAACACCTGCACTCTGTCTGTAACCGCGACCTGCATCTCCCCGTTGCCAATCACTTCAACTCCCCCTCCCACACTGTCACTGACATGTCAGCCCTCGGCCTCCTCCACTGCCAGGACAATTCCAAGTGCAAACTGGAGGAACAGCCCCTCATTTTCCATCTTGGAACCTTGCAGCCTAACGGCATGAACATTGAATTCTCTCACTTTAAGTAACCCCCACCCCCCCTTCCCCACACCCTCCCCCCTCTTACCCACCACCCTGCCACCCTCCCCCCTCCCACCCACCACCTTCCCACCCACCACCCTGCCACCCACCACCCTCCCACCCTCCCCCCTGCCACCCACCACTCTGCCACCCACCACCCTGCCACCCACCACCCTGCCACCAACTACCCTGCCACCCACCACCCTCCCACCCACCACCTGCTACCCACCACCCTCCCACCCACCACCCTGCCACCCACCACCCTCCCACCCACCACCCTGCCACCCTCCCCCCTGCCACCCACCACCCTGCCACCCTCCCCCCCTGCCACCCACCACCTTGCCACCCACCACCCTGCCACCCTCCCCCCTGCCACCCACCACCCTGCCACCCTCCCCCCTGCCACCCACCACCCTGCCACCCACCACCCTCCCACCCTCCCCCCGCCACCCTGCCACCCTCCCCCCTGCCACCCACCACCCTGCCACCCTCCACCCTGCCACCCTCCACCCTGCCACCCTCCACCCTCCCACAGTGCTTCCTCTCCCCTTCCCCAGCCTCTCTCTTTTTTTGACCCTTTGTTCTTTTTCCTCTCCCCACCTTTGCCCCATCCCCCGGTGGATCTGCTCTCCCCTCCTCCCCCACACCTGCCTATAACTGTCCCTCACCTGCATCTACCTGTCACCACCCTGTGCCCACCCCGCCTCCCCTCTGTTCTCCACCTCTCACTGCTCTGCTTTCCCCTCCTATATATCGGGCTTCCCCTTTTCCCATCTTCAGTCCTGAGGAAGGGTCCAGACCCGAAGTGTTGACCACCTGCTTTTCCCCACGGATGCTGCCTGGCCTGCTGAGCTCCCCCAGCATCGTATTGATAATGCATTGGTTTATATACGTCTGCAGCCCGGTCAATGTCCTGCTTTCATCAGGTGGCATCTGCAATCCTATAGCTACACCTTCTCTTCAACACTTAAAAGTCCGTGCAAGGGATGATCCCCCACCTTCCATTCTTCCATTCATGCGACACGGACATCACTGGCATCTCCGGCATTTATCCTCTCTCCCTAATTACCCCTGAACTCAGGAGGCAGTGAAGAGTCATCCACATTCTTCAGTTAAAATAATTAAGTTTGGCCCACACTTTATTCTCCATTCTGCAGTATAAACTTCCTACAACGGCTGCTTCTGTAAAACTGAAACACGGTATCACGGTTACTCGTGAGACGTTGATACCGAGACAGGATTGGAAATAGAACCAATATACAGTACTCACTGGTCACATTCAGCCGGGTTCCATTTCCAAAGAGATGCCCCCAAATTCCACAGGTGTAATCGGCAGAGTCCGTGGTCTTCACGTCGCTGATGGTCAGTGAGTAGCTGTTACTGGTGACATTCCGAGAAAGCTGAAATCGATCAGAGAAACCCCATAACCTGTAAACACCGCCATCAACGTAAAGACTAAGTACTATTCCTTCTTGATTTAGTTTATTGCGTGAGTTGTACCAGTGTACAGTGAATTTGTCCACAGTGTCTCGCACATTGCTGCTCTTCAGGACACACTGTATCAGCACCGTTTCACCTTCACGCACCTTCACAACTCCTGGCGATTGGATCAGGACTGTAGTTGCCTTCAGACCTGTGGGCAGTAAACAACCAAAGGTCAGAACAGATGAAGAACCACGAAAATAATGATGATAATTTGAAACCAAAGACACCATAAAATCTCCTGGATATTTATGAATATTCAGAGGACATTGAGGAACAGACATACAGGGAGATTAGGGAAAGGTTTAAAAACAACAGGGTTGTTGCAGTGGGTGACTTCAACTTCCCCCATATAGAATATAGACTCTCGTGCAAGAGATTTAGACAAGACAGAATTTGTCAGGTGCATCCAGAAGGGTTTCTTAAATCAATATGTAGATAGTCCAATGAGAGCAGGGGGCGCACTGGACCTGGTGTTGGGTAACGAGCTTGGCCAGGTGACCAACCTTTCAGTGGGAGAACACTTAGGCAATAGTGAACACAACTCCTTAAGTTTTTAAGATAGCTATAGATAAGGATAAGTATGGACCTTGCGGGAGAGTATTAGATTGGAGCAGGGCAAATTACATTAGGCATGAACGAGGGAGAGTTAATTGGGAACAGCTGATTTTTGGGTAAGACCACATCTGATGTGGAAGGTGTTTGAAGACCAACTGCACAGAGTACAGGACAGGGATGTTCCAGTGAGAAGGAAGGTCAGGGAACCTTGATGTCGAGAGATGTGGTGAATTTAGTCAAGAAGAAAAAGGAAACGTATGTAAGGTTTAAGAAGGTAAAATCAAACAGAGCCCTTGAAGATTGTAAAGAACGCAGAAACCAACTCAAGAAGGGAATTAGGAGAGCCAGGTGGGGCCAAGAAAAGTCCTTGGCAAGTAGGATTAAAGAGAAATTCAAGATATTCTATACATACATCAAGAGCAAGAGGATAACTGGAACATAGAACATAGAACACTACAGCACAGTACAGGCCCTTTGGCCCACAATGTTGTGCCGATATTTTATCCTGCTTTAAGATCTATCTAACCCTTCCCTCTCACATAACCCCTCATTTCTCTATCATTCATGTGGTTATCTAACAGTCTCTTAAATGTCCCTAATGTATCTGCCCCCACAACCTCTGCCGGCAGTGTGTTCCATGCACCTGCCACTCTCTGTGCAAAGAATTACCCCTGACATCCCCCTTATATCTTCCTCCAATCACCTTAAAATTATGCCCCCTGGTGTTAGCCATTGTCACCCTGGCAAAAAGTCTCCGACCATCCACTCAATCTATGCCTCTTATCATCTTGTACACTTCAGTCAAGTCGCCTCTCATCGTCCTTCACTCCAAAGAGGAAAGCCCTAGCTCACTCAACCTCATAATCCTCATAAGACATGCTCTCCAATCCAGGCAGCATCCTGGTAAATCTCCTCTGCATCCTCTCTAAAGCTTCCACATCCTTCCTATAATGAGGTGACCAGAACTGAACACAATACTCCAAGTGTGGTCTAACCAGAGTTCCATGGAGCTGCAACATTACCTCACGGCTCTTGAACTCAAATACCCCCACTAATGAAGGGCAACACTCCATACACCTTCTTAACAACCCTATTGACCTGTGTGGCAACCTTGAAGGATCTATGGACGTGAACCCCAAGATCCTTCTGTTCCTTCACACTGCCAGGACTCCTACCATTAACCTTGTATTCTGCCTTCAAATTCGATCTCCCGAAGTGTATCACTTCACATTTTTCCGGGTTGAACTCCATCTGCCACTTCTCAGCCCAGTTCTGCATTCTATCAATATCCTGTTATAATCTACAGCAACCTTCTACACTATCCACTACACCACCAACCTTTGTATCATCAGCAAACTTACTAACCCACCCTTCCACATCCTCATCCAAATCATTTTTAAAAGTCACAAAGAGCAGGGGCCCCAGTACAGATCCCTGCAGAACACCAGTGGTCACTGACCTCCAGGCAGAATACGCTCCATCTACCACCACCTTCTGTGTGCTATGGGCGAGCCAATTCTGAATCCAGACAGCCAAGTTTCACTGGATCCCATGCCTCCTGACTTTCTGAATAAGCCTTCCATGAGGAACCTTATCAAACACCTTACTAAAATCCATGTACACCACATCCACTGCTCTACCTTCATCAATGTGCTTTGTCACATCCTCAAAGAATTCAACCAGGCTCGTGAGGCACGACCTGCCCCTCACAAAGCCATGCTGACTGTCCCTAATCAGCCTATGCTTCTCCAAATGTCAATTAATCTTGTCTCTAAGAATCTTCTCCAGACTCACTGGTCTGTAATTCCCAGGGTTATCCCTACTCCCTTTCTTGAGCAAAGGAACAACATTTTCCGCCCTCCAATCATCTGGCACTACTCCTGCGGCCAGTGAGGACGCAAAGGTCATCGCCAAAGGTGCAACAATCTCTTCCCTCACTTCCGTAAAAACCTTGGATATATCCCGTCCGGCCCCGGCGACTTATCTATCCTAATGTTTTTCAATAGTTCCAGCACATCCCCTTTCCTCACGTCGACATACCCTCGCGTATCAGCCTGTCGTACGTCATCCTCACAAACATCAAAGTCTCTCTCTCTGGCGAGCACTGAAGCAAAGTATTCATTAAGGACCTCCCCAACCTCTTCTGACTCCAGGCACGTTTCCTCTTTTATCCTTGATCAGTCTTACCCAAGGGATCGGGTAGAAGCACTCAAGGATAAAGGAGGGACTGTGTGCTTGGAGGCGGAGGATGTGGGTGAGGTCCTAAATTAGTACTTTGCATCAGTATTTACCAAGGAGAAGGATGTGGAGGACGGGGAGATCAGTGCGGAGCGTGCTAATATGCGAGGGCATTTCGAGATAAAGGAGGAGGTAGTGTTGGATCTCTTCATGAGCATTAAGGTGGATAAGTCCCTAGGGCCCAATGGGATATACCCCAAGTTATTGAGAGAGGCAAGAGATGAGATTGCTGGGGCCTTGACCAATATCTTCATGTCCTCTCTAGCCACAGGTGAGGTCCTGGAGGACTGGCGAGAAGCTAATGTTCCATTATTCAAGAAGGGAAATAGGTATAATTCTGGTAACTATAGACCTTTGAGTCTTGCGTCAGTGGTAGGGAAGTTACTGGAGAGGATTCTTAGGTATAGGATTTATGAGCAATTGGAAAACCATAGCCTAATTAGGAACAGTCAGGATGGCTTTGTGCAGGTCAAGTTGTGTCATAGTAATTTGATTGAGTTTTTTGAGGAGGTGACGAAGGTGGTTGATGAAAGTAGAGCTTTGGGTGTTGTCTACATGTCAGTTGGTGTTTTACATAGTCCCTCATGGGAGGCTCATCCAGAAGATTAAGATGCATGAGATCCACGGTGACTTCGTAGTTTGGATTCAGAATTGGCTTGCCCATAGGAGAGGGTAGCAGTCAATGGGACTTATTCTAGCTGGAGGGCTGTGACTAGTGGTGTTCCTCAGGGATCCGTACTGGGACGTCTGCTGTTTGTGATGTATATAAATGACCTGGATGAAAACTCAGATGGGTGGGTTAGTAAGTTTGCAGATGATACAGAGATTGGTGGTGTTGTGGATAGTGTAGAAGACTGGCAAAGGATCCAGCGGGATGTGGATCAGTTGCAGATATGGGCAGAGAAATGGCAGATGGAGTTTAACCCACCAAATGTGAAGTGTTGCACCTTGGGAGACCCAATGTAAAGAGACAGTGCACTGTTAATGGCCGGACCCTTAACAGCGTTGATGTGCAGAGGGATCATGGGGTCCAAGTCCATAGCTCCCTGACAATGGCTGCACAGGTTGATAGAGCGGTAAAGAAGGCATATGGCATGCTTGCCTTTATTAGTTGAGGAACTGAGTTCAAGAGTTGGGAAGTTATGTTTCAGCTTTATAAAACATTAGTTAGATTGCATTTGGAGTATTGCATTCAGTTCTGGTCACCCCATTATAAGAAGGATGTTAAGGGTTTGGAGAGGGTGCAGAAGAGGTTTATCAAGATGCTGCCTGGATTAGAGGGCAGGTGCTATAAAGAGAAGTTGGACAAACTTGGGTTGTTTTCTCTGGAATGGCAGATGGGAGATCTGATAGAGTAGACAGCCAGTATCTTTTTCCCAGGGTTGAAATGTCCAATACCAGAGGGCATACACTTGAGGTGAAAGGGGGTAAGTTCAAAGAAGAGGCTTTTAGATATAACATGAATGTGAGGGAAATGGAGGGATATGGACATTGTGCAGGCAGAAGGGACTAGTTTAGTTTGGCATTTGTTTCTAATTTAATTAGTTCAGTACAACATTGTGGGCCGAAGGGCCTGTTCCTGTGCTGTCTGTTCTATGTTCTATGCTCTGTTTGGCACATTCAATATCAATTTGTAGTCTAATTGTTTTCATCTTGAGGTCAGTTTTTTCACTTTGTTCTGAACCAACCAACAATCCTTTGGTCGGAGTAGCCAGCACAAAACTACAAACACTGAATACAAATGCACAGGTCCAGCTCTATGCAAGTTTTTTCACTGTTCTCAGAGAATTAAACTGAACAGAAGATCACTGGTAATTGGCAATTGATTTGTTATTGTCACATGTGCCAAGATAAAGTGAAAGGCTTTGTTTTACATGCCATCCAGACAGATCATTCCAAACATAAGTACATCAGGGTAGTAGATAAATAGATATTTATTTAGTCACATGGACATCGAAACACATATTGCATTACGGAGAACGTTCTGGGGGCAGCCCGCAAGTGTTGCCACACTTCTGGTGCCAATATAGCATGCCCACGACTCCTAACCTGCATGTCTTTTTTTTGGAATGTGGGTGGAAACCAGAGCACCCGGAGGAACCCCACGCAGACACGGGGAGAACGTACAAACTCCTTACAGACAGTGGCTGGAATTGAACCTGGGTCACCGGTGCTGTAATAGCGTTACGCTAACCGTTACACTATTGTGCCGCCCCTAAATTTTCAGCTGAAGTATAGCAGAGGATGGGAAAAGCAATAACAGAATACAGAATATAATGTTACAGGTACAGAGAAGGTGCAGTGCAGGCAGGTAATAAGGTGCAAGGCCATGGCAAGTTAGATCGAGAGTTCAAGAGTTCATCTTTATCATACAAAAGGTCCATTCAAGAGTCTTATAACTGTGGGGTAGAAGCTGTCTTTGAGCTTGGTGGGCATTTTCAAGATTTTGTATCTTCTGCTCAATGGAAGAGGGGAGAAGAGAGAATGACTGGTGTGAGTGTCTTTGATTATGATGGCTGCTTTCCCGAGGCAGTGAGAAACGTATGGAGGGAAGGCTGGATTTTGTGATGGACTGGGCTGCGTTGACAACCCTCTGCAATTTTGTACCTTCTTGGGCTGAGCAGTTGCCATACCAAGCCATGATGCATTACATAGACTGCTCTCTATGGTACATCTGTAATAATTGGTGAGGGTCACTGGGGATATGCCAAATTTCCTTAGTCTTCTGAGGAAGTAGAGGTGAACTTTCTTGGCCATAGTGCGTATGTGGTTGGACCAGGACAAGCCACAGGAACTTGGAGCGTGTCACCATCTTCACCTTGACGCCATTGATTCATACAGGGTCGTATACTCCACTTCGCTTCCTGAAGTCAATGACCAACTCTTTTGCTGATGCTGAGGGAAGGGTTGTTGACATGACACCATGCCACTAAGCTCTCTGTCTCCTTCCTGCACTCCATCTGATCATTGTTTGAGATCTGGCTCACTATAGTGGTGTCATCTACAAATCTGTAAATGGAGTTGGAGCAGAATCTGGCCACACAATCGTGAGTCCACAGGGAGTAGAGTAGAGGGCTGAGGACGCAGCCTTGTGGGGCACCAGTGTTGAGAATAATCGTGCCGGAGGTGTTGCTGCCTATCCTCACTGATTGCGGTCTGTTGGTCAGGAAATCAAGGATCCAGTTGCAGAGGGAGGTGCTGAGTCCTAGATCTAGGAGTTTGGAGATGAGTTTGTTTGGGAATATGGTATTGGAGGTGAAGCTGTAGTCAAGAAATAGGAGTGTGACATAGGCGTCGTTGTTATCCAAATGTTCCAGAGATCAGTAAAGTGCCAGGGAGATGGTATCTGCTGTGGACCTGTTTCAGCAGTAGGCAGATTACAGTGGGTTGAGGTCTGGGAGGCTGGAGTTGATGTGTGCCATGACCATCCCCTCGAAGCACTTCATGATAGTGGATGTCAGAGCCACTGGGTGTCAGTCATTAAGGCACGTTACTTTATTTTTCTTTGGTACCGGCATGACAGTGGTATCCTTGAAGCAAGTAGAAACCTCAGATTGGAGTAGGGTTAAGTTGGAAATGTCTGCCAATAGATGCACCAGCTGATCTAAGGACACAGCTGTGGATTCCATCCACGGGTTCACTTTCAGGGAGGCTCATCTGACGTCTGCAGTGGAAACTGTGGGTACAGGTGTGTTGGAGGCTGTTGGGGCATTTCAATGCTGTTCTGTTCAAAATGGGCATAGTATGCATTAAGCTCATTGAGGAGGGATGTGCTATTGCCACAGAATACTGCCTGACTTTGTTTTGTAGCCCATTACAGGAGTGGTTAGCTCAACTCTATTACAGTGCCAGTGACCCAGGTTCAATTCTGGCCGCTGTCTGTAAGGAGTTTGTATGTTCTCATAATAATAAGCAGCCAACATAATCAAAGACTCCACCCACCCTGGACATTCTCTCTCCTCCCCCCTCCCATCGGGCAGAAGGTACAAAAGCCTGAAAACACGTACCACCAGCCTCAAGGACAGCTTCTACCCTGCTGTTATAAGACTATTGAACAGTCCTTTAGTATGATTAGATGGACTCTTGAGCTCACAATCTACCTCGTTATGACCTTGCACCTTATTGTCTGCCTGCACTGCACTTTCTCTGCAAGTGTAACACCTTATTCTGTATTCTGTTATTGTTTTACCCTGTACTACCTCAATGCACTGTGTAATGGATTGACCTGTACGAATGATATGCAAGACAACTTTTTCATTGTACCTCGATACATGTGACAATAACAAAACCAACTTACCCTGGACTTGTACCCCAAGATCCCTCTGTTTGTCAACACTCCCTTGGGCCATTCCATTTACTGTGCATGTCGAAGCTTATTTGCATTACTCTGCATTTGTCAGTATTAACTTTCATCTGCTATTGCTCCACACAAGTTTCCAGCCGTAGACTAAGACCACCCTCCCTGCCATCCATAACATACACAATTACAGCACAGTACAGGCCCTTCAGCCCATAATGTTGTGCCGACATTTTATCCTGCTCTAAGATCTAGCTAACTCTTCCCTCCCACATAGCCCCCCATTTCTCAATCATTCATGTGTCTATCTAAGAGTCTCTTAAATGTCCCTAATGTATCCGCCCCAACAACTTCTGCTGGCAGTGCGTTCCACGCACCCACCACTCTCTGTGTAAAAAATTTACCCCTGACATCCCCATTACACCTTCCTCCAACCACCTTAAAATTATGCCCCCTCGTGTTAGCCATTGTCGCCCTGGGAAAAAGTCTCTGACTGTCCACTCGATCGATGCCTCTTATCATTTTGTACACTTCTATCGTCCCCTCTCATCCTCCATCTCTCCAAAGAGAAAAGCCCCAGCTCACTAGGTTGGGAAAGAATAGTTCCAGATGGAGGACATGGCGATGTACTGCAGCTGCTTGATGTGGGAGCTAGTGGACCCTGTTTTGGTGCACGGCGACCACTTCTGCAGTAAGTGCTGGAGGCTGGAGGAACTTCTGCTCACAATTGATGAGCTGGAGTCACAGCTTCGAACACTGCACAGAACCATAGAACCATACGGCACAATACAGGCCCTTCAGCCCACCATGTTGTGCCGACCTTCAAACCAGACCTCAGACTATCTAACCCCTTCCTCCCACATATCCCTCTAACTTAAATTCCTCCATATGCTTATCTAACAATCTCTTGAACGTGTCCAATGTATCAGCCTCCACCACCACCCCAGGCAGCGCATCCCATGCACCAACCACACTGGGTGAAAAACCTCCTTCTGACATCTCCATTGAACTTCCCACCCATTACCTTAAAGCCATGTCCTCTTGTATTGAGCATTGGTGCCCTGGGAAAGAGGCACTGGCTGTCTACTCTATCTATTCCTCTTAATATCTTGTATACCTCTATCATGTCTCCCCTCATCCTCCTTCTCTCCAATGAGTAAAGCCCTAGCTCCTTTAATCTCTCCATAATCCAACCTCTCCAATCCAGGCAGCATCCTGGTAAATCTCCTCTGCACCCTCTCCAACGCCTCCACATCCTTCCTATAATGAGGCGACCAGAACTGGACACAGTACTCCAAGTGTGGCCTAACCAGAGTTTCGTAAAGCTGCATCATCACTTCGCGGCTCTTAAACTTGATCCCCTGACTTATGAAAGCTAACATCCCATAAGCTCTCATAACTACCCTATCCACCTGTGAGGCAACTTTCAGTGATCTGTGGATATGAACCCCCAGATCCCTCTGCTCCTCTACACTGCCCAGAATCCTGCCATTTACCTTGTACTCCGCCTTGGAGTTTGTCCTTCCAAAGTGTACCACCTCACACTTCTCCGGATTGAACTCCATCTGCCACTTGTCAGCCCAGCTCTGCATCCTATCAAAATCCCTCTGTAAGCTTCTACAGCCCTCCACACTATTCACAACACCACCGATCTTTGTGTCAGAGCATTAGGGAGGGAGAGAGTTATGCAAATACTGTGCATCGGGAGACAGTCACCCCCCTTAGAGCAGGTACTTCTGGGGACCAGGAAGTAGTCAGAATGGTGACTGTCGGGGAAAAGGAAAAAGAAAACGAACAGGGAGATAGTACAGAGGACCCCGGAGGCTGTTCCCTTCAGTAACAGGTTCCCCGCTTTGGAAGCTGTTGAGGGAGATGACCTGCCGGGGCCTAGCAGCAGTTGCCAGGTCTGTGGCACTGGGACCAGTCCTGCTGCTCAGAAGGGAAGGGAGGAGAAGAGGAAGGCAGTAGTGATAGGGGACTCGATAGTCAGGGAAACAGATAGGATGTTCTGTGGCAGTGAGCATGAATCCCGGATGGTATGTTGCCTCCCAGGTGCCAGGGTCTGGGATGTCACTGATGGGGTCCACAGGATTCTAGAGTGGGAGGGAGAACAGCCAGAAGTCGTGGTTCATGTTGGTACCAACGACATAAGTGGGAAGAGGGATGAGGTCCCGAAAAGTGAGTTTAGCGAGCTAGGCAGAAGGCTGAAGGACAGGACCTCGAGGGTAGCAATCTCTGGATTGCTGCCAGTGCCACGTGATAATGAAGGTAGGAATAGAAGGAGATGGCAAATAAATGTGTGGCTGAGGAGTTGGTGCTGGAGGGAGTTTTAGATTTCTGGATCATTGGGATCTCTTCTGGGGAAGGTGGGACCTGTACAGAGAGGACAGATTAAACCTGAACCTGAGGGGGGCCAATATCCTTGTGACCAGTCTTGCTAGGGTGGTTCAGGAGGGTTTAAACTAGATTGTGAGGGGGAAGTGAACCAGAGGAGTAGGTCAGAAGAAGAAGGGGATGGGGAGAAGGCAGATCTGACAGGTAGAGGCTTTGAGGAAGGAGAAGCAGAGTACAGGCTATAAAAGTAGTAAGGTGGATGGGCTAAAGTGCATTTACTTGAATGCGAGAAGCATCAGGAATAAGGGAGATGAACTGAGAGCTTGGCTAAGTACATGGGACTATGATATTGTGGCTATGACAGAGACATGGCTGACATCAGGGCAGGAATGGATATTGAATATTCCTGGTTTTCAGTGTTTTAAAAGGGATAGGGAGGGGGGGGAGAAGAGGAGGATGGGTGGCGATACTGGTCAGGGACACTATTACAGCTGCAGAAAGGGTGGATAATGTAGAAGGATCCTCTCTAGAGTCAATATGGGTGGAAGTTAGGAACAAGAAAGGGGCAGTTACCCTCCTGGGAGTATTCTATAGGCCCCCGGTAGCAGTAGGAATACTGAGGAGCAGATTGGGAGGCAATTTTAGGAAAGATGCGAAAATAACAGGGTTATTATAATGGGAGACTTCAACTATCCAAATATTGATTGGCACCTACTTAGTACCAAAGGTTTAGACGGGGCGCAGTTTGTTAAGTGTTTCCAGGATGGATTCCTGACGCAGTATGTTGACAGGCTGACTGAAGGGAATGCCATATTAGATCTAGTTTTAGGTAATGAACCGGGTCAGGTGACAGATCTATCGGTGGGTGAGCATTTGGGGGACAGTGACCATTGCTCCATAACCTTTAGAATTGTCATGGACAGGGATAGGAGCAAAGAGGACGGGAAGATATTTAATTAGGGAAAGGCGAATTATGAGGCTATAAGGCGAGAACCTGGGAGTGTAAATTGGGATGACATTTTTGAAGGGAAATGTACTATGGAGATGTAGTCAATGTTCAGGGATCTCTTGCAGGATGTTAGGGATAAATTTGTCCTGGTGAGACAGGAAAGGAATGGCAGGGTGAAGGAACCGTGGGTGACAAGAGAGGTGGAACAACCAGTTAGGAAGAAGAAGGCAGCATACATAAGGTGTAAGCAGCAAGGATCGGACAGGGCTTGTGAGGAATATAGAGTAGCAGGAAGGAACTTAAGAAGGGGCTGATGAAAGCGAGAAGGGGACATGAAAAGGCTTTGGTAAGTAGGATTAAGGAGGATCCTAAGGCTTTTTTCTCATACGTGAAGAGCAGAAGGACGGCTAGAGTAAAGGTAGGTCCGATTAAAGACAAAGGTGGGAGGATGTTCCTGGAAGCTGTGGAAGTGGGTGAGGTTCTCAATGAATACTTCTCTTCAGTATTCACCAAGGAGAGGGGTCTTGATGAGGCTGAGGACAGTGTAGGTGAGGGTAATGTTCTAGATTATGTAGATATTAAGAGAGAGGATGTGTTGGAGCTGTTAGAAAATATTAGGACAGATAAGTCCCCGGGGCCTGATGGAATATTCCCCAGGCTGCTTTGTGAGGCAAGGGAGGAGATTAGTGAACCATTGGTTAGGATCTTTGAGTCCTCATTGTCCACGGGGATGGTACAGGAGAATTGGAGGGTGGTGAATGTTGTCCCCTTATTCAAAAGAGGTAGTAGGGATAGTCCAGGGAATTACAGGCCGGTGAGCCTTACGTCTGTGGTGGGCAAGCTGTTAGAAAGGGTTCTAAGAGATAGGATCTATGAGCATTTAGAGACTCATGGACTGATTAGGGACAGCCAGCGTGGCTTTGTGAAGGGAAGATCTTGCCTCACAAGCCTGATAGGGTTCTTTGAGGAGGTGACCAGGAAGATTGATGAGGGTAGTGTAGTGGATGTGGTGTATATGGATTTTAGTAAGGCGTTTGACAAGTTTCCGCATGGTAGACTTCTTCAGAAGGTTAGAGGCCAAAGGATCCAGGGATGCTTGGCCATGTGGATTCAGAATTGGCTTGCCTATAGAAGGTAGAGGGTTGTGGTGGAGGGAGTGCATTCGGATTGGAGGGCTGTGACTAGTGGTGTCCCACAGGGATCGGTTCAGGGACCTCTACTTTTTGTGATATTTATTAATGACTTGGATGAGGGGGTGGAAGGGTGGGTTAGCAAGTTTGCAGATGACACGAAGATCAGTGGTGTTGTGGATAGTGTGGAGGGCTGTCAAAGCTTGCAGATGGATATTGATAGGATGCAGAGCTGGTCTGACAAGTGGCAGATGGACTTCAATCTGGAGAAGTGTGAGCTGGTACACTTTGGAAGGACAAACGCCAAGGCAGAGTACAAGGTAAATTACAGGATTCTGGGCAGTGTAGAGGAGCAGAGGGATCTGGGGGTTCATAACCACAGATCACTGAAAGTTGCCTCACAGGTGGATAGGGTAGTTAAGAAAGCTTATGGGATACTAGTTTTCATAAGTCGTGGGATCGAGTTTAAAAGCCACAAAGTGATGATGCAGCTTTACGAAACTCTGGTTAGGCCACACTTAGAATACTGTGTCCAGTTCTGGTCACCTCATTATAGGAAGGATGTGGAGGCGTTGGAGAGGGTGCAGAGGAGATTTACCAGGATGCTGCCTGGATTAGAGAGTATGGATTATGAGGAGAGACTAAAGGAGCTAGGGCTTTACTCATTGGAGAGAAGGAGGATGAGGGGAGACATGATAGAGGTGTACAAGATATTGAGAGGAATAGATAGAGTGGGCAGCCAGCGCCTCCTTCCCAGGGCACCAATGCTCAAAACAAGAGGACATGGCTTTAAGGTAATGGGTGGGAAGTTCAAGGGCGATGTCAAAGGGAGGTTTTTCACCCAGAGAGTGGTTGGTGCATGGAATGCACTGCCTGGGGTGGTGGTGGAGGCTGATACGTTGGTCAAGTTCAAGAGATTGTTAGATAAGCATATGGAGGAATTTAAAATAGGGCGATATGTGGGAGGAAGGGGTTAGATAGTCTTAAGTCTGGTTTGAAGGTCGGCACAACATGGTGTGCTGAAGGGCCTGTATTGTGCTGTTCTGTTCTATGGTTCTATGGCCATGCCCTCTTGTATTGAATTTTGGTGCCCTGGGAAAGAGGCGCTGGCTGTCCACTCTATCTATTCCTCTTAATATTTTGTACACCTCTATCATGTCTCCTCTCATCCTCCGTCTCTCCAATGAGTAAAGCCCTAGCTCCGTTAATCTCTCATCATAATGCATACTTTCTAAACTAGGCAGCATCCTGGTAAATCTCCTCTGCGCCCCTTTCCAACGCTTTGTCATCCTTCCTAAAATGAGGTGACCAGAACTGGACACAGTACTCTCAGTGTGGCGTAACCAGCGTTTTGTAAAGCTGCATCATTACCTCGTGGCCTTTAAACTCAATCCCACGACTTATGAATGCTAATACCTCATAAACTTTTTAACTACCCTATCCACCTGTGAGGCAACCTTCAGGAATCTGTGGACATGGACCCCCAGATCCCTCTGCTCCTCCAAACCACCCAGAATCCTGCCATTAACTTTGTACTCCACCTTGGAGTTTGTCCTCCCAAATTGCACCACCTCCAGATTGAACTCCATCTGCCACTTCTCAGCCCAGCTCTGCATCCTATCAATGTCCCTCTGCAATCTTGAACAATCCTCTACACTATCCACAACACCACCAACCTTTGTGTCATCTGCAAACTTGGAAAACCCACCCTTCTACCCCCTCATCTAAGTCATTTATAAAAATCATGAAAAGCAGAGGTCCCAGAACCGATCCTTGTGGGACACTGCTAGTCACAGCCCTCCAATCCGAATGCGCTCCCTCCACCACAACCCACTGCTTTCTACAGGCAATCCAATTCTGAATCCACATGGCCAAGCTTCCCTGGATCCCATGCCCTCTGACCTCCTGAAGAAGCCTACCATGTGGAACCTTGTCAAATGCCTTACTAAAATCCATGTAGACCACATCCACTGCACTACCCTCATCAATCTGCCTTGTCACCTCCTAAAGAACACTACCAGGCTTGTGAGACATGATCTGCCCTTCACAAAGCCATGCTGGCTGTCGCTGATCAGACCATGATTCTCTAAATGCTCATAGATCCTATCTCTAAGAATCCTTTCCAACAATTTGCCCACCACAGACGTAAGGCTCACTGGTCTATAATTCCCTGGACTATCCCTACTACCTTTTTGGGATAAGGGGACAACATTCGGCACCCTCCAATCCTCTGGTACCATTCCTGTGGAGAACGAGGACTCAAAGATCCTAGCCAACGGTTCAGCAATCTCCTCCCTCACCTCACGGAGCAGCCTGGGGAATATTCCATCAGCGCCCAGGGACTTATCTGTCCTAATATTTTCTAACAGCTCCAACACATCCTCTCTCTTGATATCTACATACTCTAGAACATTACCCTCACCTACACTGTCCTCAGTGTCATCAAGGCCCCTCTCCTTGGTGAATACTGAAGAGAAGTATTCATTGAGAACCTCACCCACTTCCACAGCTTCTTGGTCCTACCCTTACTGTCATCATCCTTTTGCTCTTCACGTAAGTGAAATTTCCTTTGGGTTTTCCTTAACCCTACTCACCAAAGCCTTTTCACGTCCCCTTCTCACTCTCCTCAGCCCCTTCTTAAATTCCTTCCTTGCTACTATATATTCCTCATGAGCCCTGTCTGATCCTTGCTGCTTACACCTTATGTATGCTGCCTTCTTCTTCCTAACTAGTTGTTCCCCCTCTCTCGTCACCCACGGTTCCTTCACCCTGCCATTCCTTCTCTGCCTCACCGGGACAAATTTATCTTATATCGTCTCTCACCATTGCCCTGATCCCATCCTTAATTAAGAGCGCTACCCCACCTCCCTTATCTTGCTGCCTATCCTTCCGTATTACCTGATACCTTGCATATTTAATTCCCACTCATCTCCACACTGCAACCGTGTTTCTGTAATTGCCACTAAATCATGCCCCTTTGTACTGATTTGTGCCACAAGTTCAATGACCTTGTTTCCAATACTACGGCATTCAGATAACGTGCCCTTACGCTCACTGTGCTTTTAGAATTCAGTAACACTGGTGTCCTTTGTGTTTGATGTTTCTTACTCTTCTCTAACTTTTGCTCTGGTCTTTCTGCATGGATTCCCATACCGTGATCTCCAACTTCCCTGTGATTTCCCCCACCTTCATCTCCTGCCTCCTCTCCCTGTCATCTCCCACCCTCCTGGTCATTCCCACTCCTCTCCACCTTTTCCCTTCTGTGTGTTCTGCTTCCTCGCTGATCTTCCTTTCCCTAAGCTCTGTCCTGTAAGGCTTTAGAAGCACAGAACTTGAAAAAGTAGGAATTCCAACATGAAGAGATGTTGATACAGGGTTTTGAACTTGAAACATCAACACCTGCTTCTGCTCACAGATGCTACTTGACCCGTTGAGTTCCTCCAGCAGATCGTTTGTTGCTTCATATTCCAGCTTCTTTTATGTCTCCATGAAGAGACCCTTAATCATTTTTACTCAAGACATCAAAACCAATTATTTTACCTAGGATTTCTGCGTTGAGGAAGCCCGAAAAAGAAGAGGAAGAAATTGTTGTTATTGTGTGCTTTCAGCTTAGTTCTGGGCAGTCCCGGTGGTTGAACAATGTGTATTTAAATCATTTCGTGTGAGAGTCTGGAATTAACTGTCGCCAGTCTGGTCTGCAGCTGACCACAGCATTCTCAGCTTTACGAGAAGTTACCTGCTGCAACTGCAATTGCGAAGCTTTTGAAATGGATGGTTTCTTCTGGGGTTTATGCAACCAGCACTTGAGAAGATTCATGTCTGACTATTTGACAGTTGCCCAAAGCCATTTGTCATCTGGCTCTTAAGAAGTCTATTCCAATGATGAGAAAAGGTCTCAGGAAGGGAGGAAGGCTGGTCGATAAAGCCACCTTGACAGAAAGAGAAATTGGTATCTCTAAATGATTTTAACTTGTGAATGTCACCAAAGGAACATAAAAGGACAGACACCAGAGACTGCAGCTCTGGAATCCGCAGCAACAAACAATCTGCAGGAGGAACTCAGCGGGTCGAGCAGCATCTGTGGGGGAAGGTAATTCTCGACGTTTTGAGTTGAAACCCTGCATCAGGACTGAGTTCTGTTGACTTTCTCCAGCAGATTTTGTTGATAAAAACACAGGCATTTGACACTGCTTAAAGGATTTTCTGCACTGATGGAATTGTGTCAGCAGTTCCCAATATATCCACTGAATGGTTGTTAACTGCTGGGAGATATAGGCAGCTCCAATTTATTAACTAACATCTACAAATGAGTAATACAAAAAGGTTTTATCTACACTCATCCGTATCCATTATCTCCCACCAAAAGGTGACTCATTGGCTACAAATGGAGTTGTAAAAGTGACAAAATTTGGTCCCATCAAAACAATGCAGCTCTCATTACACCACGCCCCAAGGCTCTCTCAGATCCGTTGCTCAAGTTCCTCTTACTAGCGAATTACTGAAGTTTTATTCAAGCAATAAGGAACATCATTTCAAAACTGGTTTGGAAATATGGATTGTGAAAGGGAACTTTCTACTTTTTGGGTAACTGGGGCACTGAGGAAAATTTAGATATCCTCTAAATATCGGCCATTGTGCCCATAAACCAGATGGAGAATGCAAGCGCAGGACAGGTGACCCTGAGACCACCTGATCAAATGGCCTCTATACGTCAACCCTTAACCACCTGTTCGATCCTTAAATACGCCCATGATGTTGTTGTAAAACCCCTTTTTTCTGTCGGCAGAGGGACTAAAGTCTGACGTGAGCACTCTTTATTGTTCTTCTGGGCTTTGTCAGTGTAATGTTTGGCATCAGGCCTCGTAAGGATTGTATGCACCCTGTGTGGCTCATCATCATCTTAGAAGAACATTTTGAAATGAAGTTGCTGTGAGGCAAAGTATTTAACACCTTTCTCTTGCCCAAAGGTTTATTAGAATAACTGAGGCTTGGGGTGTGGTTTTGAATTCAGCTTAAGTAGCAATTGAGGTCAATGAAACCATAGGTCCAAAAGCCATCATACTCTGCTGAAGGAATATGAGCAGATAGCAGACATAATCCATTTTACTAGCTAAACTGCATGCGGATTGGTATGGAGCTAATAAGATCAGAGAGTCGAAGGTGTGGCTTAGAGAATTGTGTGGGAGAAATGGGTTTCAATTTGGCGACAGTACTGGGGAAAGATGGAACAGTTCCTTATGGAAGGGCTGCACATGAAACAGGTTGGACCAGTGCACTAATGAATCGAATAACTAAGGCTTTAGAAACATAGAACATAGAAACATAGAAAACCTACAACATAATTCCAGCCCTTCAACCCACAAACATGTCCCTACCTTAGAAATTACTAGGCTTACCCATAGCCCTCTATTTTTCTCAGCTCCATGTACCTGTCCAAGAGTGTCTCAAAAGACCCTATCGTATCTGCCTCCACCACCATTTCCGGCAGCCCATTCAACCACTCTCTGAGTAAAAAACTTACCCCTGACATCTCCTCTATATCTACTCCCCAGGACCTTAAACCTATATCCTCTTGAGGCCACCATTTCAGCCCTGGGAAAAAGCCTCTGATTATCCAGATGATCAATTATTTAGATCAATTTATTTAGATAAATACTTAGGGGATGGAGAAGAAGAATTGTTAAACTAGAATTGTTGGGGGGTAGGATCCGTACTGGAGAGACTGGGGAAGAGGTGTTTGGCTCTTAAATAGATAAAGCTAGGAGTAAGTACCATAGGCAGGTGATAGAGAAGGGACGTGTTCAGACAGGCTTGAGATGTGTCTATTTTAACACAAGGAGTGTTGTGAACAAGGCGGATGAGCTTAGAGCTTGGATCGATACTTGGAGCTATGATGTGGTGGTCATTACGGAGACGGATGGCTCCGGGGCTGGAATGGTTGATTCAAGTGCCAGGTTTTAGATGTTTCAGGAAGGACGGGGAGGGAGGCAAGAGAGGTGGGGGAGTGGCACTGTTGATCAGAGATAGTGTCACTGCTGCGGAAAAGGTGGACGTCGTGGAGGGATTGTCTACTGAGTCTCTGTGGGTGGAGGTTAGGAACAGGAAGGGGTCGATAACTTTACTGGGTGTTTTTTATAGGCTGCCCAATAGTGACAGGGTTATTGAGGAGCAGATAGGGAAGCAGATCCTAGAAAGGTGTGAGAATAACAGAGTTGTTGTGATGGGAGATTTTAATTTCCCAAATATCGATTGGCATCTCCAGACAGTGAGGGGTTTAGATGGGGTGGAGTTTGTTAGATGTGTTCAGGAAGGATTCTTGACACAATATGTAGATAGACCTACAAGAGGAGAGGCTGTGCTTGATTTGATATTGGGAAATGAACCTGGTCAGGCAGGTGAACATTTTGGTGATAGTGATCATAATTCTACCTCCTTTACGTTAGCACTGGAGAGAGATAGGAACAGACAGACTAGAAAGGTGTTTACTTGGAGTAAAGGGAATTATGAGGCTCTCATGCAGGAAATTGGAAGATTAAATTGGGAAAAGTATGGAAGATATGTGGCAAATATTCAGGGGTAATTTGTGTGGAGTTCTGCATAGATATGTTCCAATGAGACAGGGGAGTCATGATAGGATACAGGAACCGTGGTGTACAAAGGTTATAATAAATCTAGTCAAAAGGAAAAGAAAAGTAATGTTAGAGATCTGGAGGAGTGCAAGGCTGAAAGGAAGGAACTTAAGAAAGAGATTAGGAGAGCCAGAAGGGGACATGAGAAGGCCTTGGCGGGCAGGATTAAGGAAAACCCCAAGGTGTTCTACAAGTATGTGAAGAGTAAGAGGATGAGATGCGAAAGGATAGGGCCTATCAAGTGCAGCAGTGGGAAAGTGTGTATGGATCCGGAAGAAATAGCGGAGGTACTTAATGAATACTTTACATCAGTATTCACTACGGAAAAAGATCTGGGGGATTGCAGTGGGGACTTTCAGTGGGCTGAAAAGCTTGAGCATGTAGATATTAGAAAAGAGGAGGTGCTGAAACTTTTGGAAAGCATCAAGTTAGATAAGTCGCCGGGACCGGATGAGATGTACCCCAGGTTGCTGTGGGATGCGAGGGAGGAGATTGCGGAGCCTCTGACGATGATCTTTGCGTAGTCGATGGAGACGGGAGAGGTTCCGGAAGATTGGAGGGTTGCGGATGTTGTTTCCTTATTCAAGAAGGGAAGTAGGGATAGCCCAGGAAATTATAGACCAGTGAGTCTTACCTCAGTGGTTGGTAAGCTAATGGAGAAGATCATGACAGGCAGGATTTATGAACATTTGGAGAGGTATAATATGATTAGGAATAGTCAGCATGGCTTTGTCAAGGGCCGGTCCTGCCTTACGAGCCTGATTGAATTTTTTGAGGATGTGACTAAGCACATCGATGAAGGGAGAGCAGTAGATGTAGTGTATATGGATTTCAGCAAGGCATTTGATAAGGTACCCCATGCAAGGCTTATGGAGAAGGTGAGGAGACATGGGATCCAAGGGGGCATCGCAGTGTGGATCCAGAACTGGCTGCCCCACAGAAGGCAAAGAGTGGTTGTTGAAGGGTCATATTCTGAGTGGAGGTCGGTGATCAGTGGTGTACCTCAGGGATCTGTACTGGGACCCTTACTCTTTCTGATTTTTATAAACGACCTGGATGAGGAAGTGGAGAGGGTGGGTTAGTAAGTCTGCGGATGACACGAAGGTTGAGGGTGTTGTGGATAGTTTGGAGGGCTGTCAGAGGTTACAGAGGGACATAGATAGGATGCAGAGTTGGGTTGAGAAGTAGCAGATGCAGTTCAACCCAGATAAGTGTGAAGTGGTTCATTTTGGTAGGTCAAATATGTTGGCGGAATATAGTATTAATGGTAGGACTCTTGGCAGTGTGGAGGATCAGGGGGATCTTTGGGTCCGAGTCCATAGGACACTCAAAGTGGCTGCGCAGGTTGACTGTGGTTAAGAAGGCATATGGTGTATTGTCCTTCATCAATCGTGGAATTGAATTTAGGAGCTGTGAGGTATTGTTGCAGCTATATAGGTCCCTGGTCAGACCCCACTTGGAGTATTGTGCTCAGTTCTGGTTGCCTTACTACAGGAAAGCTGTGGAAGGCATGGAGAGGGTGCAGAGGAAATTTACAAGGATGCTGCCTGGAATGCGGATCATGCCTTATGAAAGCAGGTTGAGGGAACTCGGCCTTTTCTCCTTGGAGGATGAGGGGGGACCTGATAGAGGTGTATAAGATGATGAGAGGTATTGATAGGGTAGATAGTCACAGAGGCTTTTACCCAGGGCTGAAATGGTGGCCACAAGAGGACATAGGTTTAAGGTGCTGGGGAGTAGGTATAGAGGAGATGTCAGGGGTAAGTTTTTTACTCAGAGAGTGGTGGGTGTGTGGAATGGGCTGCCAGAAATGGTGGTGGAGACGGATACGATAGGGTCTTTCAAGAGACTATTAGATAGGTACATGGAGCTGAGTGAAATAGAGGGTTATGGGTAAGCCTAGTAATTTCCAGGGTAGGGACATGTTCGGCACAGCTTTGTGGGCCGAAGGGCCTGAATTGTGCTGTAGTTTTTCTATGTTTCTATGTTTCTAAGGGTCTGGTGAGGGGAAATTTAGGGAGTTAAAATGAAAGGACAAGGGGTACACTTTCTCTGTAGCTGTGATTCTTTATGTTGCATTCTATATTGTTTTACCCTGTACTGCCTCAATGCACTGTGTGATGAATTGACCTGTATGAACGATACGCAAGACAAGTTTTTCACTGTACCTCGGTACAAGTGACAATAATAATAAACCGATAGTGGAGGGTATTGAAATGGTTATGGAAAATCTGTGTTTTTAAGAGGTCAGAGCATGCAAGTAAGTGAGGCAGAGAAAAATATTATCAGGACAAGATGTACAAGGCAGCATGTGCAGGGGATGTGATCAATACTAGTGTAACTGGGATAGTGACATAGCAAAGGTACAGAAGCAGCATGATTCGTGAAATGTATTCAAGACAACTTTTTTAAACAGTATGTAGCAAGCCCAACAAGATAGGAGTAACATTAGTCTTAGGTTTTCGGGAATAAACCGAGGGGTGGCAGAGGTCCAGGGGCATGGGTTTGATCCTGACAGTGGATGCTGTATGTGTAGAGTTTGCACATTCTCTTTGTTTCTGTGTGGGTTTCCCCTGGATATGGATTCATAGAGTTACACACCACAGAAAGAGGCACTTTAGTCTAAACTAATCCCATTTGCCCACATTTGGCCCATATCCCTCTAAACCCTTCCTATCCATGGACCTATCTGAATGTCTTTTAAACATTATAACTGTACCCACCTCTACCACTTCCTCTGGCAGCTCGTTCCATATACCCACCTGCCTCTAAGGTCCCCTTTAAATCTTACCCCTCTCATCTTAAACCTCTGCCCTCTGTATGTACTCCCCTACCCTGGGAAAAAAGACTGTGATCATTCATCTTATCTCTGCCCCTTGTGATTTTATAAACCTCCATAACCTCACCATTCAGTCTCCTTCATTCCAGGGAAAACATTCCCAGCCTGTCCAGTATCCCCTCGTACCTTAAGCTAGCCCCGGCAACATTCCAGTGAAACTTTTCTGCACCCCTGGTGATTCAGCACCCTCCCACTTCCCAAATACATGCTGGTTGATGGTTAATTGGCTGCTGTAAATTACCCCCAGTGTAAAAGAGTGGCAGGAGAATTGCAGCGGGAAGGGAGAGTTGATGGGAGAGAAACTTAGAGCACGGAATATGATGTTGTGGTCATTACAGGGACTTGTTGAGAGAGGGTCAGGACTACATGCTTAATGTTCCAGGGTTTTAGAGGGAAGGAGGGATGTGGGGGGAGGGGGGCAGTTGCACTCTTAGTTAGGGACAATATCACAGCTGCACTCAGAGGGGACATAATGGAGGGCTCGTCAACTAAATCTATATGGGTAGACTCAAAAATGAGAAAGGTGCAATCACTCTGATGGGATTATACTACAGAGCCCCCAGTAGACACTGAGACACTGAGGAACAGATATGCAGGCAGATTAGGGAAAGGTGTAAAAACAAAAGGGTTGTTGTAGTGGGTGACTTCAACTTCCCTGAGTTAGACTGGGATCTTCTTAGTGCAAGTGGTAGACAGGACAGAATTTTTTAGGTGCATCCAAGAGGGTTTCTTAAATCAGCATGTGGATAGTCCAACTAGAGGAGAGGCCATACTGAACCTGGTGTTGGGTAATGAGCTTGGCCAGGTGACCGACCTTTCAGTGGGAGAACAGTTAGGGAACAGTGACCACAACTTCTTAAGCTTTAAGTTAGCTATGAATAAGGATAAGTATGGACCTTGCGGGAGAGTTAATTGGGAACAGCTGATTTTTTGGCAAGTCCACATCTGACATATGGAGATTGTTTAAAGACCAACTGCCCAGAGTACAGTACAGGTATGTTCCAGTAAGGAGGAAGGTCAGGGAATCTTGGATGACGAGGGAGGTTGTGAATTCAGTTGAAAGGGGAAAGGAAGTGTTGGTAAAGTTTAGGAATCTAAAGTCTAACAGAGCCCTTGAGGGTGATGAAGCTGGAAAAGAACTCAAGAATGGAATTAAGAGAGCCAGAAGGGGCCATGAAAAGTCCTTGGCAAGTAGGATTAAAGAGAATCCCAAGGCATTCCACACCTACAGTAAGAGCAAGACGATAACTAGGCAGGGGTCAGACAACTGAGAGATAAAAGATGCAACATGTGCTTGGAGACAGAGGATGTAGGTGAGGTCCGAAATGAGTACATTGCGTTGGTATTTACCAAGGAGAAGGTCAACAGGGAGAGTGAGATCAAGGTGGAGCATGCTAATATGTGTTAGGGCATTATGAGATTAAGGAAGAGGTAGAGTTGGGTCTCTTGAAGAACATTTAAGGTGGGTAGGTCCCCAGAGCATGATGCGATATTCCTGGGTTATTGAGAAAGGCAAGAGATGAGATTACTGGGGCCTTGACCAAGATCTTCGTGTCCTTTCTAGTTCAGGTGATGTCCTGGAGGACTGGCGAGTCAATAATGTTGTTCCATTATTTAACAAGGGAAATAGGGATAATCTTGGTAACTATAGACTGGAGAGTCTCACGTCAGTGGTAAGGAAGCTACTGGATATGATTCTTAGGGATAGGTCTTGTGAGCATTTGGAGAGCCATGGATTAATTAGGCACAGTCAGCATGACTTTGTGTGGAGTTATGTTGCAGCTTTATAAAACTCTGGTTAGGCCGCATCTGGAGTATTGCATTCAATTCTGGTCACCCCATTATAGGAAGGATGTGGAGGCTTTGGAGAGGCTGTAGGAGAGGTTTACCAGGATGTCGCCTGGATTAGAGGGCATGTGCTATAAGGAGAGGTTGGACAAACTTGGGCTCTTTTCTCTGGAGTGGCTGAGGGGAGATCTGATAGAAGTTTATAAGATTATGAGAGGCATAGATAGAGTAGACAGCTGGTGTCTTTTCCTGATTTTATTTTACACAGAGAGTGGTGGGTGCCTGGAATGTGCTGCCAGGGGTGGTGGATAGGATGGAGGCATTTAACGGACTCTCAAATAGGCACATGAATATGCAAAGAATGGAGGGATATGGACACTGTGTGGGAAGGAGGATTAGTTTAGTAGGCTTTTAATTACTAGTTTAATTAGTTTGGCATAACATTGTGAGACATAACACTGGATGTCCTGTCATTTTTTTTAACTCTCTACCTAATTCCCTAAATTCTCTTTGCAGGACCTCAACTCTCCTTCTGCCTATGTTGTTGGTACCAATATAGACCACTACTTCTGTCTGCTCACCCCTCTCCACCCCACCTTTCAGAATATTCTGAGGCCACTCTGAGAGATCCTTGACCCTGGCACCAGGGAGACAACACACCATCCTGGAGTCTCGCTTGTCCCACTCACTGCCACAGACATGCCTGTGTGTGCCCCTGACGAAAGTGCCCCCTATCACTATCGTTTGTCCACACTTTGCTCTGTCCTACCTTTCCACAGATCAAGTCATAGAAACATAGAAAACCTACAGCACAATACAGGCCCTTCAGCCCATAAAGCTTTGCCGAACATGTCCCTACCTTAGAAATTACTAGGCTTACTCATAACCCTCTATTTTTCTCAGCTCCATGTACCTATCCAACAGTCTCTTAAAAGACCCTATCGTATCCGCCTCCACCACCGTTGCCGGCAGCCAGTTCCACGCACTCACCACTCTCTGAGTAAAAAACTTACCCCTGACATCTCCCCTGTACCTGCTCCCCAGCACCTTAAACTTGTGTCCTCCTGTGGCCACCATTTCAGCCCTGGGAAAAGCCTCTGACTATCCACACGATCAATGCCTCTCATCATCTTATGCACCTCTATCAGGTCCCCCCCTCACCCTCCGTCGCTCCAGGGAGAAAAGGCCGAGTTCCCTCAACCTGCTTTCATAAGGCATGCTCCACAATCCAGGCAGCATCATTGTAAATCTCCTCTGCACCCTCTCTATGTTCCACATCCTTCCTGTAGTGTATAATTAATAGATACCAACTGATAATGTTCTAAAATACTCTTGTACATAAAATTCATTCAGAAGATACTGCTATTTGACTTTGTTGGATCTAACACATATGCTCTCAGATTTTCCTTCAATAAATTCCATCTTCCATAGTTTTGACCACTCAATTGATCTGTCTATGAATCTTTGTAATTTCCATTACTTACTTTGCTTCCTTACTCAGTAGTATCTGTGAACATGGGTGAAAACCATCAAGTCATCAACTCAGTTTCTCTCTGCTCTGCTGTCTGACGTGTTGAATGTTTCTAGCACTTTGGCTTTCCTTTCAGATTTCCAGCAGCTGCAATATTTTGCTTTTGTATGCAACTCTTAGTTCCTCTCTCTGGTTATTAACATACAAGCTAAAAGTTGAGGCCCTTAATGATTTCCTCTTGATATGGTAAATGGTAAGAGGTGGCACGGTAGTGCAGCGGTTAGCGTAACACTATTACAGCGCCAGCGACCCGGGTTCAATTCCAGCCACTGTCTGTAAGGAGTTTGTACGTTCTCCCCGTGTCTGTGTGGGTTTCCTCCCGCATTGCAAAGAAGTATGAGTTAGTAGGTTAACATGGGTATAATTGGACTGTGCGGGGTCTTTGGGCCGGAGGGGCCTGTTACCATGCTGTATAGATAAAGTTTAATAATAAAGTTGTAAAAGTAAACACTGCCAATCACGGAACCTCTCTGTCTCTTGTTTCTCAACCAATGTTTCAAAGTTACCTCATATTTTGTGTGCTCACATCTGTGGAACCTGATGAAATCTTTTCTGCAGATTAAATGTCGACAATATCGACAAAAGTTTCAACATCTTTACTGTCAACTTCAATCCTGCTCGTATATTCACTTGGTCCATTTTCGACACTTCCTCAATTTCTATGGTATCCATTTCAAGGGAAGGGTTAACAATTACTTCTACAACAAGCCCACGGACTCCCACAGCCAACCTGACCACTCTTTGTCCCATTCTGCTTCCTGTAAGGACACCATTCCATTCTCCCAGTCCCCCTGTCTCTATCACATCTGCCCTGAAAATGTCACCTTCCATATCAGTGCTTCATTATTTCCCTGTCCCTCAAGCATGGTTCTCCTCTGCTACTGCTGACAAGGCTCTCAGCTGCATCTGTTCCAAGTCCCACACTTCTGCTCCTCATCCCCTCTCCTTCCACCCAGCACGAGGATAGAGTTCCCCTGGTCCTCACCCTCTGCCCCTGTAGGATCCACATTGTTAAAGACAGCTTTCTCACAGAGCAATTGTGAGAAAGGATATTGGCTTAGAAAATCAAAGTGTAGAATTAAGAAGCAGCAAGAGGCAGAGAACATTGGTGGGAGCTGGTATTGGTGTTGGTTTATTATTGTCACTCGTACCAAGGTGCAGTGAAAAGCTTGTCTTACAAGCCCATCGTACAGGTCAATTCATTACACAGTGCAGTTACATTGAGTTAGTACAGAGTGCATTGATGTAGTACAGGTAAAAACAATAACAGTACAGAGTAAAGTGTCACAGCTACAGAGAAAGTGCAGTGCAATAAGGTGCAAGGTCACAACAAGGTCGATCGTGAGATCATGGTCCATCTCATTGCTTATCACAGTGGGGTAGAAGTGTCTTTAGGCCTCCAAACAGTAGAGGTATTGTATAAGGGAGGGCATCAAAGAGGAAATCAGAGATGTATATGAAAAGGGTACTGCAGTAATAATGCGCAACTTTAATCTATGTACCGACTGTTTAAAACAAATTATCAATTATATTGTGGAGGATGAATTCCCAGAGTGTGTATCAGCTGGTTTTATAGACCAGTATATTGAGTGAGTAACTCTGAAATGCTTACCTAGTTTGGATAGTGTGCATTGAGAAATACCTTGTCAATAATTTTGCACTGGGGCACCCTTTACAGAGCATGATCAAATTCTTCATTAAGATCGAAAGTGAGGTAGTTCAATTGATAACAAGGGCCCAAATTTAAGCAAAAGGAACTATGAAGGCATGAAGAGTGAGTTGGCTCTGACAGATTGGAAAGACATGACAATGGGTAGAAAATAGCTAACATTTTGGGAGGGAATGCCAGAACATAGACATTCCTTCCTGGACAAAACAGGTAAGGAAAGTGACCCAGCAAAAGAAGTTCAGGATAGTATTAGATGCAAAGAGGATTGCCAGAAAATATTAGCAGACCCGAGGATGGAGCTAGTTCAGAATTCACCAAAAAAGGGACCAAGAGTTTAGGAAGAGAGAAAATGTAGAGTACAAGAATAGACTCGCAAGCAACATAAAAGTGGATTGTAAAAGCTTCCAGAAGTATGGAAAACAGCTGAGGTATTTGTTGTTCTGCCTTCTCGGAAGAGGATGCACCACATGTTATTAGGAAAAAAGAAATGCTGAGTAAATTAATAGGATTGAAACCTGACAAATCCCCTGGAGCATGATAATCTGCATTTGTGTGTACTAAAAGAGTTGGAAGTAGTGCACGGATCAATCTCAAATTTTCCTATTTTAGATAACTCATTCTTGTTTTCTGTTTGTATTAGAACTGGCCAGTTCTGCTAGTCATCCACCTGTGATTTTGGCTCCGTTTTTTTCTTTCCATTAGTAGAAGATACAGGAGCCTGAGGGCACGTACCACCAGGCTCAAGGACAGCTTCTACCCCACTGTGGTAAGACTATTGAATGGTTCCCTTATACAATAAGACGGTCTATGACCTCATGAACTACCTTGTTGTGACCTTGCACCTTATTGCACTGCACTTTCTCTGTAGCTGTGACACTTTACTCTGTACTGTTACTGTTTTTACCTGCACTCTGTACTAACTCAATGTAACTGCACTGTGTAATGAATTGACCTATATGATCGGTATGCAAGACTAGTTTTTCACTGTACCTTGGTACAAGTGACAATAATAAACCAATACCAATACAGCCTGCCCTGCTATTAGGAACACCATAAGACAGGCAGAAGCACAACCTGCCTCTAACTGTGGCATTAACTAATTTTGCTGGTGATACAACAGTGGTGGGCTTCATCAGCAGGAACCATGAAACAGCTTACAGAGAGGAGGTGGCGAGGCTGGACGACTGGTGCTCAGTCAACAATCTCTCCTTGAACGCGGACAAAACAAGGGAGATGATTGTGGATTTTAGAAAGGCCCAGGCTGACCACTCACCCCTGTGCATCAATGGCAATCATTGTACAGAGAGTCAGCTGTTATAAGTTCTTGGGAATACATATAGTAGACGACCTGTCCTGGTCAACCAACACCTCCTCCCTCGCCAAGAAGGCACAGCAGCATCTCCACTTTCTACGGCGGCTGAAGAGAGCAAACCTGCCTCCCCCACCCTCACCACATTCTACAGGGGCACCATTGAGAGTGTCCTGACCAGCTGCATCTCTGCCTGGTTCGGTAACTGTAACATCTCTGACCGTAAGTCTTTGCAGAGAATTGCGAGTACTGCTGGAAAGATCATTGAAGTACCTCTTCCCTTCATCCTGGACATCTACAACACATGATGCACATGTAAGGTCTGCAGAATCATAGATGACCCTTCTCATCCCTCCCACCACCTATTTGTCCAACTGCCGTCTGGCAAGGGGTACCAGAGCATCTGGGCCAGAACTACTAGACTGTACAACAGTTTTTTACCCCCAAGGCTGTCAGGCTCCTGAATACCCTGGAGACAGTTTCAGACAAATGCCGCGTCAAAAGTCCTGGTTTGCACAACAGCGTATAAGAACTTTGGCTGCTGCTGATCATGTTTATACATTTAGTGCAACACACTGAGTTCTGTATTTTCTTCGTCCAGCTCGGTTTTGCACTAACCCTGCGCTAAATTTGTATTCTGTATATACTGTTTTTTGCACTATTTAATACTTGCACAATTTTTCTGTCTGCGTTTATTGTATGTCCTCTGTTCTATGTATGTCCTCTGTTGTGTGAGGCTGGGGGAAACGACATTTAGTTCCTCCATGTGTTTTTACAGCACATGGTGAATGACAATAAAGTAACTTGAGCTTGAACTTGATTTAGTCTCTCCCTGTCAGAGATATTCCCTTTGTCCTATTCATCTCTCCCCACCTTCTCTGCAACTTAAACTAACTTACTTTCTCTCCTTCCCAGTTCTGACGAAGGGTCCTAGACTTGTAACGTTAACCATAGAACCATAGAAAAACTACAGCACAGAAAACAGGCCATTTGGTCCTTCTAGTCTGTGCTGAAACATTATTCTGCTAGTCCCATTTACCTGCCCCCAGCCCATACCCCTCCAGAACTCTCTCGTCCATGTATCTATCCAATTTACTCTTAAAAGTTAAGAGCGAGCCCGCATTTACCACATCAGATGGCAGCCCATTCCACACTCCCACCACTCTTTGAGTGGAGTTCCCACTGATGTTCCCCCTAAACCTTTCCCCTTTCACCCTAAAGCCATGTCCTCTCGTACTCTTTCCACAAATGCTGCCTGATCTGCTGAGTGTTTCCAGCATTTTCTGTTTTATTTCATGTTTCCAGCATCTGCAGTTTCTTGATTTTCATGGATTGGGAAATACTGACTAAAAAAGGAACATTGATGAATCTATTCAGCAAACACACAAGTGCAGTGACAAGTTAAGGAGGTAAACGTAACGTTTATCTTCTTTGCCAAAGGTTTTAAGTACAGGAGAAAGGATGCCTTGCAACAATTATACAGGGCCATTTTCGTTTTCCAACCCAGAGATATAACTGTTGAAAGTAGAGAGGTTTGGAACATTATAGTGCACTTATAGCTTGCTCACCTTTTTTCTTTTATTCCCCTGGACTTGAAAGATCCAGTCTTGGGTAATTGTCAGGATCCCAAAGTTTTTTCCAAAGCATTCATTTTACATGTTAAATTCTGTACGTTGTTAAGGAATACATATTTTTCACTTATGATCTATCATTTCCTTAACATATTCTACCATCTTGCCTGCATTTGGCCTTACTGAGCTCTGATGAAAGTTCATCAGCCTGAAACTCTGCTTCCTTCTCCACACAAAGCTCTGAGCTGTTGAGATTTTCCAGATTTTGTTCTGTTTTCCTTCCTGCCTCTACAGTGTTTTGTCTGTTTCTCTTGACTGTGCCCATGTCCCCTGAACCATTTTCTCTCTCTTAATAGATTTATAAAGTCTTCTGTCATTAGTTTTGACATTCTTCACACTAATTTTTTAATTGCTTCTTACACCTCATTTCTTTTCTCCCTTCCATTGCTTCTGCCTGCCTTCTCACCAATTTTTCTTGCATTTGTATGAGCCACTTCTTTAAGATTTGGGTTATGATAAGGGTGGTGATGTTTCTACCTTCTGATAGCTCACCCAAATAACTTGTTCAGAGGTGAAGCAGGGTGTCTCGGATGATTTCTGAACCTTGATTAGCAAAGAGTGAAACCTTTTGGTCTCCATGCTCAATAGGAACTGTAGAACAGTACACTTCAGGGTCACAGCTCACTGTGTATGAAGAAAAATCCAAAACATCTGTTTTTAAATAGAAGTATCAACTGCAAGCTGACAGGTTCACACTGCGGTTCTTACACCTCATTTCTTTTCTCCCTTCCATTGTTTCTGCCTGCCATATCACCAATTTTTCTTGCATTTGTATGAGCCACTTCTTTTAGATTTGGGTTGTGAATGTTTTGGTGTTTCCTGTCTTCTGATAGCTCACCCAAATAGCTTGTTCAGAGATGAAGCAGGGTGTCTCGGATGACTTCTGAACCTTGATTAGCAAAGAGTGAAACCTTTTGGTCTTCATGCTCAATAGGAACTGTAGAACAGTACACTTCAGGGTCACAGCTCACTGTGAACCAAGAAAAACCCAAAACATCTCAGTTTTTAATCAGAAATATCAACTGCAAGCTGACAGATTCACACCACTTATAAAGTCATAGAGTCATACAGAATGGAAGCAGGCCCTTCAGCCCAACTTGTCCATGTCGAGTGATGACCAGCAAGCTGGTCCAATCTGCCCGCATTTGGTGCATAGCCCTCTATTTGTATTGGTTTACTATTGTCACATGTACCGAGGTACAGTGAAAAACTTGTCTTGCATACTGATCGTACAGATCAATTCATTGCACAGTACATTGAGGTGGTACAGGGTAAGACAATAACAGAATACAGAGTAAAGTGTCCCAGATACAGAGAAGTGCATTGCAGGCAGACAATAAGGTGCAATGTCAGAACAAGGTACCTCTCCTATCCATGGATTTATCTAGAAGGCTTTTAAACGTTGCTAATGTGCCCGCCTCGACCACTATTTCTGGCAGCTCGTTCCATATATGCACCACCCTTTGTGTGAAGAAGCTGCCCCTGATGCCCCTTTTAAATCTCTCACTTCTGATCTGAAACCTCTGTCCCCTTGTTTTCAGCACCCCCCTCCCTGGGAAAAATACCATGTGCCTTCACCCTTATGATCTTATACACCTCTATCAGGTCACCACTCAATCTCTTACGTTCCAGGGAATAAAGTCCTAGTCTCAGCGACCTCTCCTTGTGACTCAGGCCCCCAAGTCCAGGCAACATCCTGGTAAATCTTTTTTGTACTCTTTCTAGTTTAATAACATCTTTCCTGTAACAGGGTGACCAAAACTGTGCACAATACAGTTGTACACGATACCACTGCCCATGGTTGGTAAACTAAACTCAAAAGCAAATGAAACCAAACTCAGAATGGGTGACCCCATTCTGGGAATTTACTTACCCACTGCACAGAAGGTCAGAGTCAAGGTTGTGATTATCAGTGCAAACATTTCTTCAAGCTTGTTTTTAAAAATTAAATTTCTGCTCATTCAGACCTGATGTTTCTGTTGCTATTTCAGAGTGACTGAGTCCCCTTCAACTTCCCCACATGCATGCTTCAGCACAGATACTTGCAGCGTAAAGAGGAAGTAATGGGGAAAGTGACAACACCGTGAAAACAACTGCAGACAAATAACCAGACTTTTTCCACTGCATTCACGTGTCTGTCACTGAGACACACTGAGAGCCACTTAAACTCACCCCTTATGTTCATACGCCAGTGGGGTACCCTGCCGACTACGCCAATTGTAGGAGCTTCAATGCACTCTGTGCTAACTCAATATAACTCCGCTGTGTAATGAATTGACCTGTACAATCGGTTTGCAAGACAAGTTTTTCACTGTACCTCGGTACAAGTGACAATAATAAACCAATACCAATACCAAAATGGAAAGACCACGCAGAGTTGGTGTTCGATTTATTAAAAACTGGTGAGCACCAGAAGACGGGTCAAAGCTGATCTACCTGAGCACGAATTAGGTACAGTTTTTACATTCTCAGCTCACAAGATTACACAGAAGCTTGATTAATAGTAAAACTAGGTTCGGATAACAGAATGGTGACTGCAGAAAGACTTAATTAAGTAACAAACAAAGCCTTGATTACAGAATAAAATGATTAACAGTGAATCCAATTCTCTATTACAGTGGGTGCATGTGATAACATAATGAATGAAGCTCCTGAAACTTGGGTGTTGTCACCGCTGTAGTCCATGTCCCTTCTCCCAGGCTTTGTCTGTGGTTCTGTCACCACAGCAGCACTATTCACCCCCCTGCTTACTAGTTATTAGCCCTCACTATTCTTTCCCCTACAACACACCATTTCCAGATTCAAATGTGGGAACCAAGCCAAATGCATTTATTGATTTACTCCTTCCCTTCCTGACAGTAGTGCGCTTCATGGTAAGGATGCAAAGGCTGGCTCAACACCAGGAAAAATGTACCTTTTGCTGTGACTCTGTTATACCACATAGTATGACACAAACTGTCAAGTTTTAATTTCCCAAAATTTCCTAGATTCAGGGAAGATTCCGCTATAGCGAGGAAGGCTATCAAAGCTTGCAAAGTGATCTGGACCAGCTGGGAAAATGGGCTGAGAAATGGCAGATGGAATTTAATGCAGACAAGTGTGAGGTGTTGTACTTTGGGAGGACAAATGGTAGGGCACTGAGGTGTGCAGTAGAACAGAGGGACCCGGGAATACAGATCCATAGTTCCTTGAAAGTGGCGTCACAGGTAGATAGGGTCGTGTAGAGAGCTTTTGGCACATTGGCCTTCATAAATCAGGGCATTGAGTACAGGAGTTGGAATGTTATGTTAAAGTTGTACAAGACATTGGTGAGGCCGAATTTAGAGTATTGTGTGCAGTTCTTGTCACCTACCTACAGGAAAGATATCAATAAGCTTGAAAGAGTGCAGAGAAAATTTACACAGATGTTGCCGGGGCTTGAGGACCTGAGTTATAGGGAAAGGTTGAATAGGTTGTGATTTTATTCCCTGGAGTGCAGGAGAATGAGGGGAGATCTTATAGAGGTATACAAAATTATGAGGGGTATAGATAGGGTGAATGCATGCAGGCTTTTTCCCCTCAGGTTGGGTGAGACTAGAACTAGAGGTCATAGGTTTAGGGTGAAAGGCGAAATATTTAAGGGGAATCTGAGGGGGATCTACTTCACTCAGAGGGTGGTGCGAGTGTGGAACGAGCTGCCAGCGGAAGTGGTGCATGTGGGTTCAATTGTAACATTTAAGAGAAGTTTGGATTGGTGCATGGATGGGAAGGATTTGGAGGGATATGGTCCGGGTGCAGGTATATAGGACTAGGCAGAACACCGGGCTGGCGAGGACTGGATGGGCCGAAGGGCCTGTTTCTGTGCTGTATGACCATGACTCTATATTAGAAAATAACAAATATGACTGCGTAGGATTCCTCTGGATGCTCCGACTTCCTCCCACATTCCAAAGGAGTGTAGGTAGACAGGTTAGTTAGCCACTGTAAATTACCCCTGGTGTGTTGTTGAGTGGTAGGCTGCGGAGGAGTTGTTGGGACTGTGGGGAGTATGAAATAGGATTGGTGGTAGGATAGTGTAAATGAGTGGTTAGATCAGACTCAAGTGGGCTGAATGGCCTGTTTCGTGCTGTATCGCTCTACAATTCTGACTCAGAAAGGGAGGGAGACAGAAAACAGGAAGCTGCAGGACAGACAGGGAGAGTATTAGAAGCTACCTTTAATGACATCATAGCAGGAAAAGTCAATATTGTTTTGTGGAAGGAAAATCATGTTTAACTCATTGATTGGTACATTGATTTATTATTGTTATCTACTGATTGGTGTGTTTTGAAGATGTAACATGTAAGATTGAAAGAGTGCAGAGGAGATTTACTAGAATGTTGCCGGGTCTTCAGGAGCTGAGTTACAGGGAAAGACTGAACAGGTTGGAGCGCAGAAGAATGAGGGGAGGTTTGATAGAGGTTTACAAAATGATGAGGTGTATAGACAGAGTAAATGCGAGTAGGCTCTTTCCACCTAGATTAGAAGAGATAAGTATGAGAGGACATGGCTTTAGGGTGAAAGGGGAAAGGTTTAGGGGGAGCATTAGGGGGAACTTCTTCACTCAGAGGCTGGTGGGAGTGTGGAACGGGCTGCCATCTGATGTGGTAAATGCGGGCTCACTCTTGAGTTTTAAGAATAAATTGGATAGATACAGGGACGGGAGAGGTCTGGAGGGTTATGGACTGGGTGCAGGTCAATGGGACTAGTGGAATAAAGTTTCGGCACAGACTAGAAGGGTCGAATGGCCTGATTTCTGTGCTGTAGTGTTCTATGGTTCTATGTGTTATGAATAAAGGGAACGACTGGGTGCTCTGTACTTGGTAGTTAGTTTATTATTGTCGTGTACCGAGAAACAGTGAAAAGTTTTCTTTTACATGCCATCCATACATGTACATCAAGGTAGTACAAAGGAATAATGATAACAGAATGCAGAATATAGCATTACAGACACAGAGAAAGTGCAGTGCAGGTAGACAAATGAAGTGCTGGGGCTGTGCTGAGGTGGGTTAAGAGATCAAGAGTTCATCATTATCATACAAGAAGTCTGTTCAAGAGTCTTACAACACGAGGGCACAAGCTGTCCCTGAGCCTGGTGGTACGTGATCTTAAGCTCTTGTATCTTCTGCCCAATGGGAGGGGGGAGAAGAGAGAGATGACCATTGTGGGAGGGGTCCCTGATTATGTTGTCTGCTTTCCTGAGGCAGTGGGAAGTGTAGGCAGAGTCATAGAGTACACAGCACGGAAACAGGCCCTTTGGCCCAACTGGTCCATGCCGACCAAGATGCTCCATCCAAGCTGGTCCCATTTGCCAGCATTTGGCCCATAACCTCCTAAACCTTTCCAATCCATGTACCTGTCTTCTAAAAGTTCTTATTGTACCTGCCTCAGCACCTCTGGCAGCTCATTCCACATACATACCACACTTTGTCCCTATTAAATCTCTCCCCTCTCACCTTAAACCTGTGCCCTCTAGTTCTTGATTCCCCAACTATGGGAAATGGACTGTGTGCATTCACCCTATCTATGCCCCTCATAATTTTATACACCTCTATGAGATCACCCCTTATACTCCTACACTCCAAAGAATAAAGACCCAGCCTGTCCAACCTCTCCCTATAACTCAGTCCCTCGAGTCCTGGCAACATCCTCGTAAATCTTTTCTGCACCCTTTCCAGTTTAATAACATCTTTCCTAAAGCAGAGCGACCAAAACTGAGCATAATGCTCCAAGTGTGGCCTCACTAGCGTCCTGTACAACTGCACCATGACCTCCCAACTTTTATAGATGCACCATAGAAAGCATCTTATCCAGATGCATCACGGCTTGGTACAGCAACTGCTCTGCCTGAGACCACAAGAAACTGCAGAGAGTTGTGGACACAGCCCAGCACATCACAGAAACCAGCCTCCCTTCCATGGACTCTGTCTACACTTTTCACTACCTTGGTAAAGCAGCCAGCATAATCAAAGATCCCACCCACCTTGGACACACTTCTCCCCCCTCCCATTGGGCAGAAGATACAAAAGCCTGAAAGCACGTACCACCAGGCTCAAGGACAGCTTCTATCCCACTGTTTTGAACAGTACCCTAGTCCGATAAGGCGGAATCTTGACCTCACAATCTATCTTTTTATAACCTTGCACCTTATTGTCTGCCTGCACTACACTTTCTCTGTAACTGGAACACTTTGTTCTGCATTCTGTTTTACCTTGTACTACCTCAATGCACTGATGTGTTGAAATGATCTGTATGGATCACATGCAGAACAGTGTTTCACTGTATGTAGGTACATGTGACAATAAACTAATTTACCAATTTAACTTTTATAATGCCCTGCCATATGAAGGCCAGCATGCCAAAAGCCTTCTTCACCACTCTGTCAACCGTGACTACATCTTCAGTGAACCATGTGCTTGTACTCCTAGGTCACTCTGTTCTACACACTCCCCAGGGTTCTGCTGTTCACTGTGAAAGTCCTACCTGGACCTGACCTGACTTTCCAAAATGTAATATCTTGCACTTACCTGAATTAAACTCCATTTGCCATTCTTCAGCCCACTTACCCAGCTGACCAAGATCCCCCTGTAATTTTTGGTAACTTCCTTCATTGTCCACTGTACCACCTACTTTAGTGTCAATCAATGGAGGAGAGGCTCGTCTCTGTGATAATCTGGGCTGTGTTCACAGCTCTGCAATTTCTTGTGCCCTTGGGCAGAGCAGCTGCTTAGATTTCCAGAAGTCATTTGATAATTTGCTATGTTAAAAGTTATTGTGGAAAATATGGTGCAGAAAATAACATTTTTATCTGGCGACAGGAAAGAGAAAATGGTCATGAATGGATCTTTATTTTTCTGGCAAGATGGAGTAGGTGGTGTGGGACAGGGATTGGTGACAGAGGTCAACTTTTTACTATTTGTGTTAATGAGGTGGTTAGATGGACCCGTGGGGTGGACGGACCTGTGGGATGGACGGACCCGTGGGGTGGACGGACCCGTGGGTCTTCCCTGTTCAATGGATTTGGAATGTGTTCACCTGGGCTGAAAGGTTGCAGCCCTCCTCCTGCAGCCCTCCTTTACTTCCAATAGTCAGGCCAGAGACTGAGCTCTGCTCTTGCCACGGTGATTCTGCTACAAGGGGTGAGATCTTGCCCCTGCCAACCAGGGCAGAAAACATGGAATTTCACAAAGTGAGGGTTCCCACTGATAGGAATTCTGGTATTTCATTCTGCCCGCACTAAGCAGAGTACTGGACCAGTGTGTTAGCTCAGCTGAGGCCAGGAGACCACCTTCCCTGAAGACACCTGAAGGAAGGAGGTGAACTGACCTTTTTCTGCTACTGCTGCTCTGACTCAGTGAGTTAACCTCTTACCTCTGAGTCAGAACATTTGGATTCAAGTCCCACATCAGATCTGACCCACAATCCAGGCAGATGTTTGAGAGCAATCGCCAAAGATTGCTACATTTTGAATGAAAAGTTAACACCTTGCTTACTCAGCAGGACGTTTTGTAGTCGTAATATTAGACGTGGCATAAATTTTGACAGATGCATGATACAGTGATCATGGGAGGCTTTAACCCACGTACAGACTGGATGAATCAAATGTACTGTAGCGAGTGGAAGATGAACTTATGGACAGTGTATGAGATGCTTCTCTAGATCCAATGAGAAAGCAGGCTTTTTGGATCTTGCTTTGTGCAATGAGAAAGTTCTCAAGGGAGTATTGGAGAACATTGACCATAATCAATGATCTAGATGATAATGTGGTAAATTGGATCAGTAAGTTTGCTGATGACACTAAGATTGGAGGTGTTGTGGACAGCGAGGAAGGCTTTCAAAGCTTGCAGAGGGATCTGGACCAAATGGAAAAATGGTCCAGAAAATGGCAGATGGAATTTAATGCAGACAAGTGTGAGGTGTTGCATTTTGGAAGGACAAATCAAAGTAGGACATGCACAGTAAACAGTAGGGCACTGAGGAGTACAGAGGAACAAAGGGATCTGGGAGTTCAGGTACATAATTCCCTGAAAATGGCGTCCCAGGGAGACAGATTCAAGATTCAAGATTTGCTTTATTGTCATTTCTCTGAGTATTTACATACACAAAAAAAATGATATTCTCTTTCTCACCAGCTCATCAGTGCAACAAAAAGAACAGTGATAAATATCTAAAATAGTCTATAAAAACATATCTAAATCAAAACTAAAAACATATCAACACCACATGTTCATAACTGTTAGAGTGCGTTTGTGTATGAATAAGTGCTTCTTCAGCTCGAGATGAAGTTCGACGTATCAGGTCACTAACTAGCAAACAGTTTCTGTATTGATGTGGGCATGTCCGTGTATGTGGAGGGAGAGCTTGTCGGTGTAAGTCCATTTATGATCCTGACTGCTTGTGGGAAAAAGCTGTTCAGCATCCTACTAGATCTAGAGCAGATGCTCCTATACCTCTTCCCCAACGGCAGGAGGGAAAACAGGTCGTGAGAAGGGTGATGAAAGTCTGTAATGATGGCCGTAGCTCTGCGAACGCAGCGTTGCTGATAGATCTCCGTCAAGAAGGGGAGAGGGGCACCAATGATCCTGCCAGCTGTCTTCATCATCCTATTGAGCTGCTGTTGTTCGTAGGCCTTGCAGCTACCAGACCAGGAGGTGAGGCAGTAGGTCAGGATGCTTTCAACGGGGCCCCTATAAAAAGTGATGAGGTGTGGAATAGGGAGGCCTGCCTTTCTGAGTCACCGGAGGGGGTAAAGCCGCTGCTGGGCTTTTTTAACGATGGCTGCAGTGTTAATAGTGGAGGTCAGATCATCTGCTAGGTGAACCCCCAGGAACTTAATGTTGCTGACCCTCTCCACAGCAGCACCATCAATAGTCAGCGGTGTATGATCATGTTTGCCAGCCCTCCTAAAATCAATCACCATCTCCTTTGTTTTGTCCACATTGAGGGTGAGATTGTGGAATCTGCACCGTGCTGTCAGCTGCTCCACCTCCGTCCTATATGCAGACTCATCATTGTCACTGACGAGACCCACCACTGTTGTGCCATCAGCGAACTTAATGATGTAGTTGGTGCTGAATCTAGCAATGCAGTCGTGTGTGAGCAGGCTAAACAATAAAGGGCTCAGGACACAGCCTTGAGGTGAGCTTGTGCTAACTGAAATGGTTCCTGATGTACGACTGCCAACTCTAACTATCTGCTGCCGCTGCGTCAGGACCCAATTGCAAATGCCAGTATCCACCTCTAACAGCCTCAGCTTCCTATTGACCCTCAGACAGGGTTGTAGAGAAGGCTTTTGGCATCCTGGCATTCATAAATCAAAGTATTGAGTATAGGAGTTGGGATGTTATGGTGAGGTTGTATAAGACATTGGTGAGGCCAAATTTGGAGTATTATGTGCACTTCTGGTCACCTAACTATAGGAAGGATATCAGTAAGATTGAAAGAGTGCAGAGGAGATTTACTAGAATGTTGCAGGGTCTTCAGGAGTTGAGTTACAGGGAAAGATTGAACAGGTTAGGACTTTATTCCTTGGAGCGGAGAAGAATGAGGGGAGATGTGATAGAGATTTACAAAATTATGAGGGGTATAGACAGAGTTAATGCGAGTAGGCTCTTTCCAGCTAGATTAGGAGAGATAAGTACGAGAGGACATGGCTTTAGGGTGAAAGGGGAAAGGTTTAGGGGGAATATTGGAGGGAACTTCTTCACTCAGAGAGTGGTGGGTGTGTGGAACGGGCTGCCATCTGATGTAGTAAATGCAGACTCACTCTTAAGAATAAATTGGATAGATACATGGACGGGAGAGGTCTGGAGGGTTATGGACTGGGTGCAGTTCAATGGGACTAGCGGAATAAAGTTTAGGCACAGACTAGAAGGGCCGAATGGCATGTTTTCTGTGCTGTAGTGTCCTATGGTTCTAATATTTTAGAACTTGACATTGTTTGAAAGTGATGTAGTTCAGTGCAGAGCAAGGGTGTCACATGGATTGAAAGGTTAGAAGGTGGACAGACAGTAAGTTAGTATTAAAATGAAGAATGCATAAATTGCAAAAAAATTGTTCAAAGAACAAAAACTCAACAGGACAAATGACTCATCCGTGACTGTGTTAAATCCAAGGAAGAGGATTTTCAAGCTGCTACAAGTAGCGGCAGGCCTGTCGAAGTCAGCAGGGAAGGCAAAGAAAGGCAAGTTAGAATATGTGAGCAGACCGATATGGAACATAAAGCTACTGCACAAAAAGGAAAGAAGTGACGAGGACAAACGTGGGCCCCTTACAGAGAGCCATTGAGTCATGGAGTGCTCTAGCAAGGAAATAGGCCATTCAGCCCAGCACACTCACCAATGGGTACCCATCTATATCAACCCCATCTTTTGGTACTTGGCTAGAAGTCTTTTATGCCAAGGCAATTCAAGTTCTCATCTGAAACCTGGGACTCAACATCTCCCTCTGTAACTGGATCTCTTTACTTATTGACCAACAGACCGCAATCAGTGAGGATAGGCAGCAACACCTCCGACACGATTGTTCTCGACAGTGGTGCCCCACAAGGCTGCGTCCTCAGCCGTCTACTCTACTCCCTGTACTCTCACGACTGTGTGGCCAGATTCTGCTCTAATTCCATTGACAAGTTTGCAGATGATACCACTGTAGTGGGCCATATCTCAAATAACGATGAGTTGGAGTACAGGAAGGAGATAGAGAGCTTGGTGACATGGTGTCATGACAGCAATCTTTCCCTCAATGTCAGCAAAATGAAAGAGCTGGTCATTGACTTCACAAAAGGGGGTGGTGTACGTGTACCTGTCCACATCAATGGTGCCGAGGTCGAGAGGGTTGAGAACATCAAGTTCCTAGGAGTGAACATCACCAATAACCTGTCCTGGTCCAACCATGTAGGTGCCATGGCCAAGAAGGCTCACCAGCACCTTTACTTCCTCAGGAAGCTAAAGAAATTTGGCATGTCCCCTTTGACCCTCACCAACTTTTATTGATGCACCATAGAAAGCATCCTATCTGGATGCATCATGGCTTGGTATGGCAACTGCTCTGCCCAGGACCGCAAGAAACTGCAGAGAGTTGTGGCCCAGCGTGTCATGGAAACCAACCTCCCCTCCACGGACTCTGTCTATACCTTTTGCTGCCTTGGTGAAGCAGCCAACATAATCAAAACCCCACCCACCCGGGTCATTCTCTCTTCTCTCCTCTCCCATCAGGCAAAGATACAGGAACCTGAGGGCACATACCACCAGGCTCAAAGACAGCTTCTATCCCATGGTGATAAGACTATTGAACAGTTCCCTTATAATGAGATGGACCCTTGACCTCACAATCTACCTCGTTATGACCTTGCACCTTATTGCCTTCCTATAGCTGTGACACTTTACTCTGTATTCTGGTATTGTTTTTACCCTGTACTACCTCAATGTATTGTGTAATGAATTGGCCTGTACAATCGGTTTGCAAGACAAGTTTTTCACTGAACCTCAGTACAAGCGACAATAACAAGCCAATCCCAATCTAGAGAGAATGGGGAAGTGGTGGAAGGTTGGTGAGTTTGAAAGCTGCTGAATGCAAGGACCTGCTGACTTGAAAGAGGTAGTTTTACAGACATGGATGCTCTGGTTACTCTCTTTCAAACTTCTGTAACTTTTGGAACTGCTCCTGTGGATTGGAAGGTAGCTAACGAGACCCCACTAATTTTGAAAAGGAGAGTTAAAACAGGAAGTTTAGCAGAATGAAAGAGACCTCATTGAAAACCTATGACCTGTTACTTAATGAACCTGTTAAGGAAAATGCTTGAATGATATAACAACAGAACACTTACAAACAAATAATAGGATTGAACAGATTGAGAAATCGAGCTTCTCTGTTCTCACCAACTCTCCTCCTGGACAGAACAAGTTCCCCTGGCCTCCGCATTCACAATATCATCTTTTACAATTTCCACCCGCTCCAACAAGGGTTCACCATTTTCCATTCATCCCAACAACCACTCCCGTTCCTACTGCACTTTCCCATGCACCTGCAGGAGATGCAACACTTCTCCTTTCACCTCATTCCTTCCCACCATCCAGGGACCCAAAGAGTCTTTCTAGGTAAAACAGTGACTCCCCGCACTTCTTCCAATCTAGTGTAAGTACATCCAGTGTTCACAATGTGGTCACAATTGGAGAAATCAAATCGGTGCTCAATCCCCGGGAGAACCCCGAGCTTCCTGTCACTTGCCATGTTAATTCCACATCCCACTCCCACTCTGACCTCTCTGTCTGTGTCCTTCAATACTGTTACAGTGAGGCTCAACACAGCATCCTCTGTCTGGGTGTGTTGCAGCCTTCTGCACTCAATATCGAATTTCCACCTTCAGGTAACTTCCTTGTTCCATCTGTAGCAGAACTAACCAGTTCTGCTGTAAGTCATCTGTCTGTAATTTAGGCTCCATCTTCTTTCTTAACCAGTACCACCTGACCTGTTGGGCATATCCCACAACCCTGTTTTTAGGAACACGTGGTACAGACAAAGAAGCATAATCACCCTGCAGCTGCCTTGTTAACCCATCTTCACTTGATCACAGTACTCCCATTGTCCTATCCGTCCCTCCCACCACCTGTTCTACAATTGAAACTTGTCTTTTGCATTTCTCTTTCCCAGTTCTGATGAAGGGTGTCTTTTTCTCTTTTTACAATGTTGCCTGTCGAGTGCTTCCAGAATTTTCATTCTTCATTACAAGAGTAAGGCTGTCTTATTGGAATTGTATTGGGCTTGGTGAGACCACCCCCAGAGTACTGTGTAGCATTTCACTGCCTTTACCCAGAAAAGGATGTAATTGCCATAGAGGGAGCGTAGCAAAGATTGGCCAGACTGCGTGAGGAGAATAGGACTGGATTCCCTGGAGTTTAGCAGAACAAGAGGAGAGCTCATTGAAACATGCAAAACTCCCCAAAGGCTTGAAAGGCCAGTGGGGAGGATGTTTCCACTGCCTGAGAGGTTTAGGACTTGGGGTGCAGTGTGAGAATGAAGACTGAGATGAGGAGAAATTTCTTTGTTCGGAGTGTGTTGGACCTCTACCCTGGAGTGCTGTGGAAGCTCAGTCACTCACTGAGTTCATTCAAACACAATCAATGGATTTTTTGACACTAAAGGCATCAGCAGACATGAGAATAATACTGGAAATTGGATCGGAGGTAGCAGATCATTATTGATCTAAGTGGTGCAGCGGGCTCAAAGGGATGGGTAGCCCACTCTTTTGACGTTAAGCAAAAAGAAGCAGGGGAATTATCTTCCAATAGCCCAATAATTACCCCAATATCACTGGTGGCTGCCCACTGGTCGGTATGGATGTGATGGGCCGAATGGCTCAGCTGTGCAATTCTGTTCAGTTTCAGCGAGCAGCAGCTGGGATTTGGAGCAAGAGGCAGGAGATGTCAAAGGAGGTGAGTCTTGGGGCTTTGTGTTCAGTTTCAGTGAGTGAGACCCTAAAAAAGTCACACTGGCATATTGTTAGTTAATAATTGATTGGCTAATTAGCAGCAGCCAATAAAAGGAAGCTATGGTCAAGTGGAGTGGCCATTGTGTGAGTGGGGAGTTGAGGCTTTGGCTCAAGAGGCTTCAGTGTGAAGAGGTGGAGCAAGTGGCCCAAGTTTGGAGAATGAAAACAGCTCTCCAGGAAATAATGATTCAGAGAGAAGGCATAGGTAAGGATTTCATTTTATTGTTATCATTGATTCTGCTTTGGTTTAGGAGGCTACAGTGAGCAGAGGCTGAGGTGAGGTTCAGATCAAGTCTTTTCTCTTATTCCACAGTAGAGCAGTAAAATGGCAGTCAGGGCTGCCGTATGGTCCTCTTGTAGGATGTGGGAAGTGCATCTGACTTTAGCAACTCCTTACTGACCATGTTAGGGAGCTGGATGAGCTCTGGATCATTCAGGAAACTGAAGAGATGAGACAAGATTTGTGAGGAGGGGGTCACACTTAGGATGCAGGTAGCTGGGTGATGGTCAGGAGAGGGCAAGGGGATAGGTAGACAGTACAGGGCACCCCTGTGGCTGTTTTCCTCAGTAACAAGTATATCATCTTGGATACTTTTGGGGGTGGGGGTGGTTTGTGGGGAACCTACCAGGGGACAGCCACAGCGGCTGGGTCTCTGGCACTGAGTCTGGCTCTGTGGCTCAGAAGGGAAGAAGAGTGCAGTAGTGAGAGGGGATTCATTGGTCAGGGGAACAGACAGAAGGTTCTGTGGACGAGAACGAGACTCCCAGATGGTATGTTGCCTCCCAGTGTTGGGGTCAGAGATGTCTCAGATCGAGTTCACAGCATCCTTAAGGGGAGGGTGAGCAGCCAGAAGTCGTGGTTCACATCGGTACCAATGACGTAGGCAGGAAAAATGACGAGGCCCTGCAAAGTGAGTTCAGGGAGTTAGGTGCTAAGTTAAAAGGCAGGACCTCCAGGGTGGTGATCTCAGGATTGTTACCTGTG